>NC_043003.1:103741426-103876426 GCF_006345805.1 Octopus sinensis | reverse complement strand
CTAAATTAAGATTAAATTTTGGAATTCAAACAAGATAATGGGCTGTAGTTCCAAAAAAATGGTGAAGGAAAGAACTGGGAAAACATATTATATTTAGAAATTTTAATTACCACCATAAAATAAAAAGAGCTGATATAAATGCTGGTTGGATGGTGATACCTTTGGGTTATGCTTTACATTGTATAGAGATGGGGAGAGAGAATAAAAAATAGATACAGAGAGAGTTAATGTGTGTGTGTGTGTGTGTGTGTGTGTGTGTGTGTGTGCAGAAAGAGAATGTAAACTAACATACTATTAAATCAATGCAAAGAATATGGTTTTCATTTTTTCATGGCTGTGTGGCTAGGGAGCTTGCTTCCTAACTACATGGTTTCGGGTTCAGTCCCACTGCGTGGCACTTTGGGTAGGTGTCTTCTGCTATAGCCCCGAGTCGACCGAAGCTTTGTGATTGAATTTGGTAGGTGGAAGTTACTGCCGTGTGTGTATGTGTGCGTATAGCTGCTCAGTGCCTCTCCGAAAGAGAGAGAGAGGGATTTACTTTTTGAATTTTTTGAATTTTTTATTTGATTTTAAATTAATAAATATTTTGTCTTATTGAAAATTAGTATTCATTTCCTAATTCTGTGTACACACTGAAATATTTTATAGAATTTAAATTGTAATTGTTTCTTTGTATGCTATATTTTCCTGATGGCAAAAGTATGCTTTCTAAGTTACCTGTCATATGATGGCTAATATTCTTGTATCTCTATAGTACTCAATCTTTTTATTTCATTTGGATGTAATAAGCATAACAGAATTCAGAATTTATTCAGTTTCCAGTGAATTCAATATACTAAATTTCAATTGTCAAAGCTTGTGGCCTAATGATTAGAGTGATTAGAGTGTTGAGCTTATTATCATAAGGTTGTAGGTTAAATTCCTGCACCAGGTGGCACACCGCGACCTTGAACATACACTTTGTCTCCTGTATTTGCTGTCAACTTAACTGAAAATATTATCAACGTCAGTAAACATTGTAGTAGACTGGTGTCTTGTTCCTTTGGGGAATCCTGTACGCTTGGTTGCTTATATGCCTTGGAAACTGGGGCTTACTTCAGTGAGGCTTACCTCAGTTTCCATGCTAATTGAACATGATCTAGGTATGAGATAGTGGCACTTAAAAGGCACCATTTGAGCATGATCATTACCTGCGTTGCTCTACTGGCACTCGGGCCCCATGCGAATAGGGTATTAAGAGCACCATCCGAGCGTGATCATTGCCAGAGCGGCTATCTGGCCTCTGTGCCGGTGGCATGTAAAAAACACCATTTGAGCGTGATCGTTACCAGCTTCGCCTTACTGGCACCCGTGCCGGTGGCATGTGTAAAGGATTCGAGCGAGGTCGTTGCCAGTACTGCCTGACTGGCATGTAAAAGCACCCACTACACTCTGTAAAGTGGTTGGCGTTAGGAAGGGCATCCAGCTGTAGAAACTCTGCCAGATCAAGATTGAAGCCTGGTGCAGCCATCTGGTTCGCCAGCCCACAGTCATTCGTCCAACCCATGCCAGCATGGAAAGCGGGCGTTAATGATGATGATGATGTTTTAGTTACATGTTAATAAGATATCTCTGTCACTAAGTAAGCCAACATAGATATAAAGATGTAAATGTATGCAGGATCAGTCCACACCAGTGGACAATATATTGTTATTTAACCACACTCTAAAAAAATTTAAGTAATAAAAATGATAATAAGTTGATTGTATACAATGCTCAAGTGCACGACAACATGTTAGAAAAGAATGAGAGTGGACAGAAAGTAGAATATAAGCCAAAAGAGGACAACAATGGAAGAGAAAAGTGCATCCACGGTCCTCAGGATAAAATAGAAGAAAACAGGACAGTGATCATTAAAAACACCACGAAGAGTAAAGGATGCATAGGTACATCAGGAATAGTGAATAAGGCGGTGAGCTGGCAGAAACGTTAGCACGCCGGCGAAATGCTTACCGGTATTTCATCTGCCGTTACGTTCTGAGTTCAAATTCCGCCAAGGTCGACTTTGCCTTTCATCCTTTCGGGGTCGATAAATTAAATACAAGTTACGCACTGGGGTCGATATAATCAACTTAATCTGTTTGTCTGTCCTTGTTTGTCCTCTCTGTGTTTAGCCCCTTGTGGGTAGTAAAGAAATAGGTATTTCATCTGCCGTTATGTTCTGAGTTCAAATTCCGCCGAGGTCAACTTTGCCTTTCATCCTTTCGGGGTCGATTAAATAAGTACAAGTTATGCACTGGGGTCGATATAATTGATTTAATCCGTTTGTCTGTCCTTGTTTGTCCTCTCTGTGTTTGGCCCCTTGTGGGTAGTAAAGAAATTGGTACATCAGGAAAGTGTTAGTGAATTTCAGAAAGCATAGAATTGTTAAAGGATGACAGCTTACAATTGATGTGAGTAGTTTATTCCATGATTCAATATTTGTGAGTGTCAAAAATTTTTAATGAAAGTCATAGGTGCTGCATTGTTCTTTGAATTTATATGCATGTCCATGTATAGTAGAGATATTGAATTTTAAAAAGTAGCTAAAAGTTGTTATTGGGAAAATAGTAGCTAATCTTGAGGGCTTCTACCAAATCAGCCACAAAATATTAATACTGTTAGTGTCTCAATGCCCAGAGAAGCAAGATGTTCATGATATGGTTAGTGACTGACAGAAGGTATTTGATGGGTTGCACATCTCTGAATGAGCGACCAGCAAATTAATATTCTGGGCAAGATGAGGATTCCAAACTGGCAATGCAAACTCTAAGTGTAGATGTAGCATAGCTATATATATATATATATATATATATATATATATATAGCTTTAAATAAATAACCAGTGAACAGTTGACAATGGTTTCGATGTTCTCAATGAGTAATGCTAAGACACCTTTTTTGGGTTTTTTTATACTATTAGAAATGTGGTTTGTCCAGTGCAGATCATTGTAGACAATAATGTGTGTGTCATGTTTTGCTTCAAATTTCTTGAGATTGATGTTGTTGAGAAAGTTGATAAGCTCTGGGCTTTTTCTCCCAAAATGTATAGAGGTATACTTGTCAATATCCAGCTTCAGTTGCTAATCAACAATCCATTGCTGCATAGTATCCAGAACAGATTTCAGAAAAAAATTATAGCATAGAAGATTCTTCTTTTTATCTCAAAGTAATCAAGAGTGTGAATGCTGTGACCATCACATCTTTTATTCAAACAGTATCTAATACTAAATATCTAAAGTGCTCTTCCATTTCTTAAGATAGTTGGATGTGATTTATAGCAGACAAAGAAACTTGTTTAGCCCTGGGTCAGATTCAGTAGATCTGTGATTGAAGGCGTTCCAGCCAAGACCATCATGTCTTCTTTTCTGGTATAGAGTATCAAAGACTACATTATCTAATATGTCCTTCCAGTTTTAAGATGGCAGTGTGCAAAATGAGAGATATTCAGGTGCTCCTTCTAGCAGGTCAAGAGATTGCATATAGAATCTCTCATGGGCTTGTTATATTATTTAGCTCTGGTTAGTAATATTAGAACAAATCTACGATCACAGGCACTCCAGTCACGACCATCTCACTTCTTATTCAATGTTTCTAAGACTATGTTAGCCAGTGTGTCCTAGATTTTATTAAATATAGCATAGTGTGATCTGAAGGAAGAAGGGTCAGTGTCAAACATATTTCCAACAAAGCATGGCTTCTTTTAGATAATGTACCAAGCCACCCACTGAACTTAGATTACATTTCTGATAATGCGAGAGTAGAATATATCCTCAAGAATACAACTTTGTTGCTCCAACCAATGGATGAAGGTAACTTCAAGGCATATAATATGAGAACTTTCAAGCAAATTATGAAAGCAACTGACAGGGAGGATAAACCTACAGTTAGAGATTTCTGGGAGAAATTCAGCATAATGGATGCTCTGGATAATATAGCTGAGTCATTGGATGAAGTGAAACCTTCAACTTAGAATAGTGCTTGGAAAAAATATATGGCCTCACTGTATCCATGGTATCACAAGTTTTCCTCAAGAAGAAAGTCTACATCAAACTTGCAAAGGATGTAGGATTTGAAGAAATTGTAGAGGATGATACAACTGAGTTGCCAGTGTCCCAAGAGAAAGTTTAATGAGGAAGAGATGCTGTTAGAAAAAGAAGAAGCTGAAAATACAGATGAGATGAAGGAAGTTCCACCTGCACCACTTAAATTGATCACAAAAATTATTGCTAAAGGGTTGACACTTATAGAAGAAGGTCTGCAGGCTTTTGCTGATAATGATCCTAATTGTGAACATAACAGAGAAATTACAAGAGTTTATAATGAGCTCAGTACCTATATAGTGTTGTATAAAGAGATGTGCATCATAAACAACAAACAACCTTGGATAAGTTCCTCAGCCCTCAACCTCCCAGTAACAATCCCTCACACTGTAGTCAACATCTTTTGTGGTAAGAATGTTCTTATGATATTATGATTTTTATTAATTGCCTAATGCATTCCTCTCGAAATGTTTTTGTGTTTTTATGTGTCTATATTGTTATTTCCATGTATTGGGTTGTCCGGAAAGTTCATGCCGATTTATAGTAGCTTACCTTTCAACTTATTTTAGAACATGGTTGAGACCATAAAATAGGATTTGACTACACCTCCATTTAGAGCACAGTTTAAGCTATCTTTTCATGGAAGAAGGTTTATGTTCCTATAACCTGTGTTAATTCTGTAACCCTTTAAAATGGAAGATAAGAAAGTTCCTTTTGGGCACTTGATGCTTTGGGAACCAGACAAAAATTACTGCAGCTCAGCTGGGATGTGTTACCCCGCCCTCCATATTCGAGATCTGGTGAATATGGAGGGTGGGGTAACACATACAGAATTAACACAGGTTATAGGAACATAAACCTTCTTCCACAAAAAAGATAGCTTAAACTGTGCTCTAAATGGAGGTGTAGTTAAATCCTATTTTATGGACTCAACCATGTTCTAAAATCTCTCTAAGGTAAATTTTAAATATGTCACCTTAAATCTAGAAACAGATAAATTTTACTTTTACCCTAAATCTACTGAAAGATTGTTGTTCCTCCACATGCATTCTACCCACCTCTGAACATCCTCTGAGACTTAGTTCCCCAAAGCACATGTCATCACTGTCCTCCAGCAAACTAGAATTTGATAGAGTACCAGATTAATATAATACTTTCAAGCATTTGAAAAAATTGGGTATTCAGCAAATGTAGTGTCTGCAAATACCAACAACTTATGGGCACAGACATGAACTACAGGGTGTCTACAAAGTCTGGGTACATGGGAATTAACACATACCTTAAGAAATTATTATTTCTTATATTTAATTCTCTATGTTATGATTTTATTTACTCCATGCACCCACATGGGAATTAACACATACTTTAAGAAATTATTATTTCTTATATTTAATTATGTTATGATTTTATTTACTCCATGTACCCAGACTTTGTGGACACCCTGTATATCTCATGTATTCTCCTAATCCAATGAACTCTGATGACAACGTTTCTATATCTTTCTTTTGCTTTGGCATCAATAAAAGGAAACCGTACCAGTTTATCATCCTGACATACTTTCCCTTAACATCCCCTTGATTTACTGACACACTGCTTTGCAATCTATAACACCTCACATATCTGATCCTCTCATTACAAAACATTGATAAACCACTTTTAGTTCCTCTCATTGCAACATACATACTTGATATCTAGCTTTTCTAGTTGTCTTATATTGTTCCCTCTTCCTACCTTTCTTCTCATTTTTCTTAGCTTTTATGGGCATCTGTTCAACCATCCCATCATCACATTACTTTCCATTTGGCTTCATCCACAGATTTAGTCACATCAGGTCAATTTACAGAAAGTCTATCTCCTCCTCTTTCTTCATATACATCAGCTATTTGTTTGAACTTAAGTCTAGCCAAAGGATCTAGCTTCCATATCCTCCCTTCGATTGCCTTGTGCCTCTAAGTCAATCTGGCTCTTATATTGAGGTCTTTGATCATTAGACTATGATGAGTGGTAGATTCTTTAGAAAAAAGACTTAGTATTCACAACCATTTACTTATCCCATTTCCCGATGACTAGGAAGTCTCTAATTTGCATGTTCACATTATTTGTAGACTATCAGGTGACTGACCAGGTTTCCAAAGCCTTGACCCTTCCTCATTTCTTGTACTATATCCATAGGCTGAGCTCTGATCACTGGCATTCATTAGTGAGGTAGTCTGCAAGAGAACCTCAACAAATTTCTTCATTTATTTGACATTCTTACACTTGTTCTTCTTACATTCATTATTAATATTAACCCATTAGCATTCAAACCAGCCATATCCATCCCAAATATCCTACCTATTTTACATTCAAACCAGCCAGATTTAGCCCCTTACACCTGCCCTACAATGTCATTCTAAAAAGAATCACATCATTGAAATCTCAAAGCTATAAAATTAGTGCAAAATAATATGAATTATATTTGACGGAATAATCCGAAAGCTAGAGGGTAAATAATATGAGTGAAGATGAGGAGCTGGCAGAATTGTTAGGATGCCAGGCAAAATGCTTAGCGGCATTTGGTCTGTTTTCACATTCCTAGATCAAATTCCATCATTGTTGACTTTGCCTTTCATCCTTTCAGGATTGATAAAATAAGTATCAGCTGAGTACAGGGGTCAGTGTAATCAACCTACCCACTCCCCTGAAATGCTGGCCTTGTGCCAAAACTTGAAACCACTATTACTAAGAGCACATTTGGATCACCCTATATAATAGTCTAATAGTTTTATTAAAATATTAGAGTCATTAATTATATAAATCTTTGATAGTTGTTTATATAAAGGTTTCAGGATTAATAGCCTTGTTTTCAGAATGTATATTTACATCATCATCATTTAACATCTGCTTTCCATGCTAGCATGGGTTGAACAATTTGACTGAGGTCTGGCGAACCAGACTCCAATCTGATCTGGCAGAGTTTCTACAGTTGGATGCCCTTCCATACACCAACCACTCCGAGAGTGTAGTGGGTGCTTTTAAAGTGCCACCAGCATGAGGGCCAGTTTGGTAGTACTGGCAACGGCCACGCCCAAATGGTGCTTTTTATGTGCCACCTGCACAGGAGCCAGTCCAGCGGTACTAGCAACGACCTCGCTCGAATATTTCACATGCCATCAGTGCAAGTGCTAGTAAGGCGACGCGGTAACGATCACACTTGAATGGTGTGTTTAACGTGCCATCAGCACGAAGGCCAGCTTGTTGCTCTGGCAACGATCTCACTCATATGGTTCTCTTAGCACTCCACTAGCGACGGATGCCAGTCACCGAGTTTGATTTCACTTGCCTCAACTGGTCTTCGCAAGCAGAGTTTAGTGTCCAATGAAGAAAAGGCACACACAAGTGGACTGGTTACACCCCTAGCATAGGCCACAAGGTTATGGTCACACTTGCACTTGCCGAGTCTCCTGCAGCACAGCATATTTATAAATACACTACATTTTATGCCGATTCATCAGCAAGAAACTTCTTGATAATCAGATCAAACCATAGTGATATATGTAATAGATTTGGTTAATAGAGTGTGTACAGGATGTTTGGGCCAAATTTGATGATTTTTTTTAATGTCTTTTATTTTCAGGAACAGCTCTATGTATTGGTGAACAGTCGAAGGCATTAAAAAGCATAAAGATTAAAACTGTTGAGAAGTTGAGAAAAAGTTAGCTGACACAGTGGACTGGAGACCATCAGAATATTGGAAAAGAGCTTCTTGTGTTATGAGAATTTGTGCTGGTTATGAAAGGACCAACACCCTGACTGCTGCTCAGTGTTCTCTGAGCCCTCTAAAGGCAGTGAGACATGACAGGGGCAGCTGCAACAGAGACTATAAAACCCATGGCCAGCTGAAAGGGACACAACAGGTGTTCTGACTGCATCATGCCTCTCTACATATTTTTGGATTTTTTAAAAATACTTTTACTTCTGGATGGTATATATATTTTTTCCTTTTATACAAACTGTCAAATTTAGCCCAAACACCCAGTATGAAGGATGATATTTGGGTGAAGAAAAGTCCGGTGGTCAAAATGGAACAAGTTTATGGAAGAGAAAGACTGAGGAAAACATTGGAAGATCTGGTGAAGGATAATCACTTGCTACTGAGCCTTGACAACAGAATGGAGATGCTGTGATGAAGCAGACTTATCTAACCCATACTAGCATGGAAACATGATGATGATAACAATGACAACTATTAAGTTGTTTGGAAAATAGTGTCCGATTTTTTGGAAACATTTCTTCAAATTCAATTTAAGATGTTATTTTTATGGTGTTTCAGACAAAATTTTACATGCTTAATCATTGATGTGTACTCAAATGCATTCTTGTTGATTTCTTTCAGAATATAATTTTGAAGTGTAGAAATCCTTAATTTCAAACATGAAAAAGAAGAAATGCATTTACTGTTTTGGCATGAATTCAAGCTTGGACATAATGCTTCCCAAACTGCTACCAATATCAACAGAGCATGGGGTGAAGGGTCCACTAGTGATCAGATGGTACAACAGTGGTTTGAGAGATTCTGTAGTAGGGATGAGAGCCTTGAAGATCAAGAAGCTAGAGGATGTCCATCCACCCTTGATTTGATGATCAACATTTGAAAACAATAGTCGAACAAAAGCCATGACAAAGTGCCAGAAAAATGTCTCATATACTTGGTATCAGTGTTTCAACAGTATCAGATCACCTGAAGAAAATCAGCTAAGTGAAAGAACTTGATACATGGCTCTGGCACAACTGCAATGAAAATCAAAGAACTCAGCATTTTCAGGTGTGTTTGATGCTCTCTCTGTGAAATTCTAATGACCCATTTCTTGATCAAACAGTGACTTGTGATGAAAAGTGAATCTTTATGATAATCGTAAGTGATCAAGTCAATGGCTTGATCATGATGAAGCACCCAACCAATTCCCAAAACCGAAGTTGCATCAGCAGAAGATTATGGTGACTGTCTGGTGATTTACTGTTGGTGTCATCCATTACTGGAACCTAACCAGAGCATTACATTGGAAGTTTACTGTAAACAACTGGAAGAAATGCATGTTCAATTGAGCAAAATAAGACCTGCACTTGTTAATTGATGTGGTCCATTTCTGCTCCATAACACTCAACCACACATTTCCAGGATGATACTACAGAAGCTCACAGACTTGGGATACTTTTACCACATCCACTATATTCTCCAAATCTCTCACCCACCAACTACCACTTTTTCAAGCATTTAGACACTTTTTTAAGGCAAAGAACCTTCAATTCCAAAACCGAGGTGATACTGAATTCAAGGATTTCTTGGCATCAAAACCTTTGGATTTTTATCCAAAGATGCATAGCTCTCCGGGAATCATATTTTGAATAATTAAACCTTTGTACAAGTTTGGTCTTTTAAGAATATAGGCTTATTTTTAAAATCGGCCATTATTTTCCGAACAACCTAATACAATGATATTTTGTTTCAGTATTTCGTTTTTGAGTTTTTTGATGTGAACTCGTGTTTTGTTGTATCTTGGGAGGGTCAATATGCCAATAAACACATTGTTTCACTTCTTTATCTTTATTTGCCAATCATTCAGTCAATCAATGACCAGCTAGGTTTGTCAAAGTCCTTTCATTGTTATTTGCAACCTCAGAATGAAAGAAAGAAAGGGGGAGAGAGAGAGAGAGAGAGAGAGAGAGAGAGAGAGAGAGAGAGAGAGAGAGAGTGTGTGTGTGTGTGTGGTGTGTGTGTGTGTGTGTGTGTGTGTGTGTGCATGTTTGTAGGTACTGATGTGCATTTGTGTGGCAGTGGATTATGTGAGTATGTGTGTGAGAGAGGACGTGTGTAAATGTGTGTGGATGTGAGTGCATGTTCATGTCTGTGTAAGGTGTGGATATTATAGTTAAGTATGTGTGTATGTGTGTGCACATGCACAAACATGCACTCACAGGCACAGTCTCTCTTTCTCTCTCACATACATTCTCATTCAAATCCATATAAATATGCAGAACCTGTAAACTAGGAGACAGACAGACAGATCTGAAGCAGACCTGGAGAGCATGTCATTGATCAGGTCATGTATGGTGAAGAAAGGATTTCACCAAAAACCTAGCTGATTGATTGGTCGGCCAAATGATTAATCAAACAACTGATTAGTTAATGATTAAACGGTTAACCAATTGGCAAATATAAAAATAAAGAAGTGAAGTAGAACTGGTGAGTGTGTTCATTATTGGCATAATGGCCCTCTTGAGAAACAATGACAATGATGATAATCTGGGAAAAATATCACCTTTATATTATGTAAACAGAAACACTTCCTTAATGCCATCCATTTTATTTAAATAATGGTACACAACCATCAAGAAGATTTGAAATTGTAACCTCTGGTTTTGAATTTTAGAATATAGTTTCTTTGCTCTGTTAAGAATGATAACTATGTTCATACACTTTTGATGGATGTAACTGCCAGATCAAGTAACACTGCTTTTTAAATCCTATTCTACTTTACCATTGAATAGCTTAGTTCTCAGCCTGTGTACGGTTATCTATATTGGTACGAAGTCAATATATTTGATGATGTTCATGGGATATCTCAGCTTGTTTATGGAATGGCTGCCAGCTGTTGTAATTTCTTGTTTGGTACATTACAGACTGAGATAGTTGCTGCTTGATTGAAATGACAGATTTGTTTCGTTTAAGACCTGTTTAGAATAACATCTTCAAGAGTTTGCAACATTAAGAAACAAAAGACCATTTCTCATAAGTTTTATAATAAATTTTAATGTATTCAACATGTACCACATATATGCATACAGAATCATACACATGCATGTATGCATGTATATATAGACACACGTCAGTGAGTTCTGTTGTAAATATGTATGCATATGTGTGTGTGTGTATACATATATCTGCACATATACATACATGTGTGTGTATATATATATATATATATATAAAATACAAAATGGGACAAGAATGCAAAACATTCAGAAGACGATACAAAAAATACGGTCGGGTCATTCAAAGACTTCAATCTTCAGTCAAGAACCGGATCATCCTCGCAATTTCGGCTGATTAATCTTGAGATTGCTCCAATCTGGCCAGCCCCAAGGAAAAACTAAGCTAAGCACATTAGATTCCTTGGAAATCTTGGCTGGCCAGATTGGAGCAATCTCAAGATTAATCAGCTGAAATTGCAAGGATGATCCGGTTCTTGACTGAAGATTGACGGCTTCGAATGACCCGTCCATGTTTTTTGTATCGTCTTCTAAATGTTTTACATTCTTGTCCCATTTTGTATTTTATATATATATATATATATATAGCGGCGTACGTATCCTTTATTCTCTTATATATATATATATATATATATATATACACACACACACAAACACACACACAAACACATGCATACATTTATATGTGAGTCTTCTTCCTTGTTGAAAAGTTGCCTCAATAAAAGAGGACGACAGAAATCAATTTTTACATCTTGTGAAGAAGACAAGAATACATTTCTAGAATAAAAAGGAAAAGAAAGGGAAAACCTTGATGATAAAATTTTCTTGAAATATGTGTCTCATATGAAGTGGGTTAACTCGGCAGTTTACAAAGATATACAGATTATTGAAAAGACCAACTAACTACATCCGAAAAGTTAACAAGAGAAATGGAGGAGGGTGGGAGGCGTTTGAAGATGATCCCATGGAAATTAATCACATGGGTGGAATGGTTGGAAATATAAATCCCTCCTGAACTTGATGAAGAATCTAAGGTGAAGCTCTTCGTCTAGCAGAACGGGTTTTATCAAATCTGGCTTCCATTTCTTCGAGAATTTTAGGTGTATACCGCACAACCAATCGAACTGTACCTGAAACGGATGAAAAAATATATAAAATATTGGAAACAATTCACCAAATCCACTCCCAAGGGTTTGGTCAGCCCAGGATTAGAATCGAAGACTGTTGCCCAAGGTACTACACAATAGGGTTGAACCTAAAACCATGTAGTTAAGAAGTTTTAACCACATAACCACGTATGACTTGGATAAAACATCATAGCTCTAGCAAATGGAAATATTTAAATGACAAAAGAAAACCTTGCAGCCTGGGAGTTTGTGAAAGAAGACACCTACCCACAGCGTTCTTGAGCAGTTCCACAGCTTTCTCATGGTGTTCTCCTTCCACACTCTGTAAAATATGAGGAGAAAGTAAGTTTATTTGGTTTGCAAGATTCTTGATGTAAACTTGTGTGCTGGAACAAATCTTGTCTCTTGGGAAAGTCTTTATACCAATAATAACAACACACATGCACTGGTTCAATTTCATCTCTTTACTGTTAGTAAATTGGTTAGTTACCTAACCAACTAGCTAATCAATTGTTTGTCAAAGTCTTTTCATTGACATTTGCAACCTCATCAATGGTATGCCCCAGGACTTTGACAAACAACTGATTGTTTAACTAATAGGTTAAACAAACAAGTGATGACTAACCAATTGACAAGCAATAAAGAAGTGAAATTGGGTCAGTATGTGTTTAATATTATTGGCATGATGACCCTCCCAAGAAACAATAAGATATGTTCATTTACTTATAAAATTGTTTGACATCAGTTCAGCAACAAATATATACTGTGTTTCACCAAGCCAGGCTGCATGTATAAACCTGATAATGTCCTCTCTCAGTTCAAAACACATTCATCATCAAAACATTTTGTCACCATGTTTTCAGACAGAGATAGAATAAATATCGGTGTTTAGTATGTCAATCTTCATACAGCAAAACTATGATTAAACCTGTTCCAAAAATGACCCTTCTTCTTTTTTTCTTTTTTAAATACTACTACTTTATCCTGTTCTTTCCCAACCCCACTGTTTTAAAACAGTGGAAAGTGAACCAGACGGATATTGAACTTCCAGTAGACATGATGACTGGATCTTTTCCGTTTGAATGGCAGTTTTTTCTAGGGGTGTCATATGAAATTGTCACCCATAATTATGACCCTAGTATCGATCTATTGCATTTCAATCTGTTTTAGAGTTAGGGTTAGTTAGGGTTAGGGGGAAGGATATCTTTTTTCTTCACAAATGTAAATAAACCCAATCTGTTTCTTAAACGAGGGACATATTCATACAGCACAGAATGTTTTTCACCTCAACAGACGTCATTGATTGGTTGAAATTGCAGAAATTGAAGAAAAAAACAACAAATATCTAACAAACTATAGAATTTTCTCAATAAAGCCAAGAGAAAAAGATGTTTTATAAATGTAAAAGCACCCACTACACTCGCGGAGTGGTTGCCGTTAGGAAGGGCATCCAGCTGTAGAAACTGCCAGATCACACTGGAGCCTGGTGCAGCCCCTGGCTTCCCAGACCCCAGTCGAACCGTCCAACCCGTGCTAGCGCGGAAAACGGACGTTAAACGATGATGATGATGATGATGATTCTACCAGTACACGAAGTTTAAAATTTTTTAGTTACCTAGAAATTATGTTAAAAACTGCCATTCAAACCGAAAAGATCCTGATGACTACCTAGAGGCTTCTGTTTTTTAGGGATTGGAGTATTTTATGCATTCATCCTCATCACTTAATGTACACTTTTCCATGCTTGCATGGGTTATATGAAATTTTCTAAGGCAGTTTTCTACAGCTGGATGCCCTTCCTCATGCGTTTCCAAGTAAAGTAATATTCCCCCTTGGTCAGAATGGATATATTTTCACAGAAGACTGGAAATGAATGACTCTGTCTTTAGGACAGTGACTTGCCTACAACTATCACATGAGGTTAAGGCAAGAAAACACAAACAGATTCACATGCATACATATACACGTATATACATAGTAGCTGTCAACTCGTAAACAAGGACAACCATTGCTCACAAATTATCTTATCTTAAATATTAAAGACAATGGCTGTCACAATGTTGAAATTTAAAGTTAACAACAGCTTGTACAACACTACTAAGATTCTCACCAACAAAGCTAAATAGTTCAGAAACAAGCCAGATCTCTGGATTCACAATGACTTTGTTGTTATGCTGGAATTTCTGGCTCACCGGTCCCCAGTCAAACCGTCCAACCCATGCCAGCATGGAAAGCGGACATTAAATGACAGCGATGATGATGATTATAATGATATATATATATATATACTTCTACATATGTGCATGTGCGTGCCCACACACACATCACTTAGGAGAGAGATGTCTAAACAAAGACTTGGGGTTTCTCACTCCAAGATGTTGGATGGCTACTGACAATGTTGAGTTCTTCCATCCTTTGACAGGTTTTGTTTTTCATCCTGCAGAGTGTCCAACAAAACTCATCCTCCATAACCAGCAGGCTTGATAGGGTTGTCAAGCAGTTGCTGACGCCCAACCATGCAACAGGTTGTACTGGGTTACATGCTACAAATAGCACTAAGAGTGGCCTGCCATGTGTGTGTGGGCATAAAGATGCACATATGTAGAGGTATGTATGTATATATATATATATGTGTGTGTGTGTGTGTGTGTGTGTGGCAGCGCACTGGCCCAGTGGTTAGGGCAGCGAACCCGCGGTTGTAGGATTGCAGTTTTCATTCCCAGACCAGGCGTTGTGAGTGTTTATTGAGCAAAAACACCTAAAGCTCCACGAGGCTCTGGGAGGGGGGGGGGTGATCCCTGCTGTACTCTTTCGCCACAACTTTCTCTCACTGTTTCTTCTGTTGGCCTGTTCGCTTAGCCAGCGGGGTGGCGTCAGCGGGGTGGCGTCAGCGGGGTGGTGTCAGCGGGGTGGCGTCATTTGGAGGCTGAAACAATGTGAAGCGCACTGTGATCAGCAATGTGCACCAACATGTGATAGCCTGGTCGGTCACAGTGATCAATGTGATATATATATATATATATATATAAGTATCATCATCATCACCATCACTGTCATTTAATGTCTGCTTTCCATGCTGGTATGGGTTGGACGGTTTGACTGGGGACTGGTGAGTCAGATGGCTGCATCAGGCCTCAATCTGATCTGGCAGAGTTTCTACAGCTGGATGCCCTTCCTAACACCAACCACTCCGAGAGTGTAGTGGGTGCTTTTGCGTGCCACCAGCATGAGGGCCAGTCAGGCAGTACTGGCAACAGCCACACTCAAATGGTGTTTTTACGTGTCACCTGCACAGCAGCCAGTCCAGCGGCACTGGCAACGCCCTCACTTGAATGTTATTTTTCACAACCCATGCTAGCATGGAAAGTGGACGTTTAACGATGATGATGATGGTAGTAAATTTGTTTGGGCATTTTCCATTCTGAGTTCAACACCTACTGAAGTTAATATTGTTTTTCACTTTTCTGGGGTCAGTAAAATAAAACAGGAGTTCAAAGCATTAGATTGACAGAGAATGGGACAAAACATTTTGTTTCATTCATTTTAGCTCTTTACTTTATGAGTGCCCAGATAGACGTGGCAAGCTCGTCTGTCTCTAGCAAACAAGCTGGTGTTCCATAAAAAATACTCAGAGGAAATCAATTGTAACCACCTCTGTGTTTCCCCTCATGAAGATTCCATGATAAAAACATAGCATTATATATATAGGCACAGCTGTGATGTTAAGAAGTCTGCTTCTCAACTAAGTGGTTTAGGGTTCAATACCACTGTTGAACTTTGCACAATTGTCTTCTACAAGAGTCCTGATCCAACTAAAGCCTACTGAGTGTATTCAGTAGACAGAAACCAAATGTGTATGTGTCTATATGTATGTGTGTGTGTGTGTGTTTGTGTGAGTGAATTTCTATTTTCCTTGTTTACATATAAGCATTCAAAAATCAAAATCAAATTCAATGTCTGGTGTCCGTGCTAGCGGGGTGCAAAGAGCACCATACAAGTGTGATCAGTGACAGAGCGGCTAACCAGCTTCCATGCCAGTGGCACTTAAAAGGCACCATTCGAGCGTGATTGTTACCAGCGTTGCACAACTGGCACTCGAGCCCCATGCTAGTAGGGTATTAAAAGCACCATCCGAGCATGATCAATGCCAGAGCAGCCAACTGGCCTCTGTGCCGGTGGCACGTAAAAGACACCATTCAAGCGTGATCGTTACGAGCATTGCCTTACTGGCACCTGTGCCAGTGGCATGTGTAAAAGATTCAAGCGAGGTCATTGCCAGTACTGCCTGACTGGCCCCGTGCTGGTGGCACATAAAAGCACCCACTACACTCTCGGAGTGGTTGGCATTAGGAAGGGCATCCAGCTGTAGAAACTCTGCCAGATCAAGATTGAAACCTGGTGCAGCCATCTGGTTCACCAGCCCTCAGTCATACGTCCAACCCATGCTAGCATGGAAAGTGGACGTTAAACGATGATGATGATGATGATGATTAATTGAAAACAATGGGTTTGTAAATCATGTCCTAGTTTCATGATATATCTTGACATGTTGCGCAATCTTTGTAAACAAAAGGATTGTTCATACAATGCTCATCTAGTTCTCCATGCAAACAAGTCCAGGCTGGGAAATTATTCCCTCACTTGGAAACAAGTGGAAGTTGGTGACAGGAAGGTGAACACCCGGCCACCCACACACATGACATACCATTAAAGAAAAGTCAATGTTTTTCCTGAAGACATGAGGATAGCTTTGGACACATTCTTCTATAACAGCACAGTGACTGTCCTATCTTGACTCCCGCCAGATATTAGACATAGACACAGAGAAAATGAGTGGGGGACATTTACAGCCTGGAACAATTTGCATAATTAAATAAGAAAAGGTGTTATGAGGCATAACTGTGAGCTGTTAGTGCCATGAATTTGGACAGCAAAGATGAATAAGAGTATATTTAATACCATAGAAGAAAAGTTACTGATTTAATGAAATTATCTTCACTTTGAGTATAGTTTTTTTAAAGTGTGCCAGTTCCATAGAATTCTAGATTCTTAAGATTATTTCCTCTTCTGGTGCAGAATCAATTGCTGCTTAAATCAGTGGTAATCTCTCAAATCAGTGGTAATCTCTATAAAATAAATATTCTTTAACTATCACCAAATCTATACTTTTACTAAATCACCTCTGAGTCTAAACATTTATAAGTAGGACTTACCTCTCCATTGACAGATATCAGTTGGTCGCCACGTTTAAGGCCACCCTCTCTTGCGGCCACGCCATCAGGAATAATTCGGGAAATGTATATAGGAGAGTTCTGCTCCTTTCCTCCCATCACGTTGAAACCAAGACCATCTTCAGTTTTAGGCAGTTCTACAACACGAGGGTGGGCATGTCCCTCACTGGCAGCAAAGGCAGCTACAGTTGCCTGCAATTGACCAAAAATAATAAAATAGGAGGAAACTAGTTCAGTACATTCTGACATGTCTACATATAAACTCACAAAACTATCCAGATATAGCATGTCACCTCCATAGAACTATACACATGTACGTACACACACACACACTCTTAGAACCTCTCGAGTATAGACATTTCCACTATATAGCAGTCACCTTTATACACACACAAAGCCTCACAATAAACTACATACATGCAGGTGTGGCCGAGTGCTTAAAAAGTTTGCTTCCAACCAAATGGCTTTGGGTTCCATCCTACATTGTGGCACCTTGGGCAAGTGTCTTCTACAATAGCCCTGAGCCAAGCCAAGTCATATGAATAGATCTGATCAATGGAAATTAAAATCCTAAAATGTGTGTGTGTGTGTGTATATTTATGAATAAGTGCATGCCTGAGTGTGTGTGTGTTACTATCTCTCTCTGTCCTTCATTTTCAATCTCCCATGAAAATATGTCAGGTCTTGGGGAAATATTACTTGGGGATAATGATGAGGAAGACCTCCAGCCATAGAAAATCTAGCTGAATAAATTCTGTCTGACCCATGTCCACTGAGAAGTGAATGTTAAAACAATGACGATGGCACACATGCACACACAGCCACCCACCTACCTAAAGAAACAACTGAAATAAAACTTTTACACCAACCTTTGCTGTAGCATTGGCACGGGCTTCACGAGTGCCAGCGATATCAACTGTTTCGTACACATGTTCGTACACTTCTCGCACAGTCTGTAGGAAGTCACTTTGTAATACCTTCTGTAGGGCAGACATATTAGGTGTAGCAATTTCACCCTCTGAAAAATAACAAACATAGGCTAAGTGTTCATACACGCATACACACATTTAAGTTCAGTCCCACTGTGTGGTACCTTGGGTAAGTGTCTTCTACTATTGCCCTTGTGTTAACCAAAGCCTTGTGAGTGGATTTGGTAGACGGAAACTGAAAGAAGTCTGTCATATAATATATGTATATATACACACACACACACAAGTGTGTGTCTGTGTATTTGTTCCCCCTTACTGCTTGACAAACAGTGTTTGGTTTGTTTACATCCCTTGTAACTTAGCAGTTCAATGAAAAGAGACTAACAGAATAAATACCAGACTAAAGCAATAAGTACTCGGATCATTTTGTTCGACCAAACCCTCCAGTGTGGCGTCCCAGCATTCCCAATGTCTAAAGATGGAACCAAATAAAAGAAAGATATTTCATAGGGTACATGCAGAACAGTGGGAATCCAAACAACACCATATCCATTTATTCTTAAAAGGGACTCACAAGCTATACAATTTATGAAAAGTTATTTTTTATTGTAGGATCAACTGTTTATTCAGCTAATTCCCCTTTTTAATACTTAATATTCAACTATGAAATGAGAGTAAAACTGAGATAATGTTGGTCAAGGTAAAAAAATTCAGAAAGGTTCAAAGAGATATTTTACACACTTAAATGATTGATAAAGATAGAAAATTTTTTTTCATAAATAAATGTCCTTTTTTGTAAATTGGAAGAACTAAAATTTTCTTTTAAATGAGTTTAATTTTTAAATTTTTGTTCACTCAATGTTAAAGATTATCTCCACATTTAACAACACTGAAACAAATTTGTGTTTTGTCTTTGAAGTCCTGTTTCCTATTTGTTTCTTTCAAAGAAAATGACTACTGTTCCCATCAGACTTCGCTTTTGTGACCTGGACATCAATGTTTTGAAACTGACCCATTTTCCATTACATCTCACACAGATTCAGCACCAAGTTGCTGAAGCAGAATTTTCTAAAACTTTCTAAAAGTTTCAAGAATTTCTAGAACATTCTGGCAACATAGATAGCAGTATATATACACAATCATAGGCTCAACAGTTCAGTTTACTTCTAGCTGTCCAAATGGAGACAAGTTTGAGGAAAGCAAAGTTTGAAGGAAATATTAGCCGTTTTTCATACTTTCTAGGGGCAAGCAAATAGGAAATAACAGCTGCTACCCAAGGACAAAAATAGCATTACACAGTGTAATTGTTTCTAATTAAGGCACAAGGTCAGCAATTTTTGAGAGGATGGGTTTAGTTGATTACATCAATTATTTTATTTTGTCAACACAAGAGAGAAGAGAGACAAAGTTGACTTCAGCAGGATTTCAATTCAGAACATAAAGAGCTGGAACAAATACCACAAAATATTTTGTCTGATGCTCTAGGGATTCTACCAATTCATTGCTCAACATTCAAATGAATAACAGTTACAGCCTACCACCAAAACAATGGTTTAGTCAAGATTAAACTCACGACTTTGGCTTAAACCCATCAAGTAACATTTAATAAGATGTCAATGAAAACTCTCTGATAATAAATGTAATAGTAAGTGTTCACTGTAACAGAACCCAACTTCTGTGCTTTTAAACTCTGCATTACTAGACTTCAGTTGAAACACACTACCTTTGTTTCAGGTAATGACCCGAAACAAAGGTAGTGTATTATTTAAAATAATCTTCCACCTTCTACTAGTTTCAGTCATACTAGGGAACAATCTTGAAGGGTTACATCAAACAAATTGACCCAAGTACTTGTTTTTTATATTTTAAATCTGGTACTTATTTCAATGGTCTATTTTGCTGAACTGCTAAGTTATAGGGACAAAAAGCAAACCAACATTGATTGTCAAGCAAGGAGGCGGGGAGATATACACACATGTACATACATACATTTGTAAATCATATATATGATGACTTCTGCACAGTTTCTGTCTACCAAATTCATTCACAAGGCATTAATTCACTTGGGACTATAGCAGGAGACACTTGTCCATGATGCAGTGTAGTGGGAATGAACCCAAAGCCATGTGGTTGTAACTGTCATTATTAAGCTAATGTTTGGAACATCATAATCATCATCATCGCTTAAAACGTCCACTTTCCATGCTAGCATGGGTTGGACGTATGACTGAGGGCTGGCGTACCTGATGGCTGCACCAGGCTTCAATCTTGATCTGGCAGAGTTTCTACAGCTGGATGCCCTTCCTAACGCCAACCACTCTGAGAGTGTAGTGGGTGCTTTTACGTGCCAGTGAGGCGGCAATGGCAACAACCTTGCTCAAATCTTTTACACATGCCACCGGCACAGGTGCCAGTAAGGTGATGCTGGTAACGATCACGCTTGAATGGTGTCTTTTACGTACAACTGGCACGGAGGCCAGTTGGCTGCTGTGGCAACGATCACGCTTGGATGGTGCTCTTAATACTAGCACGGGGCTCAAGTGCCAGTAGTGCAATGCTGGTAACAATCACGCTCGAATGGTGCCTTTTAAGTGCCACTGGCACACAAGCCGGTTAGCCGCTCTGTCAATGATCACACTCGTATGGTGCTCTTTGCACCCCACTAGCACTGATGTCAGTCATCGAATTTAATTTTTATTTTTGATTTATGAAATTGTGATGCAAAGTTTAAATTTAGAGCACTTTAGCACTTTTGTTACCACATTTCTGTTAAAATACACTGCTTGTGTTTCAAATCTATTTTCAAAATAATGAATTTAATAAAATAACTTTGGCATTATTAAGCTGTTGTTTGAAATATAAATACGAAATTTTGATGGAAAGTTTGGATTAAATCCTTCGGCATTCAGACAACTCCGTCAAATGTAATGCTTATTTATTTACATTGTTTTGAATTAATCCTGCATTATTTCTTAGCTTCAAGATTTCCGTGATGTGATTTGTTATTTTTAGAATGACATTGTAGAATAGGTGGAGAGGTCTGATCGGGTTGTCTGGAACATAAAATGGGTAGAATATTTGGGGGCCAGACATGGTTGGTTTAAATGCTAAAGAGTTAAATAACTTAAATTTGAATAACAGAACCAGGGTTTAATTTGGTCCAAATACAAAAGAAACAAGAACTCACTCATTTGAAGAATTTCCAATAATTCAATTGCCCGGTTAACATCTGAAATAGAAAACAAACAAAACTATTAAATCATCATCATCGTTTAACGTCCGCTTTCCATGCTGGCATGGGTTGGACGTATGACTGAGGGCTGGCGAACTAGATGGCTGCACCAGTCTTCAATCTTGATTTGGCAGAGTTTCTACAGCAGGATGCCCTTCCTAATGCCAACCACTCTGAGAGTGTAGTGGGTGCTTTTACGTGTCACCGGCACAGGAGCCAGTCAGGCGGTACTAGCAACGACCTCGCTTGAATCTTTTACACATGTCACCGGCACAGGTGCCAGTAAGGCGACGTTGGTAATGATCATGCTTGAATGGTGCCCTTTTACGTGCCACTGGCATGGAAGCCAGTTGGCTGCTCTGGCAACGACCATGCTTGGACGGTGCTCTTAATACCCTACTAGAACGATGCAAACTATTAAGAAAGTAGAGTTAAATATGTTGGTTAAGGTGAAAGTATTTCTTGAAGTGGGGTACAAACTTACAAGCCACTGGTAAGTAGGTAGAAAGGGAGACCAGAAGAGAAATGATTGTTTTGGATATAGGCAAAGGCCCAAAACATGGAGACAAGGATAATTCAATTAACTTGAAACCAGTGCTTGACTGATATTTGATTTTATTGACTCTAGAAGAATGAAACGGTGTCTTCAGCTGAAATAATGATGATCATAATAATAATTGTTCCACATTTTGGCACAAGTACAGCAATTTTGGTAGAAGAGGGTTAGTCATTCAATTGGTATTCCTTTATTTACCACAAAAGGATGAAGGGCAAAGTTGAATGTAGAATCTGAACATAGAATGAAAAGAATGGAAAAAATGCTGCTAAGCATTTTGTCAAATGCACTAAGAATTCTGTCACCTCACTACTTTTATCTTATTGCCTTTGCCCATTTATTCCTGGGAGGGTTGTGGGAGCAGAGTCCTCAAGTACACCTTCCATCAGCTCCTGTCAGAAGCAACCAGCTCCAATTGATCTAGCTGGATCCATGATCCCCAAGCTCATGGATGTCATCCAACAATCTTGCTTGTGGTCTACTTCAGGATCTCCTGGCAGTCAGTTTTGCCCATAAAAACCTATTCAGTGATTCTTTCCAGGACAATTTTACCATATGTCTGTAGTATTGGTGTTGTGATCTCTCAATTCAGAAGCGGCAGCTCTGCTTGGAGTGCTTCCCTGGTCTCTGGGCTATGAACTCTATCAAGTAATATTACTCCAAAGACATTTTGGAAAGACCCCATCTCAGCTGCTTGCATTTGCAACTGTACTGGGTGGGGTGACTATTTTGTTGCCTAAGTTACACAAAAATGAAAATAACACTGACATCCCATTTTAGAGATGTATTTACCAAAATTACATAAAAATATCTTGAAGTACTAAAGAGTAAATTTATTCAATAAAATCACCATTGGCTTCAACCACGGCCTCCAGATGACTTCAGAATCTCCTACAACTCTTCTGGATGGTCTCCTTGTTTAAGTTGGTGAATGCTGCCATAATCCTTGCCTTCAGTTCATCTTTGGTGTTACAAGGAGTTTTGTTGGTCTCTCGCTCAACTGCACCCCACACATAATAATCAAGGGGATTAGAGTCTGGGGAGTTAGGTGGCTAGATGTTAAGGGTGATGTGGTTGCAGAAATTGTGTGACAGCCATGACTGGGTTCTCCTGCTTGTGTAGTATGGTGCAGAGACCTGTTGCCAGATACAGGGTCTTCCAGCAGCCACCCTCGTGACTCAGGGCAGCACTACCTCCTCCAGGCACTTGATGTAGGCCTCCATGTTGAGTCTGAGGCCATGTGGGAAGATGAATGGAGGCATAACATCACCATCACTACACTCCAAACACCATGATGTTGACTGGATGTTTGATTTTTATTATTCTCGGTACATGTTTTGGGGACATGGCAAGCCAAAAGTTGTTCTGAGTGTTCACCATCTGTTCATATTAGAGCTTCCAGTACAGCATGACGTTTCCAAATTTCTGGCAGAGTGAATTGCATCATGGTACTGTTTTTTTTACAGACGGTGCCCAACTGACCCTACTATAGTTGACAAAATGAAAAACAAACAATGCACATGCACGAAATTAAAAATATACCACTGCACCCTGTATTCATGATTCCTGACCACAGGCAAGGGTAGGCACAAACACCAAACTGAAGGTAATAGGTTTGATTTTTATACCTACCTCCTTTCTCCTGATAACTGAACACTAAAGCCAGTGCAATACTGCAGCAGCTTATGTCTTCCATTACTCATGAAAATGACTGAGATATTTGAACTCCTCCATCTATTTCAGTGGAATTCCACTCACATGTAGAGTGCATTGAACAGGCCTCCTTGAGAAGACGAGTGTCTCAGTCTTTGCAGTACTAATTTTTAGTCCTACAAAGCAGCATTTGGTAGCAAACCTATCAAATGCATGTCAGAGATCACCTTCCAATGAGTTGAGTAGTACAATGTTGTCTGCAAATTCTAACTGACTGATCTTACAACTGCTTGTCTTGAAACCATTTCCAAGCTGGGTGCACATGTCAATCCTGTCCATAAAGATTATGAACAGGAGAGGTGACAGTATGCATCCTTGGTGGACTCCGACACCCACATTGAATAGTTTCGACTTAGTACCATTTATCTGAACACAAATGCTAGGGAAGCATAGGCGGGACACACAAAGTTTATGTATCTCAAGACCCCAAAGAGAGCAAATCTTGACAGTTGATAACTGGAATGTCAAAACCTTTACAGGTAAGAGGTAGGGAACGGTTGCAGGAGGTCAGATGTTACCAGCTACATATAGTTGGGGGTTTCCTCAGCAAAGTTCTGTGGTCCTGGTATTGAAGATTTGGATGGAGGATGGAAACACCACTATTCAGGTATGGTGCCAGGAATGACTGCACGGGTTGGAGTGAGAATACTCACGAGTCCCTGACTGTCACTAAATGTGTTATGGACTACATCCTATCGAGAAGAGGGATTTGCTTCTGGAAGCTTAGGCTGACAGATAGGCCTCTGTGGGTACAAGTTTATGCAGCAAACAGAAAGACCGAATGCAGGTTCTTCTTTGATAAAGTCACTGCAGTTTTAGATGCAGTTCAGATAGAGCCATATAACCTAATGGGAGACTTGAATGCACATATTAATACCAACGATCTGACATGGAAAGGAGTAACTGGAAGGAATGGTGATCCTTACATCATCATTGCTTAACGTCTGCTTTCCATGCTAGCATGGGTTGGACGGTTCGACTGGGGTCTGGGAACCAGGAGGCTGTACCAGGCTCCAGTCTGATCCGACAGTGTTTCTACAGCTGGATGCCCTTCCTAACGCCAACCACTCCATGAGTGTAGTGGGTGCTTTTTACGTGCCAGGGGAGGCTGGCAATGTCCACGATCGGTTGGTGCTTTTTACATGCACTGGCATGGAAGCCAGTCAAGGTGGCGCTGGCATCGACCACGTACCTAAATACAAAAATAGAGGCCTTATCAAATTTGTTCTAGTAACAGGCTCTCTATATGAACATCTTCTTCCAGCACAAAGACACCCATAAATATGCATGGTATTTACAGACTAGTAAATGATTTTGTTATCATCTTTGATCTCTCTGGTTCTGTGCTGGATGTTCATGTTAAGAGAGAAGCTGAGCTGCCAACTGACCACCATCTAGTTGTCTGCAACCTGAGATGGCCCAAAACCAAGAAGACCCACAAAACTGGCAGGCCTAGATTGACCAACAGGATAAAGTGGGAAGCACTGGTTGATAAAGAAGTCAGGACCAGGTATGCCGATACAATTGCATCCAAATTCAGAGAACTCTTTGAAGAAACTAAGGATGTTGAAAGGTAGTGGAGACCGTTCAGTTTGGCAGTTTATGCTTCAACCGTTAAATACTGCAGGGAAAAGCAAATCAGTATGGTGCTGGGTGGCAGGAGGACCCCTTGTTCGCTCAAGAGGTTGAAGATGCCATCTGAGCAAAGAAGGCTTACAAAGCTTGGTTTGGAAATAAGTTCTCCTCTTTGCGCTTGCAGTACAAGACATGAAAATTGCAGCACAGATGGTAAAGGGATCCAAGGTGAAGACATGGGAGGACTTTGGGCTGGAATTTCATTTTAAATCAGCAAATAACATATTCTGGCAGACTATCCACCAATTTTGTAATAAGAAGTCCCCTTCCATGACTGCTGGGCTCCTCATGCAGCCTTGTAAGGTGGAGAGAAAACTTTACTGATCTAAACCTGGTCACAACATCTGACTTACATGAAGCACATCTTGTAGTAATGACAAATTTCTCAGAGACTGAGGTCACAAAAGCAATTAAAGAGTTCAAATGTAGCAAGGCCCCTTGAGAGGATGGAGTCCAGCCTAAGATTTTAAAGGCCTTACATAGAGAAAGTAGTCACTGGCTGACTTGGGTGTGCCAGGCGGCCAGAATCTCTGGAAAAGCATCTAAGCAGTGGCAATCAGGAATGGTAATTCAAATTTTCAAAAAGGGAAACAAGAGGAATATCTCTAATTATAGGGGAATCTTCTAGTTAAGCCTCGTCAGTAAAGGGAATCTTCTAGTTAAGCCTCGTCTATGCTAAGGATATTCTTGAATCCAATCTAGCTGACCAAACAGTTTGGTTTTTGCCCCAGAAGCAGCACAGCCAACCACACTGCAGCAAGTTTTCAAGAAGTTGTGAGAGTATAGCCAAGAGGTGCCTGCTTGTTTTGTAGGCCTTAAAAAAGCAAACAACTACATTCCATAGGACTTGTGGAAGGTTCTGCAGGAGTATGGATGGGATTGATGGAGAGCTTCTTGTTGTCTTGAAGTCTCTATATGAATGCCACTACCTTAATAATTGTAGTTTCTTACAGAAGCATCCAGCCAAAAATTTGGAGAGAAGGGAACAGATGATGACATGAACCACATTATGGAACATTAATCCTAGTACTTAACTGGCATTTTATTAACTTTGGAAGGATGAAAAGTAAAGCAGATCTCAGTGGCATTTAATCTCAGAAAGTATCTTAATACCATAAGGTATTTCAATCTATGTTCTTCTGATTATTCTACTTCACTGCTCCTTTTCAGAGAGAAAAGATAATAGTTTCTTATACTAGAACAAAAGAGGATGAATATGGTAAATCTCCATTGGCCAGTCAAATATTATTCCAAAGACATGCCTGCACTTAATGAAATTCTAAGGCCGAATCTGTACTACACAGCATGTGGGAAACATGCCAGTACCTTTTTGAATTACAGGTACAATCCAATCAACAGGTTTCTATATAGTTTCCATCTACATGACTCACAAAGTATAGAATTATTGTTCCAAATTAGACTGATTAAAAGAGGTAATCAATGAAAAATGTCCAGAATTGGCCAATTGGAAAGGTGTCATCTTCCTTCAGGACAATTCTAAATCTCCTGTATCTGTGCAAACCCAGCAAAAATTGGTACAGCTTGCATGGAATGTCCTACCACATCCACTGAACTCACCTGACCTTGCACCTTTACTTTGATCCCTAAAGAATTCTCTTAATGGGAAGAACTTCAATTCTTTGGAAGACTAAAGACACTTAGATCAGTTCATGACCCAGAAAGGTGCCAAGTTCTGGGAGGATGGGATCATGAAGCTGCCTCAAAGATGGCAAAAGGTAGTGGAACAAAATGGGACATACACATCCCATGGCCGAAGTGTTTTGGTCAAGAACACAATGCACCACCAGGTCCAGGAATTGAAATCATGACCTGCATCAAATGCCAAAGAGGAAAACTAAAAGTAGTCGATAGCTCCCATTACCTAGGTGACTAAGTCAGTAGTAAGGGTGGATGCTTATTCTAGCAGCTATGCTGTTGGAGCATCCACCCTCACTACTGACTTAGCCACCTAGGTAATGGGAGCTATCGACTACTTTTAGTTTTCCTCTTTGGCATTTGATGCAGTCTATTTTCTGTACATTTTTAGTGTTAATTGTACCTGTGCACCTTCCACACACAAAAGTTAGAAGAATGAAAGGATGCATTTAGATAATCAGTCCTAGACCTCCTTAAAAAAATGGAACTATTATGGGTGATTTAGCTTTGATAATAAATCTGTATAATCATCATCATCATCGTTTAATGTCCACTTTCCATGCTAGCATGGGTTGGACGATTTGACTGAGGTCTGGCGAACCAGACTCCAATCTGATCTGGCATGTTTCTACAGCTGGATGCCCTTCCTAACGCCAACCACTCCGTTAGAGAGTGTAGTGGGTGCTTTTATGTGCCACCGGCACGAGGGCCAGTCAGGCAGTAATGTTGTAATAAATGATCTTTGATTTTACCTATTTTGCTTTGACAGTGAAAGTAACTGATGAAATGTGTGTGCACATGAATTTCCTAGTTATAGTTGAAAAAATAGTATATTAAAGTAAAGAGAAAATATGAAGAAAATGAGAATAAAATGGGTTTAAAATAGTGTTAAGGCAAGGGTTACAAATTACAGGCTGTGCATGGAGTAAGGGCAATTTTATGAATGATCAAAACTTCAGCATTGGAAAGGTAAAGTGTGGTACATAACACAAAATAGATGAAACCATATCTCATAAGCATACATGCATATGCATTCATTTTCTTTTTTTACTTGCTGGAGTCTGATGGAAGTAATGATGTTCATGGCCATTGCAGAAACCCCTTAGACCAATGAGATTGATGCCATTAAATTTTCTTGAACCTTTGTTAACTCAACATCTACAAGAAAGCTATGAGCAAGGAGTGAATTCTAGAGGGCTGAGGACTGGGTATAATGATTAGAACAGTTTGATGATATTCATCACCATCATTTAATGTCCACTTTCCCAGCTGACATGGGTTAGATGGTTTGACAGGGACTGTGTAGCAATGACACCATTTTTTGGAGGAGAGAGCAATGCTCTATCATGGACCTTGAGTACATAAAAATACTGACAAGTGTTTGGAGCTAAAGTATCTTCTGGTCCTGAAGAAAACAGCCAGTCAGTGGGTTACAATCCTAGATATGTTAAAGATAAGCTTTCACGGAGAGACCTAGTGATAGACCCAACAACTGGAGTGAGTTTGAGGACTCGAGCTGAGTGTGACTCATGATTAAGAGAACTGTAATGTGATGTTTGCTTGAAGAGTAGCATTTGTGTTTTTCTGCTGTTTTAAGAGATAAGATTAGCATATCCCTCATTGGACAATGCTTTTAAGGTCACTCCTCATGGAGTTAGCTTATGTTCTAATATTAGTGGTGGTTTTTGTGTTTATGTGCATACACCTGTATATAGATGTGAATAAGGGTGCTTCTAAACATGATGTGGGTGTGTGTACACAGACGAACATGAAGAAAAGGGAGAAACATAGACTGAAGTGGGGTCACAGCTTGAAGAGGGGAATAAAAAAACCCAGCAATATCTGCAGCATTGCTCACCTAAAAGAATTACCAGGGTTCACTCATTAAAGTAAGTAGGTCAGTCATGTGTATTTATAAGCTTTAAAAGAACTTATGATCAATGTCTGTCGATTTCACACTATATTCCCACTTGTCTCGGGTTTTCAATATTTCTTGTATAAAAGTACATTTGAACAACTGATCCTTCCACAATTTTTTTCCAATACAGCACAACTATCTCCTGCATCATCCATCAGCTGAAGTCTTTAACTCTTTCCTTACTGGATTTATTTTGAGATGTTCTGTTTCTCTCAATTACTTTAAATATAACAAAGAATGTAGTAAAATAACTTCGTTATCATTCATCTAGTGTTAGGAACAGTAATTGTGACTAAGGTTTGATTGAAGATTTTAATTAAAAACTTATGAAAACAAGACATTTGTACTACAGAGCCAGAGCCGGTTTCAGCTGGGTTGGTAACGAAAGGGTTAATACCCAATCACCCTCTTAACTTACCTGTTGTCTGCCTTTCATGCAGGTTAACATGGTACCTCTAATGGATTATAACCCAACCCATTTCCCTCCGGCTTTTGCCAATCTTTCACATTTAACTCTTTCGTTACCATATTACTAATGAAATACACAAATTTTGTTTAATTTGATTTTGAAAATAACGAAGAATCTAGTAAGAACTTTGCCATTAATGAGATGGTGTTTGGAAAATAAGCTAACATGAACTTTTGATGGAAGGCTTTTAGGTGGATTGGTATTAAAAGGGTAATAGCCATATTTTACTATCACACAACAGTAGAAGTATCTCTTTATCATACCTTCACAAGCTAGTTCCTTTTTTATTTGTCAGTAGCTACAGACACCTAACAATTCAATCTGCTGCTGTTTAGTAATACATTGAAAGGTAGACATTCGTTCAAGTAGACAAATGAAAACAATATATATTTAAATGGTAACAGCATACAATAATATGTAATTTAACATAATAAAATAACAACACAACAGTAACATGACCATATAAAACAACTATAAAAATACATGCATGTATGCCAGCATAGAATGCAGATGTTAGATGATGATATGGGACCTTAGACACAATGCTGAATTATATCTGAAGACTTCTAGCAACATCCTCTATTTGTACTCCTTTGCTACAGAAGAAAGTGTGACGGAATTAGTGCTGGTATTTTGGCTTGATGAACAACCTGTAAAGTGAATATTATTATAGTGGGCATGGTTTGTGCAGAAACTTGTATTGGTCTCATCATCATCATCGTTTAGCGTCCGCCTTCCATGCTAGCATGGGTTGGACGGTGCAACTGGGGTCTGGGAAGCCAGAAGGCTGCACCAGGCCCAGTCTAATCTGGCAATGTTTCTACGGCTGGATGCCCTTCCTAACGCCAACCATTCCATGAGTGTAGTGGGTGCTTTTTACGTGCCAGGCGAGGCTGGCAACAGCCACGATCGGATGGTGCTTTTTACGTGCCACCGGCACAGAAGCCAGTCAGGGTGGCACTGGCATGGTCTAATGTAACAAATGCCACAAACCTGATAGATATCAGGATGTAGAATTTGTATGAAATGTACTATCTGCTAGATGAAGAGAGAAAGAACTGAAGGTCTGTCAGGAACCTTCTTCTAGAAATTATATATATAGCTTTATACGCAATTCTGAATGATATATCTTTAGAAGTATACTTTTACCACTATGGGTAATATCAGGAAATATAGCATAAATATAATAAATGAAATTTAATTGATATCAAATTTCTTAGGCAATTATACAAAATAATTAAATGAATACTAATTTTCAAAAGAAAAATATTTGTTACCTGAAAACAAAATGAAATAAAATAAATTTTTCATTTGTATATTTAAAATAAATATATATTTTTCTATATTTTGTCAACATAATCACAATCTACTCCAGCAAAAACTTATCTCTGTAAAATTTGAACACCTCACATAAATACTCTGTTCTTAATTTCCTCTTCAGTTTCTCTGATTCTTACTGAGTATGTGTAGAGTATCCCTTTACTTATGGCTTTTCACTCATCCTCCACCACGTACATTAATTCTCTTTTACTCTCTATACAAAGTAGAGTGAGACTGAAGAAATAAACCAACCAGCCAACATACTGGCTATTATACAGAGAAATATATTTATATACACATACAGAACATTACAGCTTTTCATTGTTTTAAGAGGCCTTTAATAAGAGCTGAAGAAAAAAATTAAATTAAAAGTGTATGTTTACCCAGTAAAGTGAGGACAGACAGACTGGTGGGTAACAATAAGTAATTAAATGATAATCACTAGAATTCAGAGATACGCAATTTGATAAAAACATTAGAAATAAGAAAGAAAAAATGTGGAAATTTCTGGTTGTGAAAAGAAGGTAAAGGTATGTTTCTAACCTGATGTCTTAAATATATCAGGCTGGAGACATTAACCTCATTCTGTGACTCTTTCCAGATTACAATGGTCAAATATGAGTGAGATTAATTTTTGGTTTTGACATGAGATATATTTATGCACCATCAAAAGTTTCCTCACCATAATCATTTAATGTCCATCTTCCATGTTGACATGGATAATTTGACAGGAACCAACAAACCAGGGGACTGTGCAGAGTTCCAATGTCTGCTTTAGCAGGGTCTCTATGGCTGGATAACTTTGCTTAAAAACCAATCCTTTTCATATGACACTGGCAGTAGTGATGCCACTAAGTAACTCACAAGACAAAGAAGACCCCTCAACAAAGTAGGGGTCCAGTAGAGAGGAGGTAGATTACCACTAGAAATTGAGACACTAAAGTGTGATAGAGGTCTTGCTATAGAGAAGATATATAGCTATCTCACAATATATAAGGGTGGTAGGAGTAGCTAGAAAGATGATAATGATGTGGTTATCTAAATCAGAAGCCCAAGATTCACAATTATGTGTGCTGTGCAGTTTGAGACAATATCAACAGAAATCTCCCTCATAAAATGTATAATCAAGTTATGAATCACAAGTTAACTTATAACCTAATCAATACACCAAACAGGATTAGTCACAAGCGTGTTAGTCCACAATGACATAAAACATTGCTAGGTATAGTCATGTTGCCCTTGGTGTGATCAAACACACTCAGCTGTAATTTACTATTATTATTATTATTTATATTATTAGGGCGGCAAGCTGGCAGAATTGATAGCACGCTGGGTAAAATGCTTAGCAGCATTTCCTCTGTCCTTACGTCCTGAGTTCAAATTTTGCTGAGGTTGACTTCGCCTTTCATTCTTTTGGGGTCAATGAATTAAGTACCATTTATAGACTGAGGCTGATGTAATTGACTTAATCCCTCCACCAAAATTTTAGGCCTTGCACCTATAGGAAAAAGGATTACAATTATTATTATTATTAGGGCAGAATCGTTAGCATGCCAAACAAAATGCTTAGTGACATTTTGTTCGTCTTTACGTTCTGAATTTAAATTCCGCCAAGGTCAACTTTGCCTTTTATCCTTTCGAGGTTGATAAACTAAGAACCAGTAAAATACTGGGGTCGATATGATCGACTAATATCCTCCACCATAATTTCAGGTCTTATGCCTTTAGAAAAGATTGGAAATTGTTTAAACATTCTTGCAGAAGATAAATGTATCCTTAAAAAATAATTATATATATACATACACACACACGAGGTGTAGTCAAAAAGTATCCGACCTTGATTTTTTTTGCACAAAATAATAATGTGCGGGCAAAATCTGCATGGGTATTAGATGGCCACGTCCTACCAGAGCATATGCAAAAATGTTTGTGTCTGTAGGTTATGACATTTGCCCACAGTGACACATTGAGTACAGACGTGAAGCGTGTGCTGTGTGACTTTTCTTTTTAAGTCAAGATGACCGAGCACATTGGGTATCAAATTTTGCCAAAAATGCAAGCCCAGACTATCGAGAAGATTCAGAAGGTCTTTGGAGATGATGCTATGGGAAAAACACAAATAAAGGAGTGGTGCAACTGGTTCAAAGACGGCTAAACCTCAGTGGACAGTGAGCCACGTTGTGGCAGACCATCAACTAGCTGAAACGATGAAATGATTGCAAAGGTTCAAGGAATAGTCTATGAAGACCATCTATGAAAACAAGCTGACCTGTGGGCAGCAAAGAACTGGCAACTTCACCATGACAACACACCCACTCATTCTGCCCACATCATCTAAGTGTTCCTCCTCAAGCAAAACACACCACTTGTTCGTCGGGCCTCCTACTCCATGTGACTTTTGGTTAATCCCAAAACTCAAAAAATCTCTCAGAGAAAGAAGATTTGAGTCAACAGAGAACATTACGCAAAATTTGATGGCACAGCTCTACAGCATCCCAAAAAGTAATTTCCAGAAATGTTTCCAGCAGTGGCAGGAATGCTAGCAGAAGTGTGTAGACTCCCAAGGCAAATACTTCGAAGGAAACTAAATCAAAATGGTGAGTTCTTTTAATATTACTTGTTTTTTCACCAAAGGTCAGATACTTTTTGACTAAACCTTGTGTATATACAGGTGAACAAAAGTCAAAGAAGATGCAAAACACAACACCTTTTAAAAAAAAGTACTTTAATACAAATAACAAAGGTGAAATCGATTTTCCAATGAAGTGAATTCAGTTGAGAGATGCTTACTTTGGAACACAAGCCGAGGATAACAGTAAAATAATCTTCTATGTCTTCAGTGGTAAAAATAGAGACTAGAGCAATAGCCATCAAGGTCAGAGATCGTCATTAATGAGAGCAAAAGCCACTTTTTCAAAAACACGTTTACAGCCAGTCTCTGAAAAACTGTTTACAAAATGTAATTCGATTAATACTTTGTTGATAAATTCTTCATTGTAGATCTTGTGAGGATTACGTCGTTTCATTTCATCATTGATGCATTGTTTTACATGTGTGCGCTGTAAGGGTAGAAATGGAATATAGGCAGTCACAAGATGACTTTTAATTAGATCACTACCATAAAAACCACCCTTTTGAGTGAGTGAAGCATGTGCAATACTGAATTCTAAGTCTCGCAATTTGATATCATGTCGATCAATACCTTTCTTATATTGGCTTATAGTGAAGTTTCTTATGTTCTCTGAAGCAAGGTTAGATATAAATATAAATACAGCTTTACGGAAGTCGATGCCATCCACTTCAGCATGGAAATCTAAGTAGACTTGGAGAATGTCAATAACCTTTGGTGGCATTAAATGAAACTCATCAAAAATAAAAACAGCCCTTGGACAGAGATAAACAGCATTTTTAATTTCATGCTTTAACTTTTCAATGTAAATGTGAGACATGGACTCATGTGGGAAATGAACTGCAGCATGATAAACATGCACAAAATCACTTTTTATTCCATAACGGAACACATTTTTAATTATGATTTCACTTGCATAATTTTTACCTGTCCCAGTCTCTCCATGAAATGACAGTACTAAAGCTTTCCTGGGTGTCTGCTGTGAAAAGTGGGAAATTATATGATTAGCAATTGTCCCCCATGCTAAATGTTGACCATGAAGCATACTTTTCAGATCGTCTCTTAACTGTTGTGAATCCAAAATAATGTCCTGGTCACAGCAGTCTATTATATAACACAATGGGTTGATGCATACACCCTGTTGCAATAAGAAGTGGAAAATTAAGAAAGAAACAAACCACATTGCTGATTATCTGGTCAAGAGATTTTATGATGAAGGGAGAAACTGAAAATCTCCCAAACTTAAAGTCAAAACAATTAGGACTACTTCCTCAAGACGGTCCAAAATGGTATGGTTTTCAAATGATCACAGCAACTGCTTGGCTAGTTCAAAGGAGATATACACCAATTACTCTGAAGTGGAAATAAACAAGCACAAATAATAGTCAGAAATTGGGAGTACAACAAAATTAGAAACTCCATTCTTACAAAAATTAAATCTATTTAACAAAGCCTTACTCCCTTCTCCCACTTGACATGATTTCACTATGGAACACCAGAGAATCCTTACTACAAGAAGATTCTACAAACTAAGCTTTGAAGTTTTACAACAAACAGAAGAGGTAGACTGTGGGTGACTAGTGAGAAAGTATTTAAATTTGTTTTAAGACCTGTTCCTCAAGGTGGAGCATGGCAATATTTTGGTGGAATGTGGGACTTCAGAATGGGGTCCAAGTAAAAATTAATAAATCTTACAATAAACTTTTGATTAAAACTTCCTGTTCACTTTTCTATGCAAGTAGCCATGTACTTCTTCAAAAGAAAGAATCCTGTTTTGTTTTGATTTTTTCTCTTCATATTTTAAGCTCTCATGGATAAGGCCACATCCCTCTCAACTGTAGCCCTACCCAGACAAAGGGGAGCTTAGTCTTGCAAGCTACATGATAGCTGCACTAGTGACGGTACCATAATAAAAGTACCCAGTATGTTGTAAAATGGTTGGCATTAGAAAGGCTGTCCAGTCCTTCAATCCACTGTCAAAACATCCAATGCATGCCAGAATAGATAAAGGATGTTAAAAGATCATTATCATCATCATCACCATTTAACATGTTTTCCATGCTGGCATAGGTTGGATAGTTCAACAGCAGCTGGCAATACAGAGGACTATAGTAAGTACCACTGTCTGGCATGGTTTCTATGGCTTGATGCCCTTCCTAATACTAACCACTTTACAGAGGGTACAGGGTGCTTTTTACAAGATACTGGCACTAATGAAGTCATCTAGTAACATACAAGACTCATCAACTGAGTGTGATATAGCATTGAAGGAGGCAGCTTTATGCAAGATAATGAGAGGTTAAAGTATGATAGAGGGCAAGGAATAGGTGTTTTGCTGTAGAGGAGATACATAGGTACTCAAGATTGAAATAAAAGAAGGTGTTGAAGAGGTATCAGGGTGTACTCCCTAGTCTTAGGAGGGTGACTAAAAGAAATGTAGTACAAGAGATTGGACAGGATAAGTGGGTAGGTAAGTTTGCAAATGTGCAAAAGGAGATGGATAGAGGTGAATGCAGTGAATGATACAGAAATATAATTTTAGAGAAACTTGCTTTTAGCTTCAGCAGAAATAAAAATAAAAGATGATGATATATACTTGGTTCATGGTAGGTGCACTTTGTTTTTTTGTAAAATTAAAGTGTGGCATGGGGTAAAAATTTTTGAGAAGTAGTTATTTGTATAGTTATGCTATTTTTGGCCGCAGAAAGTTTATTAAAAGTGAAATTATTTGTTCGGCAATTACCGTAATATTTTCAGCTGAATCGCTTGGTTATGTATTTTTGTGTATGTGTGTGTTTATGTGCGTATGCATAATATACATACATGCACATAAATATAGAATGACACCCCCTTGATATTTTATTAGTGAAATTTAACACAAATATTTTTCAGATTGTGCAGGAATCTATACTATGTGAAAGGTATTTGTAGAAAATTTCATTAAAAAAATATTCGCTTTTCTGAAATCAGTAGTTTCCGTCCCATTTGAAGGAATTTTTCACAACTGTGCGCCGTATAACGAACGAACGTCACAAAATGCCTATTAGGTGTATATATCCATTGTGTACCACTGAGCTATTTAAGTATTAAAGGGAAAATAATGGCTGAGATAAAGAATACGCACACCACCCTTTTTTTCGGCGTAACCCTAACCCTTAAACGCCTAGGGTGCGTATTCTTTACCTTCGTCAAAATAATGATGCAGCGAAGAAGATAAAAAATATCTGTCAGTAGCTAATATTATTTTGTAATTTGTAAACCAGTTAACATATAAAGCGCGACGGGCCACGATCGTGGCCGCCAGGCACAGATCGATGGGTCACGATTGTAGCCCAGATAGATGCATTTAATTTGTTGCGTTTATTAGGGTCTAATGTCGCTCAAACGCTCCGATACCCCACAGAATGCAAGAGGACTAATTGCTCAACTAATGACTTTTCAGATGATATTGCCACTATTATATACCAAGAAGATATTTTAACTTTTTATTTTATGTATGCATGATGGTCACATTTTCATAAACCGTGCTCAGTAGTCATGCTATGTAAGTGCAAATCCCAGCGCTTCGTGGATCAATAACTTACTCTAGTTAAGCATATTACGGGCACTAAGCTATTTTAAAGTAATTAGAAACTACCATTATAGTTATAACTAGTTTAATATTGATAGTTAAAGAAAAGAAGATTCAACTTACATGGTCAGTTATTAGATTTGTTCTACTTCTGGATATTTCCCCCCAATATTTACATCGAGTACCTACAAGGATATGCATATTTCGTAATATATTACTATTTTATGGATAATGATGACTCAAAAGTACTCGACAACGATTAAAGGGAACTAATAAAGCAGAGCACCGGAAATAGCCTTAGATGTAATATTGTTTTTTAACAAGAAGTACGAGATTTGGGGGGGGGGGAGTATTGGCGATTATATCGACTCCCTTACTCGACTGGTACTTTACTTTATTGGGTACTACAGGCGAACAGTGGTCCCGGTGCGCGCACACGCGTAGTCGCGCAAGCTAGTCGTGACTAGTCGATCCTACAACGACTACCTAGCAAAGTAAATAAAACACAAAATAATTTTTTTTACACAAAGTAAATAATTTTTTTAGACAAAGTAAATAAAACACAAAAACACAAAGTAAATAATTTTTTAAACAAAGTAAATAAAACACAAAAACACAAAGTAAGGATCGACTAGTCACGACTAGCTAGCGCGCACCGGGACCACTGTTCGCTAGTAGTACCACTTTATTGATCGAATAAGGACGAAAGGCGAAGTTAATCTCTGTACGATTTAAATTCAGAACGGAACAAATATACGAAGGTATTTCGTTTCCGACGTGCTAACGATTCGGCCTTGGCCAGGAGAAATATTAACAAAGGCCAGCAATTTCGGGAAAGTACTAAGTCGATTACATCGACTTGATTACAAGTACTAAGTTGATTACAGTCCTCAACTGGTGTTTATTTGATCAACCTCAGCTCAATTTGAGTTCAGAACATGAGACGGACGAAAATTATTCTACCAGCTCACCATTTATGTATTCTTTTACTTGTTTCAGTCATTTGATTGTGGCCATGCTGGAGCATCGTACTTATTCTATCGGTCTCCGCTAAGTTACGGGGACGTAAACACACACACACACATATACATATATACGACGCACTTCTTTCAGTTTCCGTCTACCAAATCCACTCACGAGGTTTCGGTCGGCCCGAAAGACGCAGTGGGAATGAACCCGGAACCATGTGGTTGCTAGCCACTCCTGCGCCTATAATTGCAATTTAATAGTATTGCTATTAAATTGCAATGTTTAGCAACAGAAGTAGAAAGGATACGAACTCCGCCGATAAAGTTACCACATTGAAATGATATGCTACAGTCACCCAATTTACAAAAAAAAAAAAATACGCCACTAAGATTAATTACACCCAATTAATTACCAGTTTATAGTTTTTTTTGTGGTGGGAAGGGGGAGCTAAAGCAGTTTCGCACCTCTCATTTAAAAATGCTTTTTTTTAAAAAAAAATTTCCAATTTCTACGTTTTAGATGTCGGAGATTACGAATATGCAAAATAATAAATAACCCCAACACACACACACATCGAAAATTTTGAACTTTAGCGAATTCTTTTCACCTATGTTTAAGATGACGAAGATTTCGAATATGCAAGAAACCTGGTTTTCAAAATTTTAAATTCAATAAGCAATAAGATGTCTATATAAAGAAATAGATAGATATGTCTTCTTGTGGCTAAATACAACAGTAACACCGTCTTCTATAGGACCGCCACATTTAGTTGACAAATATATTTTATAAGTAAACGGACAGGAATAAATAGATAGACAGACACATAAATAAATGGATGAAAAGCTCAAAATGTTAAAGGGGGGCGGTTTGAACCCCTTATTAAACTTCATAACATTAATGTTTGTTTCTCGTAAAATGGTTTATATTTAAAATTAGAAATATTGTATTTCTAAATCTCTCTGAGAGTGTTATGCAGTAGCAGTACGATAAAGTGATGGTTTATTGCCGACTTAATGTGGCAGTCCCAGGAAAGGGAAGAATGTTACTGTTATTTAGCCCTAGGAAACACCGTTTCCAGTTTGCTACGTGACACAACGTTCTGTGTCCTTAAGTTTTCAAACAGGGGAGATAAGCACCAACAACGCCAGCATTCAAAGACTAGTTCCAGGGTAGTTGCCCTTCATCAGTCTGGATTAGCTTGGCCTTGCTAGATGTCTGCTAAATCGCTGTTGAAAACTTATAGAATTTCAAGTGAAATAAATTTAATTTACATTAAATTATTATTTACAATTATTTAAGGCAAACACAAGTAAAACGCTTATGTTCGTCAATTCGGTACAATCTCTTTATAAAAAACAAAGTCAAAACTAGAGGGGGGGGGGGTTAAAAACATTTTTTTTTTGCAAATCATAATCTCTGACATCTAAAATGTGGAAATCCCAAAAAATGTTTTTCAAAAAAATGCATTTTCAGGGAGAGGTGCGAAACAGCATTAGCCCCCCCCCCCCAACTTTTTTAACATAAACTAGTACAGCTTAGAATTTTTGTAGACATTCAGGAATTCCACATTCGTGCAAATAATATTTAATGAGTTTGTTATTATTAAAACTATTAAACTGATTTAATTACCGTTGTATAGTATATTTTGTTAGCAATAAAACACCATACTTGATGATTGCCATCTCTTAGTAATTCACTGTTGTCAATGGCATTTCTGATTGTCCATCCTTGACCTCTCAGATGACTATTCAGTCCCACTGCAAATCTGCGAGCTTTCAAGTATAGGTGACAGTTGTAACGCATTATGTGCTTCCAACTGGTCTACACATGTTGCTACTTTTCCATTGCCAGATGGAATGACAAATGAGGTCACCAGACAGGCATTGGTATGTCATTGAACTACAGTGATAAATGCTTGTACAATATGAGGACTGCTCTCTGAGTCTCTGTGATTAGTACCGAGTAACAGGCCGCAGTGAGATGGCTTTACTGCACGCCCTGACACCAACCAAGGGTATTTCTACATCACCGCGTTCCGCGTTTAGATGGATTGTCATCACATATGCTAGTTAACCCATAGTTGGGACATAACAGGTCATAGTAGACCTGGAACGATAGTAGCTATGAGGTAGTTCCATACTCCCCAAAACACTGGAACTCCCGTACCAGAGCCTCACTAACGGATGCAATTTATAGTCATACCCAGGTCATATTATAAATGATATATTTTTCTTTTTCATTTTCAGACATGCTACTTAAATTTCTACGGAGACAAAAAATGAACATAAAGCATCTAAAAGCATAAAAAAAAAATACCAAGGACGAAAATGAATTTTATTCTCTAAATCCTAATTTAATGCAATATCCTCCTGCCAATTTGTTGAAGAAACCAGCCCAAGCAATCTGCTGGTCGGTCTACTGCCTGTTGATTACTATAATGACATACTGAATAAAAGGGCCCAACAAACATGTAAGTAGGAGCAGTCTAGTGGTATCTCAGTAATCTTTTTAACCTGTGATATTTACTAAGAATGAAGATTTTTATGGTTGGCCTTCCATCCCAAGTATCAGGTGAGATCCAGGAGGATGCTCAGCTGTTTATGACAATGACATGAGTATTTAAGGTTGCTTCAGAAATTATAAGGAACACCTATATTTCACGATGTAGTGTATAGATTAGGGGTCCCAAAACTTTTTAGACCATCAACCTCATCATGGAATCCTTGACCTCTCATCAACCCTCAGGCATGTACAAAAAAAATAAATAGATAATAATGAAATAGATGTACAGTTTCAGGCATTTATTGATCCCACCCCAGGGGTTGAGATTGACCATTTTGGAGACCCCTGGTATAGCTGATAGTGTGCATGCCTTTTTCTTGCTTTTTTTATTTTGATTCATTTCCAGTGTTACTTTCCATTTCTGTGTGTCCAGGTGAGGCAACTTGCTCAGTCCGGACATCAAGCAATGGCACGTGAATGTCTGGCCTAGGCTTCAGTCACATTGGTCTTTTGCTAAAAGAAAAAGCTCAACTGTGCATGCGGTAACTACAGATGATAGCAGTAGTTTGCTAACTGGAATTGGTTTGACCTTTGTTTTCTGTTTATCCACTCAGCATCTAGTGATATTTACTCCAACCATAAGTAGTAGCACTTGTCAGTCTCAACTATAGATTAAATAACATATAACCACTTGAGCTAAGACATTTTGGAATCATGGGATGCAGTATGGTGGACGTGAACTATTTTGGCAGATGAAGTTATTGAGTATTCACTGAATAACTTCATCCGCCAAAATAGTTCACGTCCACCATACTGCATCCCATGATTCCAAAATGTCTTAGCTCAAGTGGTTATATGTTATTTAATCTATAGTTGAGACTGACAAGTGCTACTACTTATGGTTGGAATAGACCTAGGAACAATTAGTAGCTAAGAGGTTATTTCATACTCTTCAAAACACTGGAATTCACCAAACCAGGTTCCCACCACCAGATGCAGTTTCAAGTCATACTTTCGTAAATTATATTCTATAGTATCCTCATCATCATCATTTCAGATCTGCTCTCTATGCAAGCATGATTTTTGGTTTGATTTCTGACTGGGTACTCTTCCTAATGTCAACCACTTTACAAAATGTACTGGGTGCATTTTTCATGGCACCAGCATTATAGGGGTTGCTTTGTAACTTGCAAGACTAAAGAGCCCTCTCAAATGAAAGGAAGGATTAGAATTAGAGTGGATGCTTTAACCATTTTGATACAAATTCATTCGAGATTGCCCCTGGTTCTATAATACAAACTTCCTGTTTAAAACCACCAACTTAAAGGCAAAGTTATTTTTATAAATTATTCGTTATTTTCAAAATCAACTGAAACAAAAGCAGTATATTTAAACAGAAACATGATAACAAAATAATTAAATCATGTTGACAGAGAGCAGGAACAAATTTATAGGAGATTTCCACTTCACTTTACTTTGCACTTTACTTGGGGAAAGCTGGAGTGAGACTCAAAAGAGGAAAATAGTGATTTCAAGGAGTCAGAATTTACATGGTAACATATCTAAGAGATTATAGCATGGATACACAAAAATCAACAAAACAATGATAGCAAGGTATATAGAAACAGGTTTCTTACAATAGCAGAATAATATAGTAGATAAGGAGAGTGATAGAGGGACGTGTTAGGGTGAAGAGGTGTGAAGGTTGCAAGTGGAAAGGAGTGAGAGATAAATATTAAACAAAGAATGAGATAGAAATGTAGATGATAAGAATGAGGGATAAGTATGGCTTGAGATAAAGGGGTTCAGTTGAATGAATAGCATGCAGATACATTATGTTTTGAAAGCCTCATTCACAATGTTGTGACTGAGAAGACTTGCAGGGTAAGTCTTCTCGAGTACAACAAATCACCAATCATCACAGTCTCTTGTCATGAGTCTTTGCAATCCAAAATCAGCTTTCACCACTATCTCACCATCTTCCACAGGTTCCATCAACTGTGAGTGATCATCCGTATACATCACGTCCACACCAACACAGTCTTCTCTTAACACATTTTTACATGCTGCACATCCAGTGGAGCATGTTTCATCAACATCATCATCATTTAACATCTATGAGACTTGAAGCCACACCTCCATAAACATGACAGACATACATACATGTATATATATATATATATTTTTTTTTTGTACTGCCCACAAGGGGCTAAACATAGAGGGGACAAACAAGGACAGACAAAGGGATTAAGTTGATTACATCGACCCCAGTGCGAAACTGGTACTTTATTTATCGACCCCGAAAGGATGAAAGGCAAAGTCAACCTCGGCGGAATTTGAATTCAGAACGTAATGACAGACGAATTACCGGTAAGCATTTCGCCCGGCGCACTAACGGTTCTGCCAGCTCGCCGCCTTATTCCTGTCATTAAACATGTATATATATATACGTACATATTCACTACACCAAATTAAAGACCAAAGGTATTTATGTATGACATAGCGTCATGGTTTCTAGCTATTTCATCACCAAGTGGGTAGAGGTCCTTACATTTTAACATCATGTCTAAATAGAGGGAATAATTTAATAGTACTTTACTGCAACAACAGTCAACACCAAATATAACTGAAAAAGTCTGAGCTTTTGAGTGGTGGCAGTAATAAGGACGTTAAAATGAAACCTTTATTCCTGTCATTAAACCTAATCTATCACACTGTTACCACCACAAAGAATCTGTGGCATAACTTAATTATATACAAGGACATACTGCTTCTTTCAAATTAACAATCTCCAACTTGCTCACCTTTCACCATGGTAAGTGTCTCTCATAGAGCCTATACAGGTGATAATTTAAAATAAAAAAACCTCAACAGGTAGCTTTAGTTTCAGCTGTCAATATGGCATGACTATTAAAAATGCCTTGAGATAAGACGTAATCATCATTTAATGACTATTTTCCATGCTGCCCTGGGATGGACTGTCCACCAGGATCCCACAAATTTACTACCATTCTACAGCAAAGACAGGCAGAAACTGTTAGAAGACAGATAGAAACTTTTTATATATATATATATATATATATATATATATATATATATATAAATAAATGAATGATAGAGTCAGGAAATGGAATGCATGGGAAACTTTATTGCTCACAACAATCGTTTCAACACATCCTGCATCAATCCGTCGCAGGTGGGAAGCTATACAACTAGTTGTGATGCACCCTTGGTGCAGAAGTGTGATGTAACAAGGGGTATCTTGTTAAATGAACTATTTCGCTTGAATTTAATACAGCATCTAATCAGATACTCGATGTACACTGAGGAATTCCTGAGGTAGATCCAGCAACAATTGCATAATTACCATGGATGAAGCCAGGTAGCCATAGGCAGTGAATGTGCTTCATTGGTTAACTACTAGGAACATACCCAACGCTTAGATATACTCTTTTACTTGTTTCAATCATTTGACTGCGGCCATGCTGGAGCACCGCCCTTAGTCGAGCAACTCGACCCCGGGACTTATTCTTTTGTAAGTCCAGTACTTATTCTATCGGTCTCTTTTGCCGAACCGCTAAGTGACGGAGACGTAAACACACCAGCATCGGTTGTCAAGTGATGTTGGGGGGACAAACACAGACACATAAACACATACACATACATATATATATATATGACAGGCTTCTTTCAGTTTCCGTCTACCAAATCCACTCACAAGGCTTTGGTCGGCCCGAGGCTATAGTAGAAGACACTTGCCCAAGGTGCCACGCAGTGGGACTGAACCCGGAACCATGTGGTTGGTAAACAAGCTACTTACCACACAGCCACTCCTGCGCCTATATATGTATATATCATCATTATTGTTTAACGTCCTTTTCCATGTTGGCATATGTTGGACAGTTTGACTGAGGACTGGCAAGCCAGAAGTCTGCACCAGGCTCTAATTTGATCAGGCAGGGTTTCTACAGCTGGGTGCCCTTCCTAATGCCAACCAATCCGAGAGTGTAGTGGGTGCTTTTTATGTGCCACTGGCATGAGGGCCTGTCAGATGGTACTGGCATCAACCATGCTCAAATGGTACTTTTTAAAAGCACTGGCACAGGAGCCAGTCAGGTGAGAATGGCAACAACCACATTTGTATGGTGCATTTTACGTGGCACCAGCACAGACGCCAGTCTGGTGGGATTGGCATCGACCACATTCGAATGGTGCTTTTTACATTCCACCGGCACAGGTGCCAATCAGGTAGTACAATGATTTCACTTGACTCAACAGGTCTTCTCAAGCACAGTTTATTGCCCAATGATTGAAGGGTACTCTTAAATAGGCCAGTTATGCAATACAGGCATAGGCTACAGTTACGGTCTCACTTGGCTTACCAGGTCTTCTCAAGCACAGCATATCTCCAAAGGTCTCAGTCGCTTGTTGGCCTCCACGAGGCCCAATGTTCGAAGGTTATGCTTCACCACCTCATCCCAGGTCTCTCTGGGTCTACCTCTTCCACAGATTCCCTCCACTGTTAGAGTGTGACACTTTTTCACACAGCTGCCTCATCCATATGCAACATATGACCATACCAGTGCAATTGTCTCTCTTGCACACCTCATCCGATGCTTCTTATGTCCAATTTTTCTCTCAGAGCGCTTACACTCTGTTGTGTATGCACACTGACATTACACATCCAGCAGAACATACTAGCTTCACTTCTTGCAAGCTTAGGCATGTCTTTAGCAGTCACAGCCCATGTTTCACTACTGTGTAACATGGCTGTTCGCACACATGCGTCATACAGTCTACCATTTACTCTGAACGAGAGGCCCTTTGTTACCAGCAAAGGTAGGAGCTCTCTGAACATTGCCCAGGCTATTCTTATTCTAGCAGTTACATTCTCAGAGCATCCACCTCTGCTACTGACTTTGTCACCGAGGTAATGGAAGCTCTCAACTATTTCTAGTTTTCCCCACAGGCATGTGATAGAAACTGTTATATATATTTTTGATGACCCTATCAGTGCTGGTGCCACATGAAAAGCATCTGGTGCAGGTGTCACATAAAAAGCTCTGGTTCTGGTGCCACATAAAAAGCAGTGACGCTAGTCCCACATGAAAAGCACTGATGTTGGTTCCACATGAAAAGCACTGGTGCTACATAAAAAGCAGTGATACTAGTGTCACATAAAAAGCAGTGATGCTCGGGTCACATGAAAAGCAGTGATGCTAATGCCATGTAAGAGGCACCAGTACTGGTGTCAGGTAAAAAGCACCAGTGCTGGTGTCATGTAAAAAGTAGTGATGCTTGTGCCACATGAAAAGCACCAGTGCTTGTGTCATGTGGAAAGCACCAGTGCTTATGCCATGTGAAAAGCACTGATGTTTGTGCCACATGAAAAGCACTGGTGCCTGTGCCATGTAAAAAGCAGTGACACTGATGCCATGTAAAAAGCAGTGATGCTGGTGCCATGTAAAAAGCACTGATGCTGGTGCCATGTAAAAAGCACCCACTACACTCTGTAAAGGGGGTTGGTGTTAGGAAGGGCATCCAGCTGAAGAAGCCATGCCAAAACAGACAATGGAACCTGGTGTGACTCCCAACCTTAGCAGCTCCTGTCAAACCATCCATCTCATGCCAGCATCCAACAAATGTTTAATGATTAAAATAATATGATTTATGCAAGATCACACTACACTCTCTCAAAGAGAAATACATATACATGTGAGAGATATAAACACATCTAAATATATAAGAATAAAGATTTTACACACACAGACATATATGCAACCTTAAGGATAGTACTAACATGTTACCTTAAAGATTATGTCAGTTATAGAATCAAAGAAAATTACTCATACATGTTAAGATGTGTGAAGAAGTGCCACCCCCAAACTGTTGAAGGAATCCAGGGGAGAAGTAGACCCAGGAAGACATGGGACGAGGTGGTCAAGCATGATCTTTGTACAGAGGCTATGAAGAAAGACCGAGACCTCTGGAGATATGTTGTGACTTCGAAGACCCGACAAATGAAGTGAGTTCATGGCTCGTAGGACGGCCTGCTGTGCTTACCTTGGATCGTAGGGCGACCTGCTGGGCTTGAGGAGACCTATTGAGTCAAGTACATCAACATCAAAATAAAAATTCAAATGGAAATTGCAGTTAAGACACCCATGCCGGTGACACATAAAAAGCACCGTCTAAATGTGGCAGATGCCAGCACCGCCTGACTGGCGTCTGTGTCGGTGACACGTAAAAGCACCAACCGATCGTGGCTGTTTGCCAGCCTGCCCTGGCCCCTGTGCCGGTGGCACGTAAAAAACACCCACTACACTCATGGAGTGGTTGGCATTAGGAAGGGCATCCAGCTGTAGAAGCACTGCCAAATCAGACTAGAGCCTGGTGCAGCCTCCATGGCTTCCAGACCCCGGTTAAACCGTCCAACCCATGGAAAACGGATGTTAAATGATGATGATGATGATAAGAAGGTGAAAAGATATCTTACACTTAAAACTCATACTTGTAAATGCAAATATAGATTAGTCATCAAGTAATACTGTTACTTTTTCAACTCCTATCTCATTTTACTTTGCATTTTTGTTTTTTATGTTCTAAGTACTTTTTTGATTGACACCGAAAGGATGAAAAGGAAAAGACTTCAGCATTATTTGAACACAGAATGTAAAATGCCAGAAAAAAAATATCACCAAGTACTTTGATACTCAAACGATTCTCTCAACCTGCTATCTTTGTGCTTCAAATTTTGACAGAAGGCCTGTAATTTTAGGGGGAGAATTAGGCTTAGTTGATTACATTGACCCCAATATTTGACTGGTGCTTTATTTTATCAACCTGAACAGATGAAAGACAAAGTTGACCTCAGTGGGTTTTGAACTTGTAACACAATGAGCCAGAACAAATACTACTAAGTATGTTTTTTTTCAAATGTTCAAATGATTCTGCTCCTCTAATGATTTCTGATTTCAAATAATGGTTTCAAATTGTGACACAAGACCAGCAATTTTAGGACAGGGTAAGTCGTTACCACCAATCCCAGTACTTGATTGGTACTTTACTTCCTCAACTCCAGAGGGACTAAAGGCAAAGTTGGTCTCAACAAGATTTGAGCTTAGCATAAGAGCTGGAAAAAAATAACCCTAAACATTTTACTCAACGTGCAAAAACTGTTGCCAGCTCTCCACATTAATGATAATAATTGTTTCAAATTTTGGCACATGGCTCAGAGGTTGTGAGTTCAATTCCTAGACTTTAGCAAGACACTTTATTTCACATTCTTTCAGTTCACTGAGCTGTAGTAATAAGTTGCGATGTCATTGGTGCCGAGCTCTATGAGCCGTTGCCTTTCCTTTGGATAACATTGGTGGCGTGGAAAGGCTGGTATGTATGGGCGACTGCTGGGCTTCCATAAACAACCTTGCCCAGACTTGTGCCTTGGAGGGGAACCTTTGAGGTGCAATCTCATGGTCATTTATGACTGAAGGGCGTCTTTACCTTAAATGTTTCAAATTCGGGCACAAGGTCAACAATTTAGAGAGAGTAGTTGAGTGGATTAGATCGACTCCAGTACTCAACTGGTACTTGTTTTATCAACTCCAAAAGGATGAAAGGCAAAGTCGACCACAGATGGTGAACACGGATGAATTTAGGACATGAAGATGGATGAAATGCTGCTAAGCATTTTGCCCAGCGTGCTAACGATTCTGCCAGCTTATATATATAATATATATATATATATATGTATATGTATTAGTCGAAAAATACAAGCATTCTGGAATGTTTAACCCTAAGCAGGAAGTAGAGCTGAAATGATTAACGAACATTTCCTTTTTATTTTAATTATCACATTATTTTCAGATTCATGAGGCTTTAAAATTATTAATTTCTAAAACCTAAATTAAACCAGTGCAATCAGAAATGTTTTTCATAATGAATTTTAAAAAGTGAATTTCATTTTCAAAGTAGAGTTATTATTTTCATATAAGAAACAAGTGTTTTATTAATAAGTATATTTCTTGAAATCTCAAAAGGTAAACTTTGCACTCTGCCTTTTATTTTAGTTTGATAAGATGTTCCAACAATTCAGATAATTCTAAATACCTACAAAACGATAACGACAAATTGTCTCCTTATGACACAGAGGAATGTAACGCCTGTCATTTTGTACAATTGTCATGCCTGACATAGAAACTATTTCTGGAAAATTAGTTGAAACAATTAAAAGGACGTCACCATGAAAAGTAAAATGTAAGCAATTGAATGTGTATGTAGGGCGGGAATCGAACCCTTCGCAGAAGTTGCAGATGGGTATGTTAACATGAAAATAGAATCACTACACAAGCTATCTAGAGAAATCAGGTAGATATGTGTGAGTAATAATAACAATACACGCGTTCACTGAGTTTATTATATATCTCGTCATTTCGTATACATAAGACATTAGGTACAGTATTTAATTGTCCTTTCCTATTTCAAGACAGGAGGGTGTGATCTGAAGGATGGGGAGATTCAACTGTTAGTTCTAGCAAATCATGCGACCACACAGAAGCCATTCTACATTTGTTAGAAATAGACTTAGTTGTTGTTTAGCTCCTGAGAGAACCGATCTGTAGTGGAAAGCGTCCCTGTCGTGACCATCTCATTTACTTTTTTTTTCCCCCCAGAACATCAGAAACTAAATTGTCAAATATATTCATTCAATGATACGTGTATGAGTATACAAATACATATAACACATGTAAAATGGATTTGCGTGTGTATGTATATATATAAATATATATATATGTATATATATATATCATTTATATATACACATGTTAATATTTCGGATTATGTGTTGTGTATTATATGTATTATTATGAATGCAAGTAGGCCGCATAAACATCAATGAAAATGTGTTAGAGTTTAGTAAATAAAATACAATAATAGAAGAATCGGTATGAAAAAATTATCGGTGATTCGATAGAGAAGAGACGACGTCCTGGGTAAAGGTGTCATAATTGCTTAAAAGTTGAGTTTAGAAGTAAATAAATAAACCTGATAAATATATGTTAGAGAATTAGAATACGAGAAATAGAGGTGTACTAAATGCGTACGGTTGATGTACAGAAAATATATGTATACATATTATAAATATATAAAACTGAAATGAAAATACCTTTCTCTAATGTAAGTGGTTCAGACATCGTGGACATTTTCTAACCTGTAGTAGCAATGACCTGTTTTTTTTTTTTCTCCCCCAGGTGTTTCTTTCCCTCACACAGAACCTACCTCGCACTACTGGAGTCACAAATCACATTAGCCAACTTTAACACACACACGCACACACACACACATATATATCTTTAAACATCTGGACAAAAAAAAAAAAGAAAAAATAACGAAATTTAAATAATAGTGGAAAGTATAAAGATATATTACGCTTATATTTAAAATATAATTTTTTTTTTAAATCACTAAGAGTTTATTATCGATTTTATTTTTCTCCTTCGTGATCAAAGCCTACTTAATCTCAACTGATCCAGTATAGCAGCTATATTTCAAAAATTCACTTTCAGTTTTTAATGTTTATTTTCTAGTCTTAAAAATAGTTATGTCTTTTAAGCAGTTGGAAAATTGAATGAAAAGGAAATATTTCCATAGTGAAAACATAGATAGGCATATGATGTGGAAACAACTAAAAGCACGGAAACAATAGGAATGAAGTTGCAGCATTTCGTTATTCGTCAAACACAATTTCTATTTTAGAAGTAACTTTAATTCAAGTCCTATGTTACATGTATTTAATAACATAATAAATCGCATTCTTTTTTTGATAAACAAGAGTTCGTTTATTTATGAGCAGCAACGTGTTACCAAGGATATGACGGGGATGTACAAATATCAGCTCCACGGAAACAGGAGACAGGAGTTACACAATATATGAAGACAATAAAAAAACTTAGATAAAATGCGCAAAACAAATAACCATAATATATATATATTAATCAATATCAGGGTAGCAAAAAATTCAAGAGACATTTTTCGCCACCAGCGATCCAGTGAGAAAGAAAAAATAGTCAACCGACCCACTCGAAAGAGCAGCTAAACTCAAACCGCTGAATTTGTTGTAATTCAGAAAAGCAAAGGAAAATAAAAACATTATTTTCCTTTGCTTTTCTGAATTACAACTATTTAGCGGTTTGAGTTTAGCTGCTCTTTCAAGTGGGTCGAATGGCTTATCAAGGCCATTCCTTAATATTGTTGTATATATATATATATTATATATATATATATATACACATATATATTGTATGTATAAGAAATGATAATGGGGTCTTCTTTAGGAACTATGATACCAATTTTGGGGGAAAACGGTTTGTCGATTACATTGGCTCTAGTACTTGGCTGGTTCTGCAATTTAACGACAACAAAAAGGCGAGAGGCAAAGTTGACCCAAGTGCGATTTGAACTCAGAACATAAAGGGCCTGAATAACTACCGCAAAGCATGTTTCCGACACTCTAAATAACAACAATAGATTTTGTTATATTTTACCTAAACAGAAATAATCATTTGTATAACCCAAAATACTTCACACCATTTATATACCACTATAAAATGGTCAAAACTTTTCACACAGGAACTTAGTTTGATTTGAAAACCCCACTAGAATGGGAGAAAGCGCTAATACATGATGATCTAAGTTATATGATGTATAAAAAATGTAATATACAAATAAATATCTGTAAATATAAAGCCATCCGATTTTCTGAGTACCTCATTTCTTCTAATATATATATATATATATATATATTATATATATATATATATAATATATATATATACACACATACATATAGATATATACATACACACATATATACATATATATATATATATATACACACACATAGATATATACATATACACACATATATACATACATACATATATATATATATATATATATTATATATATATATATATATATATATATATATATACATATATATATATAGGGAGAGAGAGAGAGAGATACACAAACAAACACACGCACACACAAATATCGGAATACTTTCATTTTCGTTTCAGCATTCCGAGTTTTCTTTGTTTTGCGATTTTGAGTAAACAGTGAAAAATGCGACGGAAAACATGCATAGTTTGGAATTATTTCACGGCTGTCAGTGCTCAGGATGCCTTTTGTAAGATATGTGGCAGGAATGTTCGATACCATCGCTCTAACACGAACCTCAGGAGTCACCTAAGGGTATGGCACCGTAAGATTTGGTGTGAAAGTAAGTTTTCCTTCTGTCTATTGCTACTTGAAAATAGGTCTTTCCTCACTTCCTAGGACTCATAATAATTTTCTTCCCCTCTATTCATGCAGTATTACTTTACATTGATGGTTTTGTCTGTGAATTTATACAACACTTCCGACAAAGGTGATCCTCTCTTATTTCTGTTTTGATTAACAATTCAGCATCGGTATCATTATTATCACCAGCAGCCTTAACGATTCTTCTGCTGGTCATCTGAACCAAACTAGTCATTGAGACGTCTCTTCGTCAAGGAAACTTCTATAAAGATCGTCCTAACCCCTTCAATTTAGTGTGATAGATCTAGTAATACCAAAATTGGGATTATGCCTTCAACTACCTTACACTGCCACATTTAAAATGCCCAATTGTTACTCGTTCTGTCATAATCTTTTCTACAATAGACACAAGGCCTGAAATTTTGGGGGTGAAGAGGCTAGTCGATGTAATCGACTCCAATGTTTCTCTGGTACCTAATTTAATTGACCCTGAGAGGATGAAAGGCAAAGTCGATCTCGGCGGAATTTGAACTCAGAACGTAGCAACGGATGAAATACCGCTAAGCATTTCATCCAGCTCGCTAAGGATTCTGCCAACACTCTGTCAACGGTCTGTCATAATAATAATCTTTTCTAGCATAGATACAGGGCCTGAAATTTGGTGGTGGTGGTGGTGGTGGGTTAGTCAATTACATCGACCCCGGAGCTCAACTGGAACTTATTTTATCGATCTCGAAAGATGAAAGGCAAAGTCGAACTCAGAACGTAAAGTGTCAGAAGAAATAGCAGTACATTGGCAAAAATCAGAATACTTTGCGGTGTTTCTGCCGGCTCTTACCTTCAGAGTTCAAACCCTGCTGTTGTTACCTTTCATGTCTCCGGAATCGAGGAAATAAAGTATCAGTCAAGCATTGGACTCGATGTAACTGATTAATCCACTTTCCTTAAAATTGCTGGCCTTATGCCAGATACGAAAGGATTATTATTATTAAAGGCTTTCGCAGTCGGATCGATGCAATCAACTAATTCCTTCCACCAGAATTTCAGATCTTGAGCCTGTAATGGAAAGTAAAAGGCGTTAGATTGGCCGAATGGTTGGTGTATCATACAAAATGCTTAACAGCACTTCTTCCGGCTCTACGTGCTGAGTTCAAATTCCGCCGAGGTCAACTTTACCTATTATCCTTTCGGGGTCAAATACTGGGATCGATAATATCAAATAATGCCCTCTCCCCTTATGTCCGAAAGACATTTCTTCTTCATGCTTCCCTTGTAAAGTTTTCTCTTTTCAACCGTTGTTCGCCTTGTGCATGTTCATACACAGAAACCTTACTAACGTTTGGAGCAGGGCACTGCAAAATGTTTGGAGCGGAATTCAGGTGCTGCTCCTTACGTTTTTCGAATTTCGCCGTGATGGACTGCACCTTTCATCCTTCCAGGTACCAGTCAAATACTGGGTATGTGTGTAGGGGGAAGGATAATCGATTTTCTATTTTTAAATTTATGGACTCATGTCTATTAGGTCAGTTTTGTCTTTCATCCTTTCGGGGTCGACTAAAAAATAGGCTGTCTATCTGATAATTGTTCTTGTTGTTTGTGTTCTGATTTCAAACTCCATCATAGTCTACAAAGGTGGTAGACATACTGTGTCGCCCGGCTTAACACCACCACCTAACACCTTGGATGTTTTTAGCAAAATCCATCCTGTTGTAACGTACCGGTTTGAGGATACCTTCCTCATTCCCACCTGTCTCGGAGGTCTTGTAACGGGTCATGGGCACTACCTTCTCTCTTCTGATTGGTGGGATTTTAAAATTATTTATTGATGTAACTTCCAACACTACACATTTCATATACCTATTAAATGAGACCAGCTAATAAAGTTTGCGTACAGTTTAGCGCAGTTCAGTGTGGCTTCCATCTGTTGCCCTACATACACCTAATTGATACTCCAGTCGGATAGTGAAGAAAATGCGGGTACAAATGACAGCAAGTCAAGCCGATTCATCTGTCAAGATGTGTACAGTGTAAAGGAAAGTTCAATGCGTTCTTCGGCTTGTGAAATTTGAATCCATGACATGTGTTTGTCATGAATACAGTCACGTGTTTAATGATGAGCCACCACATCAAAACAGCATTCGCCGTTGGAATCGCCAGTTTAAGGAAACTGGCAGCTTGCTGGTTGCAAAACCTTCCAGCAGACTACCGATGAGTGACGAGTCTATTGAGGCTATAAGGGACGTCTACCTACGGAATTCAAAGAAACCAGTGCATGTCTACGCTAAGCAAGTAGGCCCTAAGAAGAGCACTGTTCACAAAGTTCTGAAGAAACGTGAGTAAAGTTTATTGGTTGGTTTCATATTCAACATGTGTTTGAAATGTGCAGTGTTTCAAGTTACATCAATAGTTTTGAAATGCCATAATGACTTTATGGACACATTGTATATATCCGTCACAGATTCCTGCCTTCCAGGTCTTCAGTTTTAGAGTCTGTGGAGCCATCCATGGGGGCTAAGCTCTTTGTGGATGTGAAACCATTTCTTACTCTGTGACCAGACGTAGACTTAACTACCGATAAATGCATTACTGCTCCATGCTTCAGAGTGTGCTTCTTTTTAGGATATCTGATGCATTGACAAGATATATATATATTTTCTTTTATTCTTTTACATGTTCCAGTCATTTGACTGCAACCATGCTGGAGCACCGCCTTGAAAAGTTTTAGTCGAATAAATCGACCCCAGGACTTATTTTTTAAGCCTAGTGCTTATTCAATCGGTTTCTTTTGCTGAACCGCTAAGTTTCAGGGGTGTAAACATACCAACACTGGTTGTCAAGCAGTGATAGGGGAGAAATACACACACACACATATATATCATAGTGGGGTAGGCCAGTTTATGGGGTTACCCTAGGTTTCTAGCTCATAAGGGGCTTAGCTTTACAGGGCCCAAACACTGCTGGCCTGAGACCTCTTTAAAATATGGTGGGGGAAACGCATCGTTTTTAAGGATAAAACTCCAGGTAATTATCTCCCTTTGCCTTTGTTCATCGATCATCGACCGTGCTGCCATCTTGTGGTCACCAAAGCACCACGGAAGAAAACAATTGTCTTCCTTCGGAATTTTCTAAAATGCAGACATGGTTCAAAAATCTCCATCCTGGAATTCAGGATGACCCATGGCACAAGCAAATCTTTAAGGATCCTCATGCATTCAGCAATGCATAACTTGCACTGTTTTGTCCTGTTGATGTAGGGGCCTGGGTTCTCGAGTATTTTCCATGAAATCAAGGTGGAGGCACATGGCCTAGTAGTTAGAGCAGTGGACTCGCGGTCGAGGGATCGCAGGTTCGAATCTCAGACCGGGCGATGTGTGTGTTTATGAGCGAAACACCTAAGCTCCACACAGCTCCGGCAGAAGGTAATGGCAAACCTCTGCTGACTCTTTCACCACAACTTTCTCTCACTCTTTCCTCCTGCATCTTGCAGCTCACCTGTGATGGACCGGCGTCCCATCCAGGTGGGGAACCTATACACCAAAGAAACCGGGAAACCAGCCCTTATGAGCCAGGCATGGCTTGAGAAGGAACAAACAAATGCAATCAAGCATGGAATCTCTTCGTCTCATAATTGCCAGACATGGTTGGCCAGCAATTGCTCTACATCTTAGAGTGTGCTGCTTCTCCTCCAGATTTATGTATTTCTACAAATGATATATATATATATATATTTTTGTCATTTGACTGCGACCATGCTGGAGCACCTCTCCTCTTCTCCTCTGGAAGCCATCTACTCGCAATACCAGAGGGTGTATACTCTCCTAACCTGATGTAATCTCCAGGGATACAGGCATCCAGCAACAGGACCTCCGTAATGCTATGATGGACCGTGAAGTCTGGCATAGCATGGTAAATTCCATTGTCTTGACCACGGTCGAACAATGATGATGATGACCGCCTTGAAAAGTTTTAGTTGAACAAATCGACTCCAAGACTTATTTTTTAAGCCTACTGCTTATTCAATCGGTTCCTTTTGCTGAACCACTAAGTTGCAGGGGTGTAAACATACCAACACCGGTTGTCAAGCAGTGATAGGGGAGAAACACACACACCACACCGTCTCCGATGAAGGATATAATTAATAAATATCCTGGAAACAGCTGTAAGACATTCTATCTATAAATGCTCTAATATCTACACAGCCTTGGATTTTATCTCATTACGCAAAAAATTCTTTTATATATATGTATATATATACATACACACACACAGTGTTCTTTCAGTTTCCGTTTACCAAATCTACTTTCAAGGTTTTGGTGGACCTGAGGTTATAGTATAGGTGCCACGCAGCGAGAGTGAAGGTTAATATAGTTTTCGTGACCAGGTCTTAAACTATATATTAACCAACGTATCTCGAAATAAATATCAATGGAAATAGTAGTTGTGATACCTGTTCCGGTGGCACGTAAAAAGCACCATCTGAACGTGGCCGATGCCAGTGCCGCCTCAACTGGCTTCTGTGCCGGTGGCACGTAAAAAGCACCATACGAACATGGCCGATGCCAGTGCCGCCTCAACTGGCTTCTGTGCCGGTGGCACGTAAAAAGCACCATCCGAACGTGGCCGATGCCAGCGTCGCCTCAACTGGCTCCTGTGCCGGTGGCACGTAAAAAGCACCATCCGAATATGGCCGATGCCAGCACCGCCTTGACTGGCTTCCGTGCCGGTGGCACGTAAAAAGCACCATCCGAACGTGGCCGATGCCAGCGTCGCCTCAACTGGCTTCTGTGCCGGTGGCACGTAAAAAGCACCATCCGAATATGGCCGATGCCAGCACCGCCTTGACTGGCTTCCGTGCCGGTGGCACGTTAAAAGCACCAACCAATCGTGGCCGCTGCCAGACTACCCTGGCACATAAAAAGCACCCACTACACTCGAGGAGTGGTTGGCATTAGGAAGGGCATCCAGCTGTAGAAACACTGCCAGATCAGACTGGAGCCTGGTGCAGCCCCTGGCTTCCCAGACCCCGGTCAAACCGTCCAACTCGTGCTAGTGCGGAAAATGGACGTTAAACGATGATGATGATGATTTAATGTACACAATATTCTGCAAGCCTGCATCTTTCTAAGCCACCCACCTTCTACATACACAAGTGGTTGTTCAACCTGTCTCAAATAAGCACTAAATCTCCGTCATGCCACACACATCCTCACATCATATGGACATAATGCATTGGATCGTAATCTTTAACTAAAGTAGCGTCAATTAATGGTGAACTTTGGTTTTAGGGACATACATCGGCAGGATAATTAACTAAACTAAAACTCGGGAAAATATGAAAATTGATTTAGGTTTCCAGAGTAAGCGGAACAAATTTGATAAAGTCACTTACAAAATAATTTGTTTAATAACCTGTTAGTATTTTATTTTCAGTTTTCTTTTTTTTTTTTTTAAATATTTAAGTTTTTTAATAACATTTATTTAAATTTGAATGATAAAGTTGTTAAAGTAACTTCGAAGGGCTTACATAGAAAATAATGGTAAATTTTGGGAAGTACACCTGCATGTATTTCACTAAGGAAAAAGAAAAACCTCGGATTTTTTGCATTGAATCAAGTACCCTGACCCCCTAATGTGCTGCAAACCCCTTATTTTTGTTCAGTAAAAAGGGGGGGGCAGTCCCCCACCATCCCGGAATCGTTAGAAATTTGTTTTGGGGGGCATTGAAGGAATTGTGGTGACCTCCTAATATACCTCAAAGCACTTTTTTTAATACGGAAAATGGGTGGGAGGGTCCTCGAAAATTTCACCATTCCCCTTCCCGGAATCATTGGAAAATGCTTGTTTCTTTTTATTTTTACATTCAATGAATTACGGTAGCCTCTTAATATGCTACAAAATCACTTGTTTTGTCCAGAAAACAGGGGTTGAGGTGGGGGTGGAACCCACAGAAATTTCACCCCCACCCCAACATTTTACAGGAATACATTTTCAAGAGTGTGGATTACATGGTTCGTTATTAAATATATACTTACTAGTTGGTACTATATGAATTAATATGTTAACATTTATATTGTGTGTATTTTATCCTAAAAATACTTTTTCTGAAGTCGTAGTCTACGAAATGTATGTGTGTATGCATATATACATATATATATATAATATATAAATCCCATTCTGTCTGTCTGTTTGTGCGCTTATAACTTGAGTGTTATTCATCCAATCGTGCTGAAATTTTAAACATGGATACATGAGAGAGCTAGGCATTCCATAATCTAAAAAGATTTTTTAAATTGTCAGTTTCAAAGTGAGAATCACTATTTTTGTAATGTTTGCCTTTCCATCAGATGATTAAAACTTCTATTTTTATTTTTATTAAAAACTACTGTTACGTATCCCGTTGTCCTTACCACTACGTCGATTCCACTATATATATTGTGTTAAGATTCGTTATCAATCAATTATCCTTATTGAGAAGAAACAGTCAAAAGTAACCACCACATACAATCACCAAACATCTCCACTACTTTAACACCATACTAGTTAACCTTCTTCACTTTTACAGCTGGCATGAAAAACTACGAGGAAAAGGCAACCATTTTAATTAAGCAAAAAAGAGAAAAAACTGATTGCTATTAAAACGCATAAAATTTTGGGGCTCTCATTCAAACTGCATAACAGGCAGAATTGTCAGATTCTTTGTAATACATTCTCCATAAGATTTTACAGCTGCATAAAATTAATCGACCAATGTTCAGTATTCTTTCAGTAAACAAGCTGAACAGATCAACATTATTAGATAAGTTTGTTTTTTTTTAATCACAATTCAGTCACTTCTAAACAATAATTTTACTGCTTCTAAATTGCTTGAGTTATGTCATTGAAACACCCTTAACTTTTAGTAGTCCGTTTGACAAGTTCACAGAGCACTACCAAATAAGTAAGATAACAAATGCTTCTTTCATCAAAAGATTGCATTCACCCTAACCAATAGTAACAACCCCATATGATCACCAAACATCTCCACAACTTAACACCATCCAAGTTAACTCTCTTCACCTATACAAACTGCCCAATGGACAGGGTGGGCATTTACTTGTATATATATATATATATATATATGAAGCCAGTATGATCCGATGGATGTGTAATGTCAGTGTGCATACTTGACAGAGTGTAAGTACTTTGAGAGAAAAGTTGGACCTAAGAAGCATCATGTGATGTGCAAGAGAGACAACTGCGCTGGTATGGTCATGTGGCGAGAATGGATGAGAATAGCTGTGTGAAAAAGTGCCACACCCTAGCGGTTGAGGGAACCTGTGGAAGAGGTAGACCCAGGAAGACCTGCGATGAAGTGGTGAAGCATGACCTTCAAACATTAGGCCTCACCAAGGCAATGACTAGTGACCGAGACTTTTGGAAATATACTGTGCTTGAGAAGACCCGGCAATCCAAGTGAGACCATAACCTTGTGGCCTATGCCAGGGGTGTAACCAGCCCACTTATGCTTACCTTTCCTTCATTGGACACTAAAATATGGACTGTCCGTATTTTAAAACCAAATTTTTCTCCAGAAGTTCATGGCTTCACAGGAATAAGCATGGAAAACTGCATCAAGATAACCAGTTTTCAGATTTTTTACTTCCTTTTAAAAAATGCAGATTTTGTGAAGGAAACAAACCAGATCCTGATTAAGAAATGAATATTTAATATGACAAATTTTCATATTTTTTACGTCATTTTAAAAGTGAGCTGATTTTGTGACTCAAACTAACTAGATCCAAGTACTGTGAATACCATCCTCCACAATTTGCTACTCATATGAAATACATATGTATTTCAACAATTACTATCAAATACACTCTCTTTCTTGAACATAAAAATCCTCTTCCCAGGTGTCAATAACTTATATGTCAGATTGTTGTACAAGTTCTAGCTGTTTTGATAAGGAAAATCAGAAAGGTTTGAAATGATTTCATTGGCATTCTTTCGATAGACAATACTTTGATCTCATAAGTGTCACATGGTGGAAATAAATACAATTACCAAACTTTCAATTCATTATTTCGTTTTTTTTTTCAATCATTATCTGCTGATATCAAAATAAATAGTATATTGAAAAATATAAATATTTTCTAAGGGATGCCATTTGTGGCATCCAAGGATCAAAAGGGGGCCTTTGGCCAAAATGGGTTGAGAACCTTTGGTCTAGAGGAAGGGGGTTAAGCCCATACTCTTCTGGTTCTGCAAGATGGGTAAAATCAATGCAGTCCTAAAGAGAGATACAGACAGACAGACTGACAGACGTATGTGGAGAATGGATTCCAGAGGGCCAGAATTCTGACATGGAAGAATTGAATGTATTAATTGGTATTGTATCTGATGGGTGTGGGGAAGGGTAGCATATGGGTGAGAAGGAGAAGAGAAGATAATGAATGAGTTAGAATAGCTTGAGTGGAAGTGATATGTGATAAGCCATCTCCATGGGGCAGATGCTTCTGAAATAGCTTTTAGACAGAGTGAGAGAGAGAGAGAGGAGACATCACATTTCTGAACCAGGAGTTGGAATGTATTGGCAAAAGACTTCATGCCAATCAGTTGAGTGGCATTTCTTTGGGTGGAGTCTGGGATTTATGTATGCTTAGCTCCATCCTAGATGTGGGAGTAATTCTCCATTGTGGGCCTCCTCTGATTTTTGTAGTGGATTAGTAGTTAAGGGGTAGAATATTTTTGCCAGCTTCCAAGAGAAACATAGGTCCTTGGTATGTTGATTATTATATATATTTGCCAGGATTTATAATTGTCTGGTTTCACATTTGTGGATTCCAAAAATAGCATGGGACTGAGCGGCATCAAAAATCCCTTTGACTACTTTCTATAGACTCTATTAGCTGATCCAGTAATATTCTGTTTGAAGTGAGGGTATGGCCAAATCTCTTTGAAACAGAATCAACTAAATAAGGCTAATAGTTTTATATCTATATTCTTTATGTCTATATTTCTGAGAGAATAATATTATAAACCCAATAGATTGATGTATCAGAGTTTGCGAATTGGGGGTTCAAACCCAGTGGAGATATTTTGTTGTATTTTAGCATAATACTTCATTCATTGCGCACTGCCTTAAATTCATCATCTATACATGTGGAGTTATACATGTGGAGTTCTTGCTTGTTTTGTTTTTTTTTCTATCTGATATACATTTCTCCCTGGTAATTTTAGTGATGTAAAGTTTGGAGTTTCATTTGAACCAACTTTTTTATTGCTGGATGCCACCTTTCCTATTGCTAATCACAAAAGAAGCTAGAATGTTTATTTCATTCGGTCAATTGGAGATAATGTTCTGTTTCTTGATTAGAAATGCAATGTATTTACTGTAGAAAGTCTCAACACATTATCAATGCGATCTGAAGACCAGCACTTTTATTTCAGCTTGTCAATGCTTCAGTGTGACACTAGCAATGAATGGGTTGGACTCATTTTACTTTCTTGAGTTCAGATCTATTGCAATCATTTTCTCAATGCTGAACATTTTATTCTACATTACCTCAGTACATTTAACTGTCAAGAAATGTTACCTGCTTTTTAGACTGATACCCTGAGCTAAATCCCCAGACTTTTCTCTCTTTTTTTTTTAAGTCAAGAGTGAGGAGACAATGCCAATATCTTGATACAGGTTGAAAGCTGGTCTGATCCAGTCCCTTTGATGGAGTTGGTATCCTTCAGACTTGTTCAGCTGATTCAAGTGATGAAAAATATCTGTTATGTAGGCTAGTTTTTGAAACCCTTTTCCATCTTGATAAACTCTGGGCTGTTTTCTTTTAACCATTCCTGTAATTCATCTTCCACTTCAAAAATCCTATTTAGAAGTATTCCACTGTCTCTTTGATTTCTTTGTGCAACAAGAGATTTTTATGTACTCTGTGTGTGAACTTTAACATAACTTTTAAACATTTCCGAAATGAACTAATCTTTGTTTAGTGGTGTTGATTATTTTTCCACCATCATCAAAAGTGTTTTGCGACTCATCTTGCTAGGGGTTTGAAATTAGCACTTCTTTGTGAAGAATAGAAGTCAGTATTTGCATTTTCTTGTTTTACAACAAAAATGAAATCTTTTACAGAACCAGTAACTGATGAAGAACCATCAATATAGATGCCAATGCAGTTCTTCTAGGGAAGGCCTCTGGTTTCCAGACATGAAGACAAAATATTAAATATATCTGTTCCTTTGATTCACTCAAGCAATTCTTTGCAACATAAACAGTTCTCTTGAAGAATTTATTCTCATTCACAGTTTTTACAAAAGCTGCACAGATTTTATTGGTAAGATCTGTCAACTCATCTCTCTCAAAAGGAAAAAAAAAATTGTATTTTCCAGATTATCATAGGATTTGGCAATCTTTTTGGGAAGTGAGCCAAAGTGGGTTTTAACAAAATGATTATACAAGGTTACAAAATGTTTTTTTTTATTAGTTTTTTTCAAATGTCACTTCTTGAAATGAAGGAATCACAACACATTTAATGAATTAAAAATAAGTATGTGTCTTGTGTGACAAATCATGCAGTGAAGAATTAGAATATTTTTAGTCTGGTTGTAGGCAGCTGTGACTTTGAGAAAAATCTGGTACATGTTATCTATAAAACAGAGTTTGTGTGTGTGGATTCAAAAACTGAGTTGCCAATTTTTGATGTATGAGGTGTCAAAAGATTCAGCAATCTTTCAGCTACCAAATAAAGTACGTTTTTTGCACAACACCTTTTTTTTTACTACAAATGATGTCAGGTTGCACAAGTTTGAGGTCATTTTCAGGCAATATTTGGATTTGCTTCTAATCTACATTGCCACTTTTAATGTATTTTGTGTCAAAAAATGCAACAATGTACAAGGAGTGTTGTGAGTGCATTTGTGATGCACTAAGCCCTACTTGTCAAAGGAAAATGACCAAAAAACATGCTTTTGGGGCACAATCATTGGCACATTTTCCATCAATAATGGCCTTTGTTCCACAACTAAACTGCCAATGTGAATGTCTTCAGTATTCCATGATTAAACAATGTCTTAGAAATATTATGATACCATTTCTTTGCACAAAGCCCTATTTTTCAACTGAAAATTGACTCATAAACTATGTTTCTGGCATTACTACCAAAAACAATTTGTCCATGTTGATTTTCTTGGTAGCAAACGACTCAGGAATGCCAAAGGAGCATTCTCGGGTTTAAATTCAATAAAATTTCCCCAAGGATTAAGCACAGTAAGAGCCTATATTCATTCAAGTGTGGTAAAGACATGAGGCAATGACCAAAACCTTTCGACTATTTTCAAGAAGCACAGCGTTCCTATACATTTATGCCAAACTACCCACATCACTAACCCTGTTTATTCATATCCTTATATATGTACATATACATACAGCCTGAAAAGTTCCTCTTTTATTCTGTTGGCTTCAATATTGATATAAACTGATACCAAATATGCTTGCAGAAAACCATAATACTTTTGAACATGGCCTTTTGATTGGGGAAGCTTATGTATAAGAGTGTTGTCCACAGTAATCAACAAATATTATGGGGTGGGTAAGAACTATTTCAGCTTCTGCGTTACCCAATCTGTAGCCATGAAACTGAGTTGCCAATATTACTGTATGAGATATCAAAAGATTGAGCAATCTTTTAGCTACCAGTGTGAAGTTTTTTGCACAACATCCCTATTTTACTTCAAAAATTAGTACCAAAACCAGACTGGGTTACATAATTTTGAGGTCATTTGGGGGCAATGTTAGGATTTCCTTCTAATCTAAGCTGCCGATGTATACATTTTTGATGTGAAAAATTTCAGCTTTGTTCATCAGAAAATAACCGAAAAATATGTTTATAAAGAAGAGTTGTTTGCATAACACTCTTTGTGTGCCAATTCTCCCCATAAGAAAGGAACAAATAATACAGTATGACTGTAGGTCATAACACCCAGCCAATGTCAGGGTGCATTGCTAGTGTAATATAAATGTATGTATGTGATATTATATATATATATATCTTAATATATAAAACAGTTTGTGTGTGTGGCTGTACCTCATAGATTTGAAAACTGAGTTTCCGATTTTGTTGTATTGAGGTATCAAAAGATTCAGTAATCTTTCAGCTATCAAATAAAGTATATTTTTTGCACAAATCTTTTTTACAACAAAAATAACCTCGAAAATGTGGTTGGGTTGCACAATTTTGAGGTCTTTAGCTAAGGGTCTTTAGCTTTGTGCATAATTAGAAAATGTTTAACCTTTTCATTCCCAACCTGGGCGAAAACAACCAACCTAGCTGAAGCCGGCTGATATTTAAATGTGAATTTCAGCACAAATCTCATTAGTACATTCGTAAAAACACATGATTAGTCGAGTTACAGTATCTGATATTGCTTGATGTGATATCTGAGCTGTGCAAAGTTTGGGAGATTTTTTTCCACATTTTCTCTTCAGCGATTTTTTTTTTTTCCAACTTTTAAAGTGGATAACAATTTCAGAATCACTGCTTGATAAAGCAATGGTTCTGAATTTTGAGCTTTTCAACAGAAGATATGGAGAAATCAATCAAATGTAAGCTTGTAATTTTGTTTAAAGCAATCATTATGGAAACAAACTGAGAAAAAAGATAGCTTGTGGTTTACATATATTTACTTGTAATTAAAGTCACTTAGAGACAAAAGTTATGCAATAGAATTGATTAAGAGCCTTTTCTTCACTTGTGTTCCAAAAATCACGATATATCAATAAGTAAAATAGCTGTTTAATGAAACCAGTCTAAATTCGTGATGATTTTAGAATTTAATTGAAACTCATAAGGAGTCTGTTTTACTTAGAAATATAGTAACAAAAGGGTTAAAATGCAGGGAGTTTTACCAGGGAATGAAACTTTGAAGATATACCTTCAACTTTATTAGTATTATTTAGTACTCTTTTACTTGTTTCAGTCATGTGACTGTGGCCATGCTGGAGCACTGCCTTTAGTCGAGCAAATCGACCCCAGGATCTATTCTTTGTAAGCCTAGTACTTATTCTATCGGTCTCTTTTGCTGAACTGCTAAGTTACGGGGACGTCTACCAAATCCACTCACAAGGCTTTGGTCGGCCTGAAGCTATAGTAGAAGACACTTGCCCAAGGTGCCACGCAGTAGGACTGAACCCAGAGCCATGTGGTTGGTAAGCAAGCTACTTACCACACAGCTACTCCTATACCTATACATAGTAGATAATCTTTTAATGTGAAATATGTTTGTTTGTGTTTTGTTTAGCCCAGAGTTGCCTCTGATGTAGCAGACCCATCACATAGTTTTGTTTTGTTTATTTTTTTTTCACCCTGAAATACTGTAAATCTATGTCTTTTAATGAAAGGGTGTGTTTTAAGAGGGATTTGGCTGCTATTTGTAGTAGCCCAACTTACCACAGATACACCTGTGTGTGTGTGTGTATTTTGTGGTGAAAAAAGTACTTTTTCTCAAAATATTTTGCACAATAATTTTTAAAGAAATCTGGACATCTTTCTTATTGCTAACCATTCAACTTCAAATTACAATTATTAATTGTTGGAAGTCAAATAGACTGCAATGTACATATAGTGTTATTGTATAGAGTGGAAGTCCAGCACAAAGTTTTGAACTCATTATCTTGTGGTTAGTAATGCATTACTTTAAATTTGAAGCCATTAAGTATTTTACTGGGTTTAGTCTTTCAGCTGTCGCCATGATGGGGTATCACCTTCAAAAATTCAATTGATCATACTGGCCTCAGTACGTATTTCAATTTGGTATTTATTTTATAGATCTCTGCTTGATGAACTGCTAACCTTGAGACATACTGGGACACAATACTCGATTTAACAACAAATGTAACACACACACACACACACACACACACACACACTAGGTGCAATACTGACTGTGTGGTTGAGAAGTTTGCTTCCCAACCACATGGTTCCATGTTCAGTCCCTCTGCATGTAGTTTGGGCAAGTGTTTTCTACTATAGCCCTAGGCCAACCACAGGTATGTGACTGAATTTGGTAGACGGAAACTGCAGCATTGTCCATCAGAGAATAACCAAAAAACAAGTTCATAAAGAAGAGTTGTTTGCTTCATACTCCTCATGTGCCGATTCTGTTCATAAGAAAGGAACAGATAATACAATGTGGCTGTAGGTCATAACACCCGGGCAACGCTGGGGTGTATTGCTAGTATATATATATATATATATATATGTATATATAGATATATATATAAATGTGTGTTTATATGTGTTTATAAGTATGTGTGTGAAAGTATGTATATATTCTTTTATTTTTCAGTCATTATCCTGCGATCATGCTGGAGCACTGCATAAATGTATGATATATGTATTTATATATACATACAATCAGTGAAAAGGCTTAGTGAACACCCAAAGGGCAGTTCAAACTTTAATCTTGAGCTGTTTGAGCTCTGCCTGGGAGTTTAATTTCAGGTGCCACCTTTGTTAGTGTACAGGTATTTCCAGATTACTTTCATGCGCTTGTGGGTGTATATATGAAAATCTTTTGTATGTATTTATATATAATGTACATTCAATGATGAGATTAACAAACAGCTCTTTAAAAGATTTGTTTGATGGCAATAAAATATTTATGAACTGAAGTTTAATTCTCTCTCTCTCTTTCTCTCTCTCTCTCTCACTCTCTCTCTCTCTCTCTCACTCATCCACTCAAAAACCAAACTCGCTCGCTCGCTTGCTTGGGTCAATTCAGAGCATTTAATGTTTTTTAATGATTTCTGAAAACAACGTATATGTTAAAGGGACAACCATCTTTCACATTTAATCTCTACTAGATTCCTAAACAAGATCACTATAACTTTTGTTTATATTTACTTTGCAATTTATTTTTTATAATCTCCCAATACTTTACAGAATGTACTGAATCTTTTTTTTTTTTTAATGGTATTAGCATCATGAGGTTAGCAAGTAATTTGCAAGACATGCTCCCTCAAACGAGGTAGAGATAGTACCGAGGGCAGTGGACTTTTATGCCAGGTTAAAATATGACAGAGACAGGAACTGGTGTCCTGCTGTAGGGGTTAGGGTTAGGGTTATCCCAGTTGGCAAGATTGGTGGTGAAGATGTCAGTGCTTATCAAGAGAAGAGGTTTGGATGGCGAAGTAAGTGTGAGAGGAGGGTGACAGACGAACAGGGATGGAAATAGAGGGAAAAGGCAGTGAGTGGTGAACACGGGTGGAGACATGATCAGTTGTGAATTGCAGGAGAAGGTGGAGGAAGTAGGAGTGGATTGGGGAGATGATAGGTGGCAGCACATGATGTGAAGTGTGTGGGGTTGTGGTGCAAGAAAGATGCACAGTGCCAGGATGCAATTAGAAGTACATAAGGGTGGAAATAGTGGAAGATGATCAGCTGGGGTGAATGGAGGGTAAAATGGAGTGATAATACTGAGAATGCATGAGAAAAGGAAGTGGTTCCATGGATGGTGAGTGGTAGAGAATTACAGCAGCTGAGTGAATAGTGGCATACTCAGAAGAGTGAAGGAGGTGTGGGTGTTTGGAAGATGTAAGGAAAAGATTCAAGGACAAATTGAGTACAGATGCGAAATCAAAATCAAAGTAAAATTTGATGACAGGCATGAGCACCATACGAGCGTGATCGTTGACAGAACAGCTAACCAGCTTCCGTGCCAGTGGCACATAAAAGGCACCATTCGAGTGTGATTGTTACCAGCTTCGCCTTACTGGTACTTGCGCCCCGTGCTAGTAGGGTGCTAAGGGCACCATCCAAGCATGATTGTTGCCAGAGCGGCTAACTGGCTTCCGTGCAGGTGGCATGAAAAAGGGCACCATTTGAGTGGGATCATTACCAACATCGCCTTACTGGCACCTGTGCTGGTGGCATGTGTAAAAAGATTCGAGCGAGATCGTTGCCAGTACCTCCTGACTGGCCCTCGTGCTGGTGGCACGTAAAAGCACCCACTACACTCTTGGAGTGGTTGGCGTTAGGAAGGGCATCCAGCTGTAGAAACTCTGCCAGATCAAGACTGGAGCCTGGTGCAGCCATTTGGTTTGCCAGCCCACAGTCAAACCGTCCAACCCATGCTAGCATGGAAAGCGGACGTTGAATGATGATGATGATGTATAAACATAGATGATATGCTTTTAAGGCCTCATATATATGTATGTGTGTATGTATATATATAATGTGTATATGAATATAAACAAACTAATATATATATTTTTTTTAAGTGTTGAAATGTATATTGTAAGATACATATAAGAGGATAATTTGTTTTTAAACACTATCTCAGCATTTGAAAATAAATGATCATCTTATTTGTATCTTCCAATATATATAGATATACATACCAGAGTAAGTACATAAATGTGAAACAAGGTGGAAAAAATAGTACTCAAATACCAGAGGTAGAATAATACGGTCTATTAAAACGCAGCAAATATATCACAAAAACTGTTACTCAGAGTTTCATGTTCCTGTTCATCAGACAGTTTTGTTTTTATATATATATATAGACAGAGAGAGAGAGATAAGAGGGTGCTGAAAAACTCCTGGCTTTGGGTAAAAGAAAATCCAGTGGAATCAGTTAATTATTATTTATTCAACATATTCCCCTCTCAGATTCATTCAGCAATCCTTCAGTTTTTCTGAGCCTTGTCAAAGAACTTGGAAGGTTGGGCCTCCACCCAGGCTTTTCATGATAACCTTAAAGTAGGTAGGTTTAGGTAGGTGGGTGGGTGTTGAATAAAATAATGGAAACATCTTGTTAAATGGAAGTTTTATTACTAATCCATCTTTAACATCAATCATGCCTTTAGTATGTCAAGAAATTAACTTGTACAGGTGTTCTGAACAGTTTTGGGGGTAATTTTGAGCCATTCTATAAGTAAAACCTACTTTAGCTCTTTCAGCAACAATAGTGGAGGGTAGTGGCATTTACCACTGTGCAAAAGCACGATCACTGCACAAACTAAGGAATTGATTACATGTTATACATGTTGAAGGTTGTTTCCCAAAATAGCCAGCGTTAGTTTTATGGATTAATGGAACCTATGAACAAAATAATTTGCAGCATTGACTAACATTTTTTTTTACTTCTAAGTTGTTGGTGTTTACTTAGTCTTTCACCCCATTAGATGGTTGTGTATTTTGAGGATGATTTGGGTGCTGTTTCTCACAGGTGAAGCAACCATGTAAAAGTTGTCTTTGTTGGGGTTTTTTTTTTCTTAATAAGTGTCTTGTGGGAAGTTAAGGTCTACAGTGAATGTGGTGTATTTTTTTCTTAAGTGTCTTGTGGGAAGTTAAGGTCTACAGTGAATGTGGTGTATTGTCATTTCAGTTTTTTTTTTCGTTTTTTCCAGTGTCAGATGAAATGAAGAATCAGTCCTCAAGATATAACTCGGTGTCAAATGAGGATGATGATGGAGACTTCCAGCAAATGGATAATTTCAATCCTGACTCCATGACACCTTACACAAGCCTTCCAACTGTCGTGGATGACCTGAACATAAATAATGTCAGCTCCACGGAGTTCCGCAACCTTTCTCAAGAAGAAGAAGACCATGAGCAACGGCAGCAACTCTCACCACACCCTCATTCATCAATTCAACCCAAACCAACCCTTGGTAAAACTCCATTACAGTCAGCAGATGTGACTAAAGACATTTACATTCTACCAAATTCCTCAATTAGTGTATCGAATTCTTTGATAACAGAAAATATAAACCTATTGAACAGTTCAGACAGAACTAGCATTCACCAGTTCCATCAAAAGGTAATGTTGTTATTATTGTTATTAATAAGGTAGCAAGCAGGCAGAATCATCGGACGAAGTGTTTAGCAGTACTTTGCCTCTCCCTACGTTCTGAGTTCAAATTCTGCCGAGGTCAACTTTGCCTTTCATTTTCAGGATTGATTAAAATAGGCACCGATTGAATACTGGGGTTGACGTAATCAACTTATCTCCTGCCCCAAAATTGCTGCCCTTGTGGCAAAATTTGAAACCATTATTATTATTATTATTAATTTAAGGCAGCAATCTGGCAGAATTGTTCGTATGCCAGGCAAAATACATGGCGGCATTTAATCCATCTTCAGATTCTAAGTTAATCCATTTAATCCATCTTCAGATTCTAAGTTAATCCATTTAATCCATCTTCAGATTCTAAGTTAATCCATTTAATCCATCTTCAGATTCTAAGTTAATCCATTTAATCCATCTTCAGATTCTAAGTTCAAATTCTACCAAGGTCGACTTTGCTTTTCATCCTTTTAGGATCAATAAATGAAGTACCAGTTGAGTACTGGGGGAAGATGTAATCGACTATCCCCCTGCCCCAAATTTCAGGCCTTGTGCCTATAGTAGAAAGGATTATTATTATTATTATTATTAAGGTGGTAAGCTGGCAGAACGATTAGCCTGTCGGACAAAATGCTGAGTGGCATTTCGTCTGCCTTTGCTTTTTGAAGTCCACTTTGCTTTTTATCCTTTTGATGCCAACAAAATAAGCACCAGTTGAGCACTGGGATTGATGTAATTGACTCCCCCCTCTCCTCAAAATTGCTGGCCTTGTGCCAAAATAAGAAAGGATTATTATTATTATTATTATTATTAAGGTGGTAAGCTGGCAGAACGATTAGCCTGTCGGACAAAATGCTGAGTGGCATTTCGTCTGCCTTTGCTTTTTGAAGTCCACTTTGCTTTTTATCCTTTTGATGCCAACAAAATAAGCACCAGTTGAGCACTGGGATTGATGTAATTGACTCCCCCCTCTCCTCAAAATTGCTGGCCTTGTGCCAAAATAAGAAAGGATTATTATTATTATTATTAACACAGTGAATTAGCAGAATTATTACTGCACGAGACAAATGCTTAGCAGCATTTCTTCCGGCTTTATGTTCAGATTTCAAATGCCAGTGAAGTTGACTTTGCCCTTCATCCTTTTGTAGTCAATAAAATAAGTACCGTTTGAGAATTGAGCTTCATATAGTTGACTTCTACACTCCTCAAGAATTGCTGGCCTCGTGCCAAAACAAGAAAGGATTTTCATCATCATCATCATCGTTTAATGTCCGTTTTCCGTTCTAGCATGGGTTGGACGGTTTGACCGGGGTCTGGGAAGCCAGGTGGCTGCACCAGGCTCCAGTCTGATCTGGCAGTGTTTCTACAGCTGGATGCCCTTCCTAACGCCAACCACTCCATGAGTGTAGTAGGTGCTTTTTACATGCCACCGGCACAGGTGCCAGAGGAGGCTGGCAACGGCCACGATCGGTTGGTGCTTTTTACGTGCCACCGGCACAGTTGTCCCTTTATGTTATAAATGATTTTTGTCAGCCCTTGTGGCCAATAAAACGAATTAATTATTATTATTATTAATCATCAAGCTGGCAGAATCGTTAACATGCTGGACAATATTTCAGCCATTGCTATGTTGTGAGTTCCTTTCATCCTTTCGGGGGTCAATGAATTGAGTACCAGTTACACACTGGGGTCGATCTAATTGACTCATCCCCACCCTCAAAATTCTGAATCCAAAATTCTGAATTCAAATTCCACCAAGGTCAGTTTTGCTTTTAATTCTTTCAGAGTCAATAAAATGTGTACCAGTTGAGCACTGGAGTCAATGGAATTGACTGTTCCCAATTCTTACCCTCAAATTTCAGGCCTTGTGTTTATAGTAGAAAGGCTTATTATCATTATTAAGGCGGTGAACTAGCAGAACCATAACCAAATCAGACAAAATGTTCAGCAACATTTCTTTTACATTCCCTGTTCAAATTCTGCCAAGGTTGATTTTTGTCTTCCATCCTTTTAGGGTTGATGAAATAAGTACCAGTCAAATACTGGGGGTCAATGTAATTGACTAGTCCCTCCCACCCAAGTTTCAGGCCTTATGCCTTTACTAGGAAGAATGATTATTATTTTGTTTTGTCTGCAGCCCGGAGAAGAACTTGGAGAAACAGATCGAACACAGGACAGTGGTGTGATAAGGTAATTAGTAAATGGTTTCACATTTTTCTCTAGCTCTTTCTCTCTCTCTCTCTCTCTCTCTCTCTCTCTCTCTCTCTCTCTCTCTCTCTCTCTCTCTCTCTCTCTCTCTCTCTCATGACCATTCTTTCTCTTTCTATCTTGTTTCCTCCATCCAATATTTGCTGTGTATATATATCAATGTATGAACTTTTCTTTGGATTTATGCATCTACTGTCTCTCTCTCTCTCTCTCTCTCGCTTTCTCTTTCACTTCCTTTGTGTCCCTCTTCTCTCCCGCTTTTGATTTGACAATGTGTCTATGTATCTACTTTTCTTGCAATATGATAAACATTTAAAAGCACAAAACGAACGCCGTCACCACTCACTGTCTCTTTCACTTTCTCTCTCACTCTCTCTCTCTCTCTCTCTCTCAGTTACTTGCTCTCTGTCCTCCTCTCTCTCACTTTGCTACTTCTTTGAAGTGTGACGCACACAACAGGTACATACAAAAACAAAAAGTTAGCGTATTAATATTATTGATAATGATATCGTTTTAAATTTTGGCTAAATGCAAAATCAGTGACCTTTCAATTGCTGTTTAACTATATCAGCTAGCAAAAGGCAGCGAGCTGGCAGAAACGTTAGCACGCCAGGCAAAATGTGTAGCCGTATTTCGTCTGCTGCTACGTTCCGAGTTCAAATTCCGCCGAGGTTGACTTTGCCTTTCATCCTTTCGGGATGTACCAGTTTACGCACTGGGGTCGATGTAATCGACTTAATCCCTTTGTCTGTCCTTGTTTGTCCCCTCTATGTTTAGCCCCCTGTGGGTAGTAAAGATATATACATCAGCTACCAACCAGTATTGCTTTGCTTGACATGAAGTGACGTGGACATCTGCTACCGATGAAGATAACAAGCGAAATCTAGATCTTGCAATTTCACCAACAATGCTGGGTGACTTGCAGCTGCTGCTGTCTTTCAGTTTTTAACACTATCCATCTATAAGATACTTTCTTGAGATGGATACTGCAGCTTAGAAGGCTTTCAATAGTATACACACTCGAAGTGTATACACTGATCGCAAATTTTGAACTAATTTATCTGCCTCCAGCATTAATAATGAAATATATGCATGCGTATGTAAATACAAAATGACAAGCTTCATTTATATATTCTTTTACTCTTTCACTTGTTTCAGTCATTTGACTGTGGCCATGCTGGAGTACTGCCTTTAGTCAAGCAAACCAACCCTAGGACTTACTCTTTGTAAGCCTAGTACTATCGGTCTCTTTTGCTGAACTTTTAAGTTACAGGGACATAAACACACCAGCATCAGTTGTCAAGTGATGTTGGGCGGACAAACACACACACACACACACACATACGATGAGCTTCTTTCAGTTTCCATCTACCAAATCTACTCGCAAGGCTTTGGTCAGGCTATAGTAGAAGACACTTGCCCAAGGTGCCACGCAGTGGGACCGAACCCAGAACCATGTGATTGGTAAGTAAGCTACTTACCACACAGCCATTCCTGCACCTATACATATGTAAAACAACATGTTTCTTTCAGTTTTCATCCACTAGTTTCACTCACAAGGATTTGGTTGGCCTAGGGCTATATTAGTAGATGCTTACCTAAGGTGTCGTGCAGTGAGACTGCAGCTGAGACCACATGGCTGAGAAGCAAGCTTTTTAATCACACAACCATGCCTACTACTACTACTGATGATGATGATGATGATGATGATACTAATATAAATAAAGGTGATGATGATGATGTTGATTTGTCTTCCCAGTATAGATGATTGTGATATGATAGAATCAAAAGATATCATTGCTGCCCAGATTGAACTCCTGCACCCTTCACAGTTTGCAGTAAATAATGAAAATTGCCACACCAGGTAAGAATGGCCATCAACTTATCTTTCCTGTATTATCTTCCTGTAGCTGAGTGTTTTATGAGTGTTTAGTGTCTGTACGTATGCAAGTGACATGAGGAGAGAAAGTTTGCAAGCGGTCAGGTTTCTGAATATTGTGCATATGTGTGTGTGTGTGCGTGTGTTTATAAATATATGTATATATACTTTATTTAAAAGTAGCAGAAATTTAACAAAAGCTGTTACTCGGAGTTTCTCGTTCCTGTTCGTCGGACAGTTTTGTCCAGTATGTTCATAACAAAACTGTCTGATGAACGGGAACGTGAAACTCCGAGTAACAGCTTTTGTTAAATTTCTGCTGCTTTCAAATAAAGCATATTACTCTACCTCTGGTATTTGAGCACTCTTTTTTCCACCTTGTTTCACATTTATGTGTTTACTTTGGTATATATATATATATATATATATATATATATATATATATATAATTATTTGAGGGAATATTAATCCTAACTTACTGGAAAAAAATTCAATTTAGAAATACTAAATCAAATTTCACAGAATATAATATATATATATAAAAAATTAGAAAAAAACCCACCTTTTATCAATTCAAAATGAACAATTAAATTTCACCATCTAGAAAATTACATATAATAGAAATACTAAAATTAAAATAACAATAAAATACCAATGATTAAGTAAATTGCAAAAAAATAATAAAAACTTATATAATTGGTAGAATAACAATTATATACGTTTTTATTATTTTTTTATATTTAGGGATGATTTTTTTTTTTTTTTTGCCAAATAACCACATGCACTTTATACTCATTCTTCTCTTCAACTTTATTATTATTTTAGTATCCTTTGTCTGAAATCTTTCATCACACATCCTGTGACCTCTTCAGGGACTCTCCATCCCACATATCTCATCCTGTTTTGTTGAGTCCATTCTCTTTTCCATTAGTGCGTATCCTTATCCTTTCACATCAAGAATCTTGCAAAATACACACACATGCACATGCGTGCACACATGGATAGATGTAAGTGTATGTATGCAACAAACCCCTTCCCTCTCCCTGTTGTCTGCCATATGCCCCCCACCCCAGCCTGCCCTCTTTTCATTCCCTCAATCCTCTGCTTAGGATCATCACCCACTCTCTCTTCTGTTCTCCCATAGTTATAAAGACTATATCAAGGCCTTAACCTTGCAAGTTATGAGACAATAATTTCTAGGTTGGTGCCATGACAGAAAGCACCACCTATTACACTCTGTAAAGTGGTTGACATTAGGAAGGGTATCCAGCCATAGAAATCATGCCAAAGCAAGCATTGATGCATGACATAATCCTTTGATGTTGATGATGATGATGCCAATGGCACACACACACATGTATAAATTGTAATAAGGAAGTCAAACCAGATATTTTGAAAGCATTTCTGAAAGCGATGAGCTGGCAGAATCGTTACTGTGCCGGGCGAAATGCTTAGCAGCTTTGCCTTAAATTCGTTTGGGGTTGATAAACTAAGTACCAGTTGGACACTGGGATCAATGCAATTGACTTACCTCTCCCCTGAAATTACTGGCCTTGTGCCAAAATTTGAAACCAATATTTTGAAAGCATTTAATATATATGTTTCAGATCTGTATTATAATAAATAATAGGAATTATACAGATCTGAAACATTAAATATTTTCAAAATATTATTTGGTTTGATTTCAATGTTACAATTTATACAACTTGATGCCAGCAGAAATTAACCTGTCTTGATTCTAACAAGGATTTGGAGTAGTTTCTTGTATTTGACTTGAGTTGAAAATTCTGGTGCCATGCATTGCTTCTTAGCAAAACATGAAATATATATCACAGTACTGACCAGACCATCTGATGTTGTTGTATGCCACTGGTCACAGAGCACTTCCAGTTCTGTCTTGATTGCACTGTTCTTTTCCATCTTTACCAAAATTACTTAACTAAATTGTCATCCCATTGCCATAGAGGTTTTGCAAATGGCCTTTTCCAATCTCTTGGATACCACTCAGTAACTGCAAAGGTCCACCCATTGTTTATGAATCTTGCGATATGGTACTCTGTGATCACATCATTCGTTCTGGCCAATCCTTGAATTCTTTTGTTTCAAATGTGCTCTGTTACTGATATTCTGAGCACAGATCTTTCCATGGCCCTTTGTGTTGTAGCCAATCAGTGTTCTACCCTCTTTGTATTAGCCTACACTTCACTTGCATATAAGAGCTCAGGTAGGACAGTGCTACTGAAGAGTCTGGCATGTTTGGCATTGTCTAGCTTTGTTTAGAGTACATCCATTATTGAGTTAAATGCTTTCCATCCTACTCTTATTCTCTTTGAGATTTCAGCATCCGTATCTCAGTGTATATTCATTGCAGGCCCTAAGTAGATATACACCTTTACCTCCTTGATTTGATTGCTTCCTTTCTCTACATAGTCTGCACGGCTGGTTCTCCTTCAAACTCCATCTGTGCAGGTCGGAAGTGTGTTATACACCACCCACTGCAAGAAGGAGATACAGAAAGATTCCAGTCTCCACAGGTCTGCCCATAGAACCTTGACCTTCCTTTTATGTATTATATGTCTGTGTGTGAATGTAAATCTTTGCTATTTGCCTCTCTCTTGACATTCCAGGAATGGTGACAATGAGAAAAACATTCACGCCAATCTTCTGCCAGACCTAGAAATCTCCAACACAATTTCCCACAGTTCCAGCAACTCTATAAAAACGAACAGCATCACCAAATGTAAGCTGAAAGTTTCTTGGCTCTCTTCCTTGTTATTTCTTTACATCAGGGATATCAAACTCATTTTCCTTTCTGGGTTGGATTGAAGGAGAAACTAGGTCTTGCCAGCCAGATATTATGAAAATCCCTATTGTAATATGGGCCAATTAAATTGATAAGGGGTTCAATATTACATTGTGAGAACTTTATTAACAATACAAAACGGAAAAATTACAAGGTGTTAGCAAAATTTGTGAGCAGAGATGTGAAGGAAAAACTTGCAGGAGTGGCTGTGTGGTAAGTAGCTTGCTAACCAACCACATGGTTGCGAGTTCAGTCCCACTGCGTGGCATCTTGGGCAAGTGTCTTCTACTATAGCCCCGGGCCGACCAATGCCTTGTGAGTGGATTTGGCAGACGGAAACTGAAAGAAGCCTGTCGTATATATGTATATATATATATGTGTGTGTTTGTGTGTCTGTGTTTGTCCCCCTAGCATTGCTTGACAACCGATGCTGGTGTGTTTACGTCCCCGTCACTTAGCGGTTCGGCAAAAGAGACCAATATAATAAGTACTGGGCTTACAAACAATAAGTCCCGGGGTCGATTTGCTCGACTAAAGGCGGTGCTCCAGCATGGCCGCAGTCAAATGACTGAAACAAGTAAAAGAATAAAAAGAATAAAGAATTTATTCGTTATTTGAATTATTATTATTCAATTTGACTCAGGTTTTGTCTTATTCCTGGTAGAATTTATGTGTGTAGCAGGTTACTACTTGTAACTTTGGATATCCACAAGCTTTCAATAATCTTTCGAGTGTTCAAATCCTTCTGATAATCTTTCCTGTTCCTAAGAAACAAACTTTCTGTAGAAGTTCAAGAGGGCATTCCATTTCATTCTCACTCAGCCATTTCTCTACAGCATTACTTACAGTTCCTAATGCGCCAACATTTACTGGATTCATATTCCAAATTCTCACAATTTCAAATTTTAAGTTTTTCATCTACCTTTACAATCCTGGAATCAAATGGACATGATGGATGAATTAGTATGCAACTTTGCTTTTCTTTGTCTATTATTGTTATATTTAGGTTTATTATTATCTGACTTCTTGTCTGTTTGAATAAGAAAATTCCATGGAATTGAGTATTTATCTCATGCACTCTTTCAACCCGTTTATCATCCCAAGTTCTTTCGGCTTCAAATCCCCGTTTCAGACTCAGTTTCCAGTGCAACACTTCCACAACCTGGTTCTGCTTCCATTTCTTATATTCTTCATGAGCCAACTTGGGACACTCGGCTACAACTTGTGCCATTGCTCCACCCCAAATGCCACACATTCTATATTTTGCTGACACTGTCTCCCCAAACACATGTTTTCTCAAGGTGTTTGTTTTTAACACTTCATCTTAAACTGCTATAATAAAGCTCTCTTCCCATTTTTCAATAATAAGGCTGTGAGCTGGCAGAATTGTTAGCATGCCAGGTGAAATGCTTAGCAATATTTTGTTCAAATTCTGCTGAGGTCGACTTTGCCTTTCAAGGTCAATAAATCAAGTACTACTGAAACATTGAGGTCAAGTAATCAACTAGTCCCCTACCCCCAAATATCAAGCCTTGTACCTATAATAGAAAGGATTGTTGTTACTGCTGTTGCTGTTGAGCGAACGGTCTTCGTCCCAGAGCTCGCAAGATCGGAGAAGTCCGAAACGTGGTCCTTTGCTATTCGTAAGACCCGCAGAAGAGAAAGCAGGTTAACCCCCGACACCGAGAGCATCGACGGATGGATGAATACGCATCCAGGCTCGGTGGTTGCGTAGGAAGTCGGGGACAAGAAATAGGAAGAAAGAGTGAGAGAAAGATGGAGCAAAAGAGTACAATAGGGGTTGCCCCCCCCCCTACCGGAGCCTCGTGGAGCTTTAGGTGTTTTCGCTCAATAAACACACAGACAACGCCCGGTCTGGGAATCGAAACCATGATCCTCCGACCGCGAGTCCACTGCCCTAACCACTGGGCCATTGTGCCTCCACTGCTGCTGCTGCTGTTGTTGTTGCTGTTATTATTGTTGAGGAGGAGGAGTAGAAGAGCAGCACATGACATCAAAGTGACACTGGGGTACAAATATAGGAAGTCCAATATATCCATCATGACTACCCGTCTGATAAGGATATAACCAGGTGCATTACATCACAACCATATGTACGCAACATGGTGATCTCATATCAAGATTAACAGAACATGACTTTGCAGGTGGGGCCCAGTTAGAATTTTCTTCAGGTTAAGTAGCTTATTCCACTCAAAAAGTCCCTGAATAAGGGTTGTTTAAGGATGTTGAATGAAACACCCATGTTTCCTGAGGGGTATTAGTCAAACCCCAAGGAATTTGTCTCAACATATGGATATGATGCTCCCCCATTACTTCTGCTCATGATTAGAGATGCACATATCGTCAGCCACCAAGGGACAAGATCAAGCAACTGACAAGCAAATCTGTGATACTGAGCAGAATATTTGCTGTAAGCCATCTGTTATGCCATGACAAAACATGTATATGATAATACAATCAGTTAAGGTCAGAAACCATGAGAGCCAGTGCCTGGTATTGCATGAGGGCATATAATCATCATCATCACCACCACCACCACCATAATAATAATATATCTGTATATATATTTAGAAAGAGAGAGAGAGAGAGAGTCCAAGGAGGTTGGAGGTTGTCCTGTATTCAAGACCTGTATTATTTGGAAAAGGTGACAGAAAAAACACAGTGAAATTGATGTGGCCAGAACAGTCTGCAATGCTTGAGAAACTGGCACTGCCTGAATGGCTGGATATTCCATGTCTTGTGGCAATTTCATTATAGCCTTTCTATCACTTTACACACATATATACTTACACACACACACACACACACACACACACACACACACATAAACACAGGTGTGGCTGTGTGGTAAGAAGTCTGCTTCCCAACCACATGATTCTAGGTTCAGTCCCACTGCATGGCATCTTGAGCAAGTGTCTTCTACTGTAGCCTCAGTCTGACCAAAGCTTTGTTTGTGGCTTTGATAGGGAGCAAAGTATCAAAATGGGCAGAATGGATGAGAGGATGGAAGAGGCATTTACATTTACACATTTTTTTTAAAGTTTCACAAATAGTTATATAAATAAAAGGTATCCAACTGGAAGGAGGTGGGGGTGGTCTTTTGCGCTTTTTAAGTTGGGGGAAGGATTAATGACATAACCCTTTATATTTACAGCTACTGATGGTGAAATTGATTCTATTGCTGAATACTTCAAAATCTGTGATAACAGTACGCGACAGACCTTCCTTGATGTAATGCGAAACGACAGAGATCAACATGCATTGGCTCTGGACAGCATGAGTAGTGAGCTAAAATGTAAGGGTAACTGTTTTATATATTATGTATATGTGTGTATATGTTATATATATATATGTTATCAGTAAATAATTAGAGCAGGCAGCAGTAGGTATTGATAAAGGAAATTGTCAGCAAAATGCTTTATCATTATGAAATGAAACATAAATATATTTTGATAGCATATACATATTAAGCACGTGAGATATTAGAGTATATTAGAACTGAATGTACATTTATATATATATATATATATAATATATATATATATATATATATATATATTTATATATATATATATTATATATTTATTTAACGGCTGGTAATAAATTATTTTAATTTATTACCCTCATTTTTATTATATATATGTATATATATTTGTGTGTCCATGTATATGTATTTATATATGTTTGTATAGGATGTATGGACAGTGTGTTTGTATGTGAGAGAGTGCTTGACTGGTGAGATTAACAGTGTTTGCATGTATGTGTTTGACATAGTGTGTCCGTGCAGGCTCATGTGCAGGCATGTCTGTAGACATGACAGGTAGATAGTAGTGTGCCTGGTAGCAGTAAGGAGAGTTCACTCGAGAAGCTGAGTGGAGTGTGTGTGTGTGCAGGCATGTGTGTATATATAGGTGGTATGAGTAGTGGTGTGTGCATGCAAGCTGTGAGTATGCATGTGATGGAAGGAATATTAGATTAGTGGTCTTCATGATGATGATCATCATCATTTGTAAGATCTAACTTCCATGCTGGCAAACCCAGAGGACTGTCAGCTTTGGAATTGCTTCCAGAGTTGGATGTCCTTCCTTACATCAGTGTTTCTCAACCATGCTTACCAATGGATCCCTTTGATTCCTGCTTTACTAGACCCCTCATAGCCATTTGAAGTTTAGGAAAAATCCCATCATATTTTTAGAATTAAACTCGCAGAGATACCCAGCATTGCCTGTGTCACATGGAACTGAAGAATTAGACTTTTCTTTTATATTCTCTCTAATGAACTGGAATACCTATCATTCAAATTTCATCAAAATTGGATATTAAGAATTTTAATGAAGGTTCTTTCCCTCTTTACACACCCTAACGAAAATTCTAATGATGACACATTTATCCCATACTACTCATCTTTATGCCCAGATTCCAAAATTCAAATCTTATGGAACTTATTCAAAGGTTATTGCTCCTGAAAAATGGAGCACATGGAGCTCTAAAATGTGGGAGTTAAGACCTCTATTAGTGATGGGGTCTTAAAGTCAACCAGAGAAGTTTAATTGTTGAGAATCTTTTTTAACTTGTGTCTTATGTCTATTGTTCAAATTTCTTTGAAATCGGAAATATATGAATGTTCACTGGGTTTGTAAAAGAGAGTAAAGCTACAGGAAACCAAAAGACAAATGATCACAATAAGCAGTCAGTTACCCTACCCTAGTCGTTACCATTCCCCAATGTAGGATTCCTCGCCATATAGGTGACCGGCACAACCATAAAATGCATTACGGATCTGTAGCAATTGGAAGGACATGACCCAGCTCAAATAAACATTAACAACTGTGTGACATGAGGGCTAAGGGGAAATGAAAGTGTCACGTCTGGAGTTTGCCAATGATCACTATGCCAATAGGTAACTGAACAGAATAAATTTGCAATCTATAAATCTCTTTGAATGACCAATCACTTATCTGGAAAGGCCTTGAAATCAATGTTACCATCTGGAGGTTATCTCTGACCCAGTGATAATAAAAAGACTCAAAAGAGGTGTGCAACAAATAACTTTACTCAAAATAACACTTCGCAACTGAATCAGTGGAGGCAAAGATGTATCTCCTTTACTTGACAATTTCTGCACCACATTGCAGAAATCACAATCTAAGTATATCTCAAAGCAAACTCTTACACTGTTGTACCATTGAATTACAAATAACGCTCATCTTTTATGCTTGGGTGACCCTACAGTTTTAACGACTGCAATTGTATTCATCTTGGCTTAGGAATAAAAATGACTAAATTGTGGGGGTTAAGCCACCATTAAGGGTTCTTACTGACTCCTAAGAAGTTAAAATTTGGGGGATATTACTTCATTTGTGTCTAATATCTATGGTTAAAATCTCATGAACAGCAAGAATATATGAATTTTCATGGGGGTTGTGACCTCATTTGTTCCCCTTCACTTTCAAACATATACTGCATTACATCTCTCCTTATGCATAGAATATAATTTCCAAATTTCATAAAGATCCATTCAGTACTTTTGACCTAGTTTTGGATCATAAAAAAATGACTAAAATTTGGTAGTTAAGACCCCATCAGGGGTCTTAAAATCCTCATGAAAAGTGGAAACTTTGGGAATACTTCTTGATGTGTCAATTACCTATGGTTGAAATTTCATCAACATTGGAAATTTATGAATTTTCATGGGGGGGTTCTGCCCCCTTTAAGCCACCTCAAATTCAAACCAAACATACTACATTATTCCCTGTCCTTATGCATTGAATCTAAGTTCCAAATATCATAAGGATCCATTCAGTATTTCTGGTCCATGAAATTGTATGAAACATACAGCATGCCCTAACCACTGGGCCATTGCGCCTCCCTGCTGCTGCTGCTGCTGCTCTTGTGTTGTTCTTAAGGTAGCAGGATCATTAACAAGCTGGGCCAAATGCTCAGCAACATTTCATCTGTCTTTATGTTCTTAGTTCAAATGCCACCAGGGTTGACTTTGTCTTTCATCCTATTGGGGTTGGTAAAATAAGTCCTGGTCGAACACTGGGGTCACTGCAATCAACTTATCCCTTCCCCTGAAATTGCTGGCCTTGTGCCAAAATATAAAATTATTATTATTATTATTATTATTATTATTATTATTACTATTACTAATGTAATATTTGTCTTACTTTTTTAGCTGTGTCTAGTTTATTGCAAGAAGTGCGGCAGAAGCAACAGAGGAAAAAAGACCGACTAGAAGAGTTACTTTCCGAAGTCAGTCAGGTACAAGCAGACTATACTCTTCTAGAACAACGGAACACAGAACTAACGCAACAGGAGGCACAGCTTCAGGATAAGCTAAAACAGTACAGCAAGAAAGTCTCGCTTTGTGACTCTGCTTTGAATGCCATGACAAATGGCAAAGAACTTCAAATGTCAGTAAAATGACTTTAGCAGGAGAGAGAGAGAGTAGAGAACATAATTTTTGTGTTCTTTTCCAGAATATCTGATAAACTTTGAAATTTGTCACCACTATTTTCTTTTCTTTATTATTTTTTCCATCAAAATTTATTTTGTTTGCGAAAATATAAGATTTATAAAATTTTAATCAAGAAAAGAGAAAAAATAGAAAAAATATTCTTAAAAATACAAAATAAAAATATTCTCAAAAACTACAAATATATTTGCATGTATTTATGTTCATCATTCTTCATCATCATCGTTTAAAGTCCCCTTTTCCATGCTTACAGGGGTCAGACAAAATTTGTTGAGGCAGATCTTCTACTGTTGGATGCCCTTCCTGTTGCCAACCCTCAGCTGCTTCCAAGCAAGGTAATATTTCCCCAAAGACAGACATATTTTTGCTGAATGTTTTTCCAGTGGAAATGAATGTCATTCTTTTACAACTATCATAAGATGTCAAGACACGGTGACACACATATACACACACATGTGAGGGCGCTTAGACCATTAGACTCAAAATCATGAAGTAGTTAGTTCAACTCCCGGACCAGGCTGTGGGTTGTTTTCTTGAGCAAGACACTTTATCTCCTCACATTGCTCCAGTTCACTCAAGTGTAGAAATGAATTGCAATGTCACTGGTGCCAAGCTGTATTGGCCCCTTTGCCTTTCCCTTGGATAACATCAATGGCATGGAGAAGGGAGGCTGGTATGCATGAGCGACTGCTGGTCTTCCATAAACAACCTGCCCGGACTTGTGCCTCGGCAGGGAACTAAGTGCAATCCCATGGTCATTCATCGCCAAAGGGGATCTTTACTGTTGACCCTTTTATATATACATACAGAAAAAGCATGGAATTTATATATTTAAACGTAATTGCTAAGTTGTTTTGTTAGAGTGTACCATAAGAAATAAGGTATGCAGATTAAGGTATGCCTTTTTACTGCTTATGTACCTGCTCAATGATAAGCCACTTATAGCCATTCATTGCTAGTAGCTACAACAGCACTTTTTGTCTTCATCGCAGTTGAAGTTAGTGTTTTAACTGGTAAGTCAATTTGAGCACCTATTACATCACATCATTAGTTACAGTTTTACCTGAACTATATATATATATATATATACTGTTGTGTCTGGGGAGAGTCATTTTCTTTTTGTGCCTTATTATTTAACACACTCACCGGTAAAATTTCCACTTTTTTTCCTTATTTTTAATTTCCTAAACTTTTCATTGCGCCTTGCAACCTTTTCGATAGTTCTGACTCTGTCCGTTATTTACACTGCATTTTGTTAGTTTGTACGCGTGTGTGTGTGTGTGTGTGCCTATACATTCATGCATGTACGTATGTATGTGTGTGTGTTTTTGCATGTGTATGTATGTATATATGTGTGTGTGTGCATCTGTATGTACGTATCCTGTATATTTATGTGCTTGCCTGTCCGTGTTTGTGTATTTTCGATGTATGTGTGTGTGTGTTATGTAACTATGTACCATGTTTGTATGCATGGATGTGCATCTTTATATGTGTGGATCCGTGTCTCCATATGTGTCTGTTCATATAGTCTATATACCTATCTGTCTGTATATTGATCTCTTTATTTACATATCTATATGCTTACATAGAGAAATAAAAAGTGCATACTCACACCCACATACATACATTTATCTACCTAACAGTCCACTAACTAGTTAGTGGACTGTTAGGTAGATTAGGTAGTGGACTGTTAGGTAGATAAAGGTATGTATGTGGGTGTGAGCGTGTGAGTATGCACTTTTTTCTCTATGTAAGCATATAGATATGTAAATAAACAGATCAGTATACAGACGGATAGGTATATAGACTATATACCTATCTACATTTCGTGTTCTACAGTTAATACCAGGGCTAATCCTACATACCATGCAGTTATCATTGGTGCATACGGTATTCTTAAAGGGGTACATCCTACATACTTGTGATCTGATGGAGTTCCCTGGCTTTTCAATAATCTTAATGTTAAGTTTGGTCTCCTTCAGAGCTTTTCTAAATCTACAGGCTAGTTCTCCATGGGCTGTGACCTCTACAAACATCACTCCTTGATATTGGTCGGTTTTATACCTCATGTTCGCGCTGTTTGCTTTGTCACAAGTTCTTTGTATTCTATTCCATTCTTTGTTTCTATATCTAGGGCAGGTACAACTGGTATCATTACGTATAATGTTATCTAATTTGTTTCTAGCCCCCCGGTATACACGAACCCTATCTTTCTGATCATATCCAGAGAACTGCATGCAGTGTATGAAGTTCTGTATATGTTTCTTCATTTCATAGGGTTCGCATTGTGGGGACACATCGTTCATTATTCTAACTAGGTCTGCTATTAGTATGTTACTTTTCATGTTGTGTGAGAAAGGTGAGTTCTTGTGAACAACATATTTTGAAGTTACGGGTTTCATATAATAGGAGTAGAGGAGCACTCTGTTGTTCACAGTCTCTAACCAAAGTTCAGTATGAAGTACAGGGAGTCTATTGTTAGGGTTCTTAGTGGGGTAATCTATAGTTACCTTGATACTTTGGTGGATGGAGTTAGCTATTTGCTGGATGCTCTCCATTACCTTCTTCTCAGTCTCTACATGCACCAATCTGATCTGGCAGTGTTTCTACAGCTGGATGCCCTTCCTAACGCCAACCACTCCGAGAGTGTAGTGGGTGCTTTTTTTATGTGCCACCAGTACAGAAGCCAGAGGAGGCTGGCATCAACCACAATCGGATGGTGCTTTTTACAAATGATACCAAAGAGCTTGCTTTTTCATTTTCTCTTTTATCTGTATCTACCTGCTCACAGAAAAAAAAAACACCTGTAGTGATTTCTGATAGGCAGTCTGAAGAGCTCATGTTCAGTTGCTGTTCAAACCAGAGTTTTAGTGGTAAACTAAACAGAGCACTCATAGTACAAAGTCAGTTGATGAATACTCCTTATATATTCTGTGTGTGTGTACATACATGCACACATATATAGTTAAATCGCTCTGATGAAAGTATAAGATGCTGTATGAGCACTCGGGTTTGAGTACATTTATATAGCAGGACCAGACTTAAGAAACTGATTCTGTAACTCCTGTTCTTTTCTAATTCATCGACCAGTATACAAGAGAGACAGAGACAAGCAGAAACAAGGAAAATGCCACTTGTATTTGAACACTATGCAAATATTCTTTTAAAAAAACTTTTCTTTTAATTTTTCCAAAATTTTATTGTTCTCCATACTTAGTTGAAAAAGTCTCAATGACTGAAACTGGTACTGAAATGTTTCTTATAAAATTATTTTAGCATTTTCTATCTTGACTTTTTTTTTCCACATATATATATATATATTATAATAAGTGTAGGTGGTATACGAGTTGGTGTATATTTATAAAAAAGAAGTTTGAAAATGCCACTATATAAGATAAATTTTAATTTTCTTAGAAATCTTACATGTTTCGGTTCTTCTTGAAAAAACGAACCTTATCAAAAATATTAAACCACCACGTGGATTCTGTTGAGACCAGTAAGAAACAATTATGAACTTTTTTATTACACTTAACTTTTTAAAATATTTTTGATAAGGTTCTTTTTTTTAAAGAAGAACCGAAACATGTAAAATTTCTAAGAAAATTAAAATTTATCTTATATAGTGGCATTTTCAAACTTCTTTTTTATAAACATATATATATATATATTGTGTCTGGGGAGAGTCATTCTCTTTTAGTGCCTTATTAATTTAACACATTCACCGGTCTGATTTCCACTCATTTACTTTACTAAAATTTTCATTGCATCTTGCAACCTTTTCAATGGTTGTTGACTATTCTTCTTTTGTTTGTGTGCATACACATGTATGTGTTTGTATATATGTATGCACGTTTGATTGTATGTATTCTGCATATCCATGTGCTTGTGTTTATATAAACTGTGGATATGACACCTATGTGTATTTCCTATTTAGTACTGGGGATGTTTCATTAATGCGGATGTACTCTTGTATTTGTCTGAGTGTTGGGTCCTTCAGGAGCCTGGATAAAATGTGGATGTCAAGTTGAACCAAGTGTGCCTCCGTGTTGGTAGAGCATGGAGGATTGTTTTTTTGTCATCATATTGTCTCAGATGGTCATTTAGTCTCTCTGCAATGCTTCTAGATGTTTCACCTATGTATATTACATTCTTGTCTTTACAAGCACCCTCTATGCACCTTATGCTGTAGACTACATTTCTAATTCTACAGTTAATGCCAGGGTTAATCTTATATACTATGCAGTTATCATTGGTGCATGTGGTATTCTCAAAGGGGTACATCCTACATAGTTGTGATCTGATGGAGCTCCCTGGCTTTTCAATGATCTTAATATTGAGATTAGCCTCCTTCAGAGCTTTCCTAAATCTATGGGCTAGTTCTCCATGGGCTGTGGCCTCTACAAACATCACTCCTTGATATTTGTCGATTTATATCATGTGTTCTCCCCGTTTGCTTTGTCACAAACTCTTTATGTCCTATTCCAGTCTTTACTCTTATCTCTAGGCCAGGTACCATTGGTTTCATTATTTATAATACTAACTTCTTTCAAGCACCTCTGTATGCCCGGACCCTATCTTTCTGATCATATCCAGAGAATTGCATGTGGTGCATGAAGTTCTGTACATGCTTTTTTTTGTTTCATAGGCTTTGCATAGTGGGGACATATTGTGCATTATCCTAACTAGGCCTGCTACCAGTATTTAGAAGCTATAGGTTTCATGTAATGGGTGTGGAGGAGTTGCACTCTGTCATTCACAGTATCAAGGACAGGGAGTCTGTTGTTAGGGTGCCTGGTGGGGTAATCTATAGTTACTTTGATACTTTTGGTGGAGTTAGCTACATGCTAAACAAAATATATATATACACACACAGGCAATTGCTTACATACAAACAGACTGGTAGTTAAAAATAACACAAAAAATAGTAAACAGGTGATAATAAAACAGGATTTTATTTTTATTCATTAGGAAATAGGATTTTCTTATAATCTTGGAAATCAAGAGCAAAAGAAAACAAAGGAAAAAAGTTTGAAAAAGGAGGAAGAGGAGGAGGGGGTGGTAGTTATTTTGGTTTGAAAGGGATGGTGATGATGATTTTGGTTGAAGATGGTGGCAGTGAATTTGTCAGTATCAATATTAAATTTTAACATATTTATAGAAAATTACATATGAACCTAAGATAAGTGTTGGAATGGAAGAGGGCACAGCAAACATCAATGTGAAGTTTTCAGGGTTGGGAGGGAGAGGGTAATGTTAACATTAGGTTGAAGGGTAGGCCTACCCTTTCTTCTCTGGTAATTCAGAGTGTAAATGTGTGTGTGTGTGTGTGTGTATGCAAAGAGTGGTGATATTAGGTTCCATATTGGTGAATCTCCATTGCCTGTGATCAACATAATGACCATCCCCAGTGAAGGAGGTGGAGGTCAGAAGAGGAAAATAAAAAAGAAAACAGATGAAAGAAAAGTAAAGAGAAAAGAAGAAAAAACAAAATACAAAATGACCAAAATAGATGCAAGAAAAAGAAGATAATACAGAACAAATATGGGTATATGTTGTTAGGTTGCTGTTGTTTAAATGCTGGGTTCACAGGTTCAAGCCTACCACATGCAAGCATTGTTCATCTTTCTTTCCCACGTGTACTGTGATTTGACATCCACTTGAGAAACAGACCGTTCCATTGGTGCACTGGGAAGTGGTTGATGTTATAACGACAGGGAGTTGCTCTGCTTGTTCTGACAATGTGTTGAAGTATCAAATCTGTGTGTTTGATAAAAAGCAGCAAAATATTCCCTAATGATAACATATCTGCAAATTCAAACGATACTATCGATATATAATGTTAAAGGCATCATTGCAAGACACACTAGCATGTATGCCTCAGTACAGCTGGTTGGTAACATGTTCCACCAATACTGTTGCATGTGTATACGAATCATATTTATATATATACAAATACACACACATACATATATATACACATATACATATTTTTTTTTCACCATTTCCATTACTGCTGCTACTTTACATCAAGTGAACATTACTAGCATCTACTTGGTTTCTTGTTAATAACCATGATATAAAGAATTACCTACTTATTCCTTCCCTCTCTCTCTCTCTCTCTCTCTCTCTATATATATATATATATATATATATATATACACATATATATATATGAGGCTACACATTTTACTACAACCAATAAAACACATTAGTGCATTTTATTGCTTTCACACATAAACCACACACATATAAATACAATCATACAAACATGCTGATCAACATTTTAATGTGGGATTTTTTTCCTCTCTCCTTTCTTATGCTGACATGCACTCAAATAAATAAATCTATATCATAACATGAGAGGCAGAACAGATATTCACCATCTCCAGCTTCATAACTGAGTTTCAAATATTCAAATGGCAATTACATTCATTTAAGTTGTGTAATAGATGCAGGGCTAACATTACCATCTTACCTGGCTTTAATTCCTTCTTTCTGCCAGGAAGCTATTATCCATGAGTGGAGGGGAAGCAAAAATACTCAAATAGGCTGCTTGTCCTATAATATTACTATGTTCGTTTTTATACTAATTTTTCCATGCTAGCATAGGTTACATGAAAATGTTGATGCATTATTTAAAGTTTGATCTTCCTTCTGCTGCGCAGGTATCCTAACTGAAACCTTGTGGTTGAGAAGTGGGATTCTTAACCACAGAGCGTCACCACATATAATATACATACATATATATTTCTTTACTACCCACAAGGGGCTAAACACAGAGGGGACAAACAAGGACAGACAAAGGGATTAAGTCGATTACATCGACCCCAGTGCGTAACTGGTACTTAATTTATCGACCCTGAAAGGATGAAAGGCAAAGTCGACCTCAGCGGAATTTGAACTCGGAATGTAACGACAGACGAAATACGGCTACGCAGGTCGCCCGGCACGCTAACGTTTCTGCCAACTCGCCGCCTTGAAATATACATACATATTATATATATACATATATATATATATATATACACATATATATATATATACATTATATATATATATATATACATATACATATATACATATATATATATTATATACATATACATATTATACATATATATATATATATATATATACATATACATATTATACATATATATATATATAATATATATATATACATATATATACATATATATATATATACATATACATAATATATATATATACATATACATACATATATATATATATATATATATAAATAATATACATACATATATATATATTATATGCACACACACACACATTTATATATATATATATATACACACACATATATATATATTATATGCACACACACACACATTTATATATATATATATATATACACACACACATCTACATATATATTAATATTAACAATAAAGTTAGTCAGCAGAGAAATATAGGCATTGTCCCCTAGTTTGTTTTTATACAAGTACAGAAAATTTGGGTATCAATCTCATTGCACAGCACCTTGGATAGATCCCCCAAAAAACAAGTACCTGTTTTTCATGTACAACTTTATTCTATACAGCTTTGAAGATGCAAAGTGAGCAGATGATTTTTTGACAGAAGTGACACGACCATCACTGGTTGCAGGTCATAGCTTTCTTAGAAGCAAGTGCAAAATTAAACAACCACAGAGACACAATGTATTTAAAGATATATATATATATGTGTGCATATATGATCATGGGATTGCATCAAGAAAGTTCTGGATAAGGTTGTCTGTGGAAGACCAGCAGTTGCCCATGCATACCAGTCTCGCCTCTCCACACCACTGACATTGTCTAAAGGAAAGGCAAAGGGGCCGATACAGCTTGGCACCAGTGACCTTGCAACTCATTTCTACACTTGAGTGAAGAAGAGCAATGTGAAGTAAAGAGTCTTGCTCAAGAACACACAGCCTGGTGCAGGAATCGAACTCACAACCTCACAATTGTAAGCCCAATGCACTAACCACTGAGCCATGTTCCTACATATGACAAGTTTCTTTCAGCTTCTATCTACTAAATCTACTTGCAAGATTCTGGTAGGCCCAGAACTGAAGTAGAAGACACTTGTCCAAAATGCCATGCAATGGGATTGACCCCAAAATTTTCTGGTTGGAAAGTAAGGTTCTTTAATCACACAGCCATGCCCAGCAGTGTGTGTACATATTGTCTATTAATATATTCACACCTATAGGTAGTCCTTGTGGTCAAAAATTAGAAGGGTTTCTCTCTAAGATGGACCCAAGAACACTCAGTATCCTAATTGAAATCTTGATTGAGAATTGGGCTTCTTAATCACAGAGTTTCACCTCATATAACATACATGTTTGTATTTATATTTGTCTTTATATTTCAGCTAATAGCTGAAAGACACCTGTTATTTTCTTGTTTGTATTTGTAATTGTGTAATCTCCAGGGATACAGGCATCCAGCAACAGGACCTCCGTAATGCTATGATGGACCATGAAGTATGGTGTAGCATAGTAAATTCCATTGTCTCGGCCACGGTCGAACAATGACGATGATGTAATTGTGTAACATTTTCTGTGTTTTTTTTTGTCTTTGTTGTACACATTCACTTTCTTTCTCCCAAAATATTTAATGCTCTTAGCTTAGCTTTTTGGGACCAGCCAGATTTGAACAGTCTCAAGAGTAACTGGCTGAAACTGTAAGGATAACTGGAAACTTGACTGCAGAGAGAAGGCTGCAAATGACCCATCCTTGTTTTTTCTTGCCCGTCTGTATTGTCTATCTGTCTGGATGTTTTTTGTTGTCTGTCGTGTTCTTGTTCCATATTTTGGATATATATATATATATATATATATATATATAAATAAATGAAAGAATGGAGTCGAACGAAGATGTTAACAAAATTCCTTTACTCTCGACATATGTTTCGAAGACAACATGTTTTCATTCCAAAGGAATAAAGACATGTTGTCTTCGAAACATATGTTGAGAGTAAAGGAATTTTGTTAACATCTTCGTTCGTCTCCATTCTTTCATTTATTCATATACAACACACAAATTTCTGCACACGAACCCGGAGTTTCTACCCTTGGACAGGTTGCTTCAACCGTGTTTCTGATGTGAATTTGCTACCCAGGTTTCGGTTAAACGAATTTTCCATGCTGACGATAAACATGGGATAATTCATTCACCTATTTATATATATATATATATACATGTGTATGTGTGTGTATATATATATATATGTTTTCTTATCAATATTCAGCAGAGGTTCTGGGAGTTTTGTGCCAATGCACAAAATTCTTACTCATTGAGTCACTCTATAACTTCTGCCAACTATTTATAACATAAATATATACATACATATGCACACACACATTTATATATATATATCCATCTACATATATATTAGTATTAACAATAAAGTTGGTCGGAGGAGAAATATAAGCAAAACAAAAAGTTTTGAAATGAAATGAAATAAAATAGAATATTTACATTATTAGATATAAGAATTCACCCTCTAACCATTAGTAATCCCATACAGTTCCTTCAAAAACTTTAAAACTTTCTGTACCAGTATATGAATAAACTAGGGAACAATTCCTCTACTTTTGACTAATCTTATTATTACACAAATATAGAATTTTTGTACGCTACCAAAAATGTTTTTACTTTCAACCCTCCCAATAATCATTTAGCCAAAGCTGCCACCTTAGAAGCCATCTCCTAATTCTCTCACAGCCTATTGTTTTCATTCAGCCAATGTTTTGCCACTATTGAAAAGAAAATTGTGATGCCACATAAACGCACATGTGCATATATGTGTGTACATGTTTTTGTATGTATGTATATTTGTGTGTATGTCTGTATATATATATATATATATATATATATATATATATATACCGGAGTAAACACAAATGTGAAACAAGGCAGAAAAAAGAGTACTCAAATACCAGAGGTAGAGTAATATGCTTTATTTAAAAGCAGCAGAAATATAACAAAAGCTGTTACTCGGAGTAACAGCTTTTGTTATATTTCTGCTGCTTTTAAATAAAGTATATATATATATATATACATATATATATATATATATCATTGCTGTTGTCATTCAATGTGTTTTCCATGCTTGCATGGTTCGTTTATACACACACACACACACACAACCAATAGGTTTAAAATGTTTCTCCAGCCAATTATTTAAAGTATACAAGCCATGACAATTCAGAGTACAGCATCACCCTTTGTACAAGAGCCCAGTCCATTTATTGCAAAATCAAATCCCTTTTATTATTGGCTTTCATTTCAGCTGAATAGACTGAAGAAATATAAAAATGAAGTACCTTCCTTAACAACACAATATTATATAATATAAATACATGAGGCACAATTTCATTGGTTATTTGGTACGTTTCATCTTAGGATCTCAGTTTTCACAAATCTGTTTTACATTATCAGTTTTCTGATTACTATTTTGTTACTCTTTTACTCTTTTACTTGTTTCAGTCATTTGACTGCGGCCATGCTGGAGCACCGCCTTTAGTCGAGCAAATCGACCCCGGGACTTATTCTTTGTAAGCCCAGTACTTATTCTATCGGTCTCTTTTGCCGAACCGCTAAGTGACGGGGACATAAACACACCAGCATCGGTTGTCAAGCAATGCTAGGGGGACAAACACAGACACACACACTTATATATATATATACATATATACGACAGGCTTCTTTCAGTTTCCGTCTACCAAATCCACTCACAAGGCATTGGTCAGCCCGGGGCTATAGCAGAAGACACTTGCCCAAGATGCCACGTAGTGGGACTGAACCCGGAACCATGTGGTTGGTTAGCAAGCTACTTACCACACAGCCACTCCTAACTATAACAATATAAGGTTGAGGTGTCTTTGATTACAGCATTTGAAGTGCTGTGTATAGTCTGAGATATTTTTATGGTAAGTAAAGTCTCAACTTTAATCACTCAGATCCATCTTTGAGTGTATCATACTTGTTAGTTTATATTATCACACACACACATATACATACACATATATACACATGCACACAGATTTATATATATTCTTACATAGGTACACATACACACACACATATATATATATTATAATTAAATATTATATTAGGAAATTTGCATTTAATTTCATTTATATTACAAAATTTAAGATTACATCTTTATGGCAAGATCTTGAACCTGTTTTGTGAGGGCACCCAAAAAGATTAGTACCTGAACTCTTCAGAGCCGGCAATGCACCTCAAAAACTGCACTTTTCTATAATGGAATTAACAAGTGACATGAGTAGTGAAGATGCAGAAAACTTAAATTACATTTGATACCCAAGCTTGAGAGATGTTGCTGCTGTTTTTACCAAGCCCTGATTGAACAGATCTACAATATGGGGGAACATTTAAAACAGCAGGATGGGACTTGGTGGAGAACTGGTTGCAGATACTAACAGGCTGTGCAACCATGTTGATGCTGTTTCATTAGCATGAGTGAAAAATATTTGTTAGAGAGAGAGAGAGCGAGAGAGATAAAAGGGATAAAATGAGAGAAAGAAAGTTAAAAAAAACAAAAGACATTGCAAAGAAAAGATGCCAAAGCTAGAATATACATAAATAAACACCTGCAGTGAATTCTATGAGGTAGGTGTTAACCAGAACTCTGTCCTCCGCCTCCTACAACTATTCATTATAGAGAATGAGGATATAATACTGTATGTGTTCAAAGTTGGTTGTTTTTGGGATATTCTATATGCTAGATGATCCAGATCTCATTGTAAAATTTGTTGATCATGTGTAGAAAATTTCAAACCTTAAAGAATGATCCAAAGGCCCAACAGTCAACATAGTAAAATACAAAGTGCTAATTAGTGAAAGAAAACACAAAATACCAGAACCATTTCAGTTGTGGCCTTACTCAGTATATAGGAAGGGAATAGATAGGAACCTGATGGTGTATATTTAGTACAAACAATGTGTGCATACTAAAGATGAAGTGAAATCTCTGGTAGGTTATTAGAGAGAGGACCAGGGCTGCAGAGATGAAAGATATACAGACATAGCACTCTTGAAATATAAGCCCTGGAATGCTTGAACATAATTTCAGACAGCTCACTAGACATAGATGGTGGTGTGTTATTGAAGTGATCTGATTAGCATAAAAAGTAATTATAAGGGCATAGTAACTAGAGATTTAAGGAATTGTTTAGAAAGCTTTCCTCTCTGCAGGAAATATGTATACGAAAATACGCTATGTGGCAGAGAGAGACAAATGTGGATGATTGGGAGAGGTCAGAGAATGGTTCAGGCATTAAAGATATCATCTGAAACATACAGGACATGTGATTTGAGTGGATGATGTATGCCAAGTTATTTGACTGAAGCATCAGTGGAAGCAAAAAATGGTAGAGCAACATAGAGTAGGTGAAGATGTTGGATCTCAGAACGTTAAGATTCACAAATGAGATGGCACAACATAAAGAATGGTAATATGCTTGCTGCAGTGCAGACTTATCCAACCTATGCCAATACAACAGAAATGGATATTAAAATGACAATGAAGAGAAGGAAAATGTGTGTGTGTGTGCTGTTTGTATCATCATCATCATCATCATCGTCATCGTCATCATCATTTTAATGCCCACTTTTCCATACTTGCATAGGTCAGAAAGAATTTATTGAGGCAGATTTTCTACAGCTGGATGCTCTTCCTGTTGTAACCTGAACCTGTTTTTAAGTAAGGTGATATCTCCTCATAGCCAGGCATGTTTTTATGGAGGATTGAAAATGAACAACACTGCTTGTATGGTGACGCTTGTTTATAACTATCATATGATGTCAAGACAAGGTGACACATGCATAAACAAACACACACACATATTCATGCATATATACATATACATGTATATATGATGCACATGGACTTCTTACAGTTTCTGCCAACCATATACACTCACATGGATTTGGTCAGCTTGAGGCTATAGTAGAAGACACTTGCCCAAGATGCTGTGCAGTGGGACTGAACCTGAAACCATGTGGCTGGGAAGTGAACTTCTTAGCCATACACCTATACCTGCATCTATATATATATATATATATATATATATTATATATATTATATGCATGTGTATGTATTGATATCATTAAACTCAAAAGTCAAGACACTAGGTGTGTGTATTATGAATATGTGCATGTGTGTGTGTGTGTGTATATATATATATATATATATATATATATATATATATACATATATATATATGATATATATTTATATATATATATAAAATATAAAGTCATTTCTGTCTCTTCATTTTCTCCAATTTTCTGGGTTATTTTTTTCGTTCCCCTTCCTTCTCATTGGTTTCTTCAACACGAGAAAGAAATGGATGGTTTTTGGGGGAGGGTTGCTAGAATAATTTCTTGGGTGGTAAACTCTCAGAATGAGCTGCATTCTGCAACAGAACATACAAAGTTGAGATCATGTGTTTTTGTTGAGGACCATCTTTAAGACAGACACACATAGAGAGATTTTAGCATCAAGTGAGGAGGACTTTTCTGTCAGCTCTTGCTTCTCTTCTTTCAGTTTCTCCAAGCTCTGATCAAACCCTTTTATCTCTATCATAAGTCGACGTATTTCAGTCTCTTTTTTGTGTTTCTCTGTACATATGGATTCAATCTGTCGAGATAAAGCTGCAATGGAGAGATAAAGAGAAACAAAAACAAATGGTGAATGAATTATGAGAAAAACAAAACAGTATTCTTTTTTCAAGTTGACATTTACATAAATGGGTGAATGATTAGCTATTTAGCATTTAAATCAGCCATAGCACTCCAAATATTCTACCTGTTGTCTGTTGAAACTGGTCACATCCAGCCTCTTACACCTATTCTAAATTGTTATTGGCCTTGTGCCTATAGTAGAAAGGATTAAGTAAGCGAACCATCCGATCATAGCCGTTGCCAGCGCCGCCCCGACTGGCCTCCGTGCCGGTGGCACGTTCGTGTCCATTGCCAGCCTCACCTGGCCCCCGTACCGGTGGCACGTAGCACCATCCGTTCGTGGCCGTTGCCAGCCCCGCCTGGCCCCCGTGCCGGTGGCACGTAAAAAGCACCATCCGATCATGGCCATTGCCAGCTCCATCTGGCACCTGTGCAGGTGGCACGTAAAAAGCACCCACTACACTCACGGAGTGGTTGGTGTTAGGAAGGGCATCCAGCCGTAGAAACACTGCCAGATCAGACTGGGCCTGATGCAGCTTCCTGGCTTCCCAGACCCCAGTTGAACCGTCCAACCCATGTTAGCATGGAAAGCGGACGCTAAATGATGATGATGATGATGATCATCATCATCATCATCATAATCATTATTATTATCAAGACAGGACAAGCTAGCAGAATTGTTATCTTGGGTCAGAATGCTGAGTGGCATTTCTTTTAGCATTACAATCTAAGTTCAAATGCTGCCAAGGTCAACTTTGTCTTTCATAATTTCAGGGTCAATAAAATAAGTACCAGACAAAAACTGGGGTCAATGTTATTGATTTTCCCTTCCCTTCAAAATTGTTGGCCTTCTGCCAAAATTATAAAGAATTATTATCATCATTGTGAATTATTAGCATACTAGACAGAATGATTAGTGACCACATTGTGAGTTCAAATCCCACCAAGGTTGACCTTGCCTTCCATCTCATTGGGGTTGATAAAATAAGTTCCAGATGAGTACTAGAGGCCAATGTAATCAATTAGTAACTTCCTCCAATATCTCAGGCCTTGCACCTATTGTAGAAAAGATTATAAGTTTACGATTTTAATAAAAGGAAGGACATATTTGATCACAGATCTACGAAGCAATTGCCCCAGCTCCCTTTCAGGGCTGGTGAAAGTGATGTGGTGGACAACGTAAAACCTGGCTGATGACAGTCAAGGCTGGTCTGGAACCCAACCTAGGACCCCATATCTACGGCGTTTGCCACTGGAATAAAGAGTGGTTGGAGCCTCAAATCGCCAGGTCTGGTCGGCGTTTGTGAGAGATGCAGCATTGAAGATGAATGAAGCCAGCACAACCCACCCCGGGTGAATGCTGTCTCAAGACAAGAAGAAGACAGATCAGCAGAATTAGGGCTGACTGAGCATGAACACCCTTGCCCCTGCCACCCCTATGTCACCACCACCAACCATGACACCCTTGCCCCTGCCACCCCTACGTCACCACCACCAACCATGACAATCAAGATGGTGGATTAGCAGAATCGTAAGACAAAATGCCTGTGATATTTAGTGATGGCCTCTCACATTCTGAATTCAAATCCTACTGAGAACCCCTGTGCCTCTCGTGCTTTTGGGTTCCATATAAGGTGAAATAAATACCAGAGATACTTTGTCCCATGCTGAAACTGCAGGAGCTACTCAGATTTTGCAGGCTCTTCTAAATCCACCACAAAGTTGGAAACCCTTCAATGTTATCAGCAGGTATCTCAGAATCACAAGTGTTTGAACCTTTAGCCTATATGCATTGCCTGAGCGAGGCAGTGAGGACTGAACTAAAATAAAGTACCAGCCAAGTACTTAGATCAATTTAATATTCCTATAAATCATATTAGATGTGAATGGAATTATAACATAAGACCAAGACCACCACCAATCTATATAAACGATGAGATAAAAGAAGGGAATCTCTGTTTTTTCACGAACCTGCCAATCTTTCTTCTGTGACCTTCAGATCTTGCAAACACTTGTTTTTGTCCATGTTGATACTGGCAATAAGGTTTTCTCGAGCACTGTCATTGCAGATGTGGAAATATTGCTTCAAAATTCCGTCAGAAGTGTTGTTAGAACCTTAAAGTGAATTGACAAAATTGATAAAATGAAAAAAATATATTTTTAATTTTAAAAAATTGAATCATAATTTTGCTGTAGAATGCTCGTAAGAGTTGACCAGGTCATCACGGTCCAAACCAGTTTATATTCAGAATTACTGCCCTCCTAGATGGGTTGGGGACTACACCTTGTTATTACATTTAATTTATAGTTTGGTTTCCTAAGGTTGGATACCCATCCCAACACCAATCCCTTTACAGAGTGGACTGGGTGCATTTTATCACAACACCAATACTTGACAGATTATCAGGTATCAACAAGCCTAAAGGGTCCTCTCAACCTCTCCCCATGTTTCCACTCAGTTACCAACCACTTTACACTCACTTAGCAACACTTTTATTTTTTGGCACCAATTAGTGAAGTTGCTTTCTATCTTAATAGCCCTCATCACTCTATACATGTTTTTGTAGGGCTACATGTAGGGCTACATGGCCGAGGCAGTGAATAAAAGAAAGGAAGATGAAAGAATCAGGATAAGTGGATGAAAGGAGTAAGGGTGTGATGGTAAAAACAGAGTAATGGGGTCAGGATAGTGGTAAAGGGGGAGAGAGAGAGAGAGATGGATAGTAACATACATAGTTCAACTATTCTGGGGTTTTCTAGGTGGATGAGAGCATGAACAATGGGATAGTAGACCAGCTATCCCAGAATCTTTCAGACACAGAAGTTGAAGTCAACAAAGAGGAATTAAAGTCAGTGGGTAAAGGTGAGGTGGATAAATGCTAAGAGTAAATGTCAATAACAAGTGTCCAAGGAAAGGAAGATAGAAAAGGTAATGGTAGAGTTGGATAGGGTGCCATGCACATCTGATGTGATCCTTTATCTATAAGCCTCATGATGAGTGAAATATAGAGGTTGATGAGGATGAGAGAGGCAGGGGTTGTGTTGAAGAGATGAGAGGGTTAGATAGGTCCAGTGACATCCTTAGTTACAATGAGGAGGAGAAATCCACTGCCATCTTTAGTCATATGACACAATGGGAGGGAGAGAAGAATGAAAAGAGTGTTAGAGTGATGAGAGAGTATTCTAGCAGATGTAGACTTGACAGTAGACAGTAGACAATGAAATATTCCTACTAGACACAAAGAGTGAGAGTCTCTTGGTGGTGAGCTGGTTGAATTATTAGCATATCAGGCAAAGTGTTTAACAACATTTCCTCTGTCTTTACATTTTGAGTTCAAATACTCCTGAAGTTGACTTTGCTTATGATTCTTTTCAGTTGAAAAAATATGCACTGGTCAAGAACTGGGATTCATGTAATCAACTTACCACCTCCAATGAAATTACAGTCCTTGTGCCAAAATTTGAGGAAATTTTGATCTTATGCCAGCGCCGCCATGACTGGCTTCTGTGCCGGTGGCACGTAAAAAGCACCAAACGTTTGTGGCCATTGCCAGCCTACCCTGGCACCTGTTCCGGTGGCACCTAAAAAGTACCATCCGTATGTGGCCAATGCCAGCACCACCTTGACTGGCTTCCGTGCCGGTGGCACGTAAAAAGCACTAACTGATCGGGGCCGTTGCCAGCCTTGCCTGGCACCTGTGCCGGTGGCACATAAAAAGCTCCCACTACACTCACGGAGTGGTTGGCGTTAGGAAGGGCATCCAGCTGTAGAAACACTGCCAGATCAGACTGGAGCCTGGTGCAGCCTTCTGGCTTCCCGGACCCCTGTCGAACTGTCCAACCCATGCTAGCATGGAAAACGGATGTTAAGCAATGATGATGATGATGAATCATTGCCATTTGACGTTTGCATTCCATGCTGGCATAGTTCTAAGGTCTACCTTGACATGGTTTCTATAGTTGGATGCTCTCCCCAACACCAACCACTTCAAAGTTATTTTACTAATAATTCAAAACTAATCGAAACAAAGAGAGTCTATTTCAACAGCAGTTTGATAACACAAGGGTTAAATAAAAATCTTCCATCAAAGTTCCACATTATGTTTTAGAAACTACCTTGAACAGTGACAAAAGTTATTTTACTAAGTTCCCCAGTCTTTTAAAAAGTAACTGAAACAAAAGCAGTGACTTTCAACAGAAATATGGTAATGAAAGGGTTTTAAATATTTCATATTTATGGATACTCACATTTTCTAAATACATGTTTAACTTTAGATGGATAGTCTCCTGATGAAGAATACCTGGAAAAATAAGAAAGAAGGTTTAAAAAAACATAGTAAAAAGTCATCAAAGATAAACAGAAAAACTTTAAAATCTTCTAAAGCTAATTCCAAGACTTTACTTGAGTAGACCATGTAAAGTTTTCAGTAATCAACCCATTAGCATTCAGATTACTCCAGCAAATATAAAGTTTATTTCTTTACATTTTGACATTTATCATGTTGTAGCATCAAAATTTCAATGACATAATTGTTCTTTTATTCTTTCACTTATTTCAGTCATTTGACTGCGGCCATGCTGGAGCAATGGATTGATCCCAGACTTATCTATTAAGCCTACTACTTATTTTATCAGTTGCTTTTGCCGAGCTGCTAAGTTGCAGGGATGTAAACACACCAACACTGGTTGTCAAGCGGTGATGGGGGAGACAAACACATAGATGTATGCATACATATACTTTATTGAAAAGCAGCAAAAATATCACAAAAACTGTTACTCAGAGTTTCCTGTTCCTGTTTGTTGGACAGTTTTGTTTAAAATGGAACAGAAATAAGGTTATAAGCAAACATACACAATTAGTTTAATGGATACATATTTGAAAATGGTTCTGTTTCATTGGTCCTTTCAACTTATGGTCTTAAGCATGCAATAAACAAAATCTCTCTATATATAAACGGCAAAATGTCTGTGTGTGAGTCCTTTATACAAATCCACAATTTTTCAGTTAGAGGGATCGCACTTTCTATGGTCATTCAAAACTGTCCAAGGGAGTTCATGCACATCGTTACATTTCCCCAGTCACCCCGCAAAGCCATTAAAAAATCAATAGAAGTGACTTTTTTGTGAATTTTCTATCCAAAACTCAATCAAAATGCCCGAAACTTGATACGCCAATTGAATGCCAGCTAGCTGTATGTGATTGGTTGGAGATTTGGACAGAACTCATGTGTATGTGTGCCCGCACACAGCTGTATATGCATACATTAGCATTATGACCCGGTGTTGCCGGACGTTGTATTCTGCTAAATGACATTGATTGTTTTGATTGTTTTCAACTCTGTGTACGGTCTGTTAAATGTCTGTTAACCTTGTTTTTAAATGTATTTGAAATGTTTCAATTGATGTTGTGAATTATATAAATTGTTGTTAAATGTAAGCAACTGCCTCTGCTGTCTCTCTCCTTTGTTGCTGTTGTCTCTGGTTACTGGTTTGCGTTCGCTGCCCACCCCCGCTTTCTGTGGTGGATTTCCGTTTGACTGAGCGTAGTCGTCATCGCCGACTTAGGGTCCTAAGTTGAGTTGAGCGACGGCGTAACAATGTGTGTGTGTGTATGTATGTATGTATGTGTGTGTGTGTATGTGTATATATATATATATATTGAGATTAGACATGGTGCCGACCCCATTAAGAAATACAATTGCAAAAACGAAAACTCCTGTCCGTTAGAAGGGAAATGTCTAGTGAAAGGAGTAGTTTATAGAGCCAAGGTGCAAATAGAAGGCTCATCGGAATACAAGACATATACAGGGGCTTCAGAAAATTCATTTAAAACACGATTTTATTCACATAAAAATTCATTTAGATACCCAGAGAATAGGAAGAGGACCAGCCTAGCAAAATATGTCTGGGAACTAAAAGAAAAGGAAACCCCACCTTTCAACGTGACATGGAGCATTCTGGACAGAGCGGCACCATACAGGCATGGAGCACACAGAAATAATTTTAAATGCAAGCTTTGCCTATTAGAAAAACTATACATTTTATTCAAAGACAATAATTCTTTGAATCAAAGAAGTGAGCTAATGAACTTACGTAGACACGCAACCAAATTTAAAATGTCAAATATAAATATACCATATGGATAGTGTATATATTTTGTATTTTTGAAATTTTGATTTTGACTCTTGGACTAGTATGTAAACGCGACGATGGATTTGTTTCGCGCTATGCAGATTTCATTCCGTATAGCAAAGTCTCATGCATATATTTTGTTTATATTTCTACATATACATTAGGAAAAACCTTCGGCTTTGTTTATTTCATGTTATTGTATTGTATAGGATTACCTTGATTTTTAATTTATAGATGATCCAAAATAGGGTGTTATATTTTATATGTCTTTCGTATATTTTTCATTATTGCACTCACCTTTTTTTAAAAAATCAATGTTGTCAAAAATTAGAATTTTGATGTAAATATGTGTATAGCCATGGATATGTATTTGTAAGCATGCGTCTATGTGTATGTGTAAGTGAGCGTATGTTTGTGCTTAAGCACACACATACACAACTGTATGTGTATGTATCCATTCGAACTTGTGTATTTGTATACTTGTCTCCATATATGTCAATAACGCGGTTACGCAGCTTGTATACATAATTTTTCTTATTTCGTTTTTTTTCCCCACCCCTCCTTTTTCTTTTTTCCTTCCCCCTTCTTCGTTCCTTTTTCTCTCTTCCTTTCTTTCGTTTTTTCTCTAACTGATACAACTTTACGTCCCCCTTACTTAAGCTTTACTACGTAAATGAGAAACGCTACATCGATGATTTTAACTTGCGTGCGAGATAGATTGCGTACATATATGTATGCATGCATTTGTGTGTATATTTTATATTTATATTTATACGTCTGTATATGTATGGCGTTTGCACGCATCCTTCTGTGTATGTTGATATATATATGTACACTTTAATATGAATATGTATTGCAGTGTAATATTTATAATAAGTTTTAATTTCTATGCATTAATTATATTTTCTTCATTAACGTCAATATGTATTTTATTTAATGTAAGGTTTTTTCCTCGAATTTTTATAATTTTTTTTATATATATATACATATATTTTTGAGCTCATTTTTTGTTTATCGCTCGAAGATAAACAAGTCCATTTTTTTAAAGGTGTAGCATTTGTAAGAGTCTGGATTGAATTGATATATTGGTTCCATTCTAGCAAAAACTGTCTGATGAACGGCAACGAGAAACTCAGAGTAACAGATTTTGTTGAATTTTCTGCTGCTTTAAATAAAGTATATATAAATATATATATATTGTGTCAGGTCACTTTTGAGTGCTACTGGTAACATGTAACCCAGTACAACCTGTTGCATGGTTGGGTCGCCGACGACTAAACCGGCAACCCCACCAAGCTTGCTTGGTGAGGAAGGTGTTTATTGGACACCCTGTGGGATGAAAAACAAAACCCGTCAAAGGGCAGAGGAACTCTTGAGAGTCAATGGCCATCCAATAAATGTCTTAAGGCTGTATCATGCGTGGGGACATAGAAATAATCAGACTGAATACCCGATTGCACGGTTAAACCATTGGGAGTGAAGGACTCCTAGCCTTTGTTAGGGCATCCTTCTAGGAGAAGGTAACTCAGGTAACTGGGATAACTCCGGCATAAAACCTGTGGCTCAGTGGTTACCGATGTTGTTGACTTGTTCTTCTTTTCGGATTATGGCTGCTGTTGCTTAGTGAGTGGGATTGACTCTGTGTACAGCCTTTCCTCACTTTAAAAAAAAATCTTCTTGCACAGGCATTGCACGATAACAATATTGATTAAGCTTCGTGCAATGGCCATACTCGATAACGAGGGGGCAGTCACTGTATGTATGTGTGTGTGTGTGTGTGTGTGTGTGTGTATGTATACATACATACATATATATATATACGACAGGCTACTTTCAGTTTCCGTCTACCAAATATACTCACAAGACCTTGCCCAGTCCAGAGCCATAGTAGAAGACATTTGCCCAAGTTGCCACATAGTGGGACTGAACCTGGAACCTACCACACAGCCACTACTGCGCCTATATATAAATATACACACACATGTATATCAAATGAAAATACACAAATAAATAGCCAAGGAGCAGTTGGCTTACTGAGTACATCTTATAAAGTTTCTACCTCCACCTTTTCTACAGATCGAGCAGGGATTTGTGGTTTGTCTGCCTTCCTACTTATTAGGACTTTGGTTTTAGCTAAGTTGACTCTAAGGCCCTTCGATTCCAATCCTTACATACACACATATACACACCTCAAAATGTAACTACATGTGGATCATTGGCGATTTTGTTTCTTCCATGTTCCTTTTCTCTTGGATTCTCCTCTGTCTCCTGTTTCTGAAGAAGAGCTTTGCTCAACACATAAAACTACCTTCCTTTCCTTCCCTGAGCATCTTTTAATACTTTGCATGTACCATGTCCTCGCGTTATTGTTTTTTTCTTGTGATTTTCTTTATTTTTTTCTTGATTAATTATACATACATACACACACACAAAATGAGCTTCTTTGAGCTTCTATCTATCAAGGCTTTGGTTAGCCTGAGACTATAGTAGAAGACACTTACCCAAGGACTGAACCTCAAACCATCTGGTTGGGAAGCAAGCTTCTTACCACTCAGCCAAGTTTTAGAATGACATTGTAGAGCAGGTGTGAGAGGCTGGATCTGGTCAGTTTGAGTATAAAACAGGTAGAATATATTTGGGCTAGATACAGCTAGTTTAAATGCTAATGAGTGAATTTTGATTTGGAGTTTTCTTTTTCTTAAATATTTAATTGGTTGAGACATTTTACACCTCTCACAGGAGGCAACGTCTTCTTCATAGTTTGTTATCACATCCACCTCACCATTTCAGTCACTGGATTGCAGCAGTACTGGGAAGACAGAATCTGAAAAAGCCCGTCATATATGTATATATCTATGTGTGTATGTGTTTGTCCCCCACCACGACTTGACCTCCAATGTGTCTTTACATCCCCATAACTTAGCTGTTCAGCAAAAGAGACCAACAGAATAAGTACAAGTCTTAAAAAAAAGTACTGGGGTTGATTCGGTTGACTAAAATTCTTCAAGGCGGTGCCCCATGATAACTGCAGTCTAATTACTGAAACAAATAACGGATAAAAGGTAAAAAAAATAGACATGGACACACAGACATTTGCTGTACGTTTCTACAGAGTGATTCTCTACCAAATTCCATTTGTAACATCAACAACAACAACAATAATAATTTAATGATGAAGGAGAGGATTGAATTACTTACTGTCCTGTGTTTTCACTGACATCAGATTCGTAGTCGCTAGGCTGATATGGAGGGAAGAGAGAGGGAGAGAAAATGTTTTTGGTTAAATTTAATCTGGGCAAGTTAACCAGTGTAACAATGTTGGTACATGAATGTAAAGTCAAATAAATACATTGGGAGAGGTCAGCTGACCAAGATTGCCTGCAAGCAGACAACATTTAATCTTTCAGTGATGGACTCTCACATAAATTGTAATGTATGAGCATCCAGCTGTTTGATGAATGGGACAACCAACTCATTAAATAAACATAAAAAGTGGCTGAACTTGATTTAATTGCTCAGGCATAATCAGTGTGACATACGTGTGATAAAACTGGACATTTGAACAGCAGGCACAGTCCATCCAAAAGTTTCCATTTATCTAAAATCACTTGCCATGGCTACGATAAATGCACTTACCAAGATGCCATGCCTGCATTTGTTATGTCACAATGTTACAGTGTCAAAAACATGTTCCTATAGAAAAGGAGAATCAAGTATACTAAAAGACGCTACCCCACAAGGTACCTGTCTGATATAGGCTGTAAATCAAAGTATGGCATGCTAAATGCAATATATTAAAGAATTATTTAGTTGGCTATTTGACTATCAATGGAGCAAGTACTTTTTATTTGTGCACATTGCATAAACTATGTTGCTTCAATACAATTCTTCAGCTAGGTTTACATTTGTGATTTGTGTGTGCACATGAGTAGCCTTCCAAAGATTGCCCTGTTTGGCGAACTCTCCACCGGCCACCGAGTGAGAGGAGCTCCGAGGAAGCGCTACAAAGACTGCCTCAAGAAGTCTCTAGTAGCATGTCATATTAACCACCAATGCTGGTCAGACCTGGCTGCGGACAGTGATGTCTGGCGCCACACGATCTTTGATGCAGTCAACAAGTTTGAGGAACAAAGAAGCAACGCACTTAAAGACAAGAGATGCAGGAGGAAGGCGCGAGCTGCCTCTGACACCACACCAGATGTTACCTTCGTCTGTGGACACTGCTCACGGACCTGCCTTTCCCATATCGGACTTGTCAGTCATGAGCATGCATGCACGCAACGTGGACAGCCTTCCTGATCTTCGTTCGCGAAGCCGAGCCATGATGATTTGAGTAGCTTCTTAAAAACCCATTGAGACATGAAGTACCAAAGTACTACTTGCATATACGAGGGACGTTCAATAAGTAATGCCCCTGACTCACTTGCAGTTGTTTGATCTAGCTGAAATTTTGCATGTGCAATTATTTATATCTCTATAGATTAAATGGCAAATTACAGCTCTGAACTAATTGTGGTTTCTGATTTACAGGTGTTTGAACTGAGTCAAGTGTGAAATGGAGCCTGTTGAGTGTCGAGCAGTGATCCGGTTTTTGTATTTGAAAGGACGCACACCACAGGAGACTTTTGATGAAATGAAAGTAACTTATGGTGATGAAGCCCCATCATATGACCTTGTAAAACGCTGGTATCGTGAATTCAAACATGGTCAGAACTCTGTGGAAACAGTTCCCAGATCTGGTCACCCCCCCCTTCTGCCATTGATGAGGCATCTGTCCGTCAAGTTGAGGCTGCCATTTTGGAAGATCGACGCATAACAATTCGCCAAATAGCCCATCAGGTTAAGATTAGTACCGGGTCTGTGGAAAATATCATTCATGACCATTTGCATATGCAAAAGGTGTCTGCCAGATGGATTCCCAGGTTGCTCACACCTTTCCAGAAGCAAGAACGCGTCGAGTGCTCGAGGATGAATTTGGAGATGTGCCAAGAAGATGAGTCAAAATTTTTCAAAAGACTGATTACACAAGGATGAAACCTGGGTCCATCACTATGATCCAGAGACCAAAGCACAGCCAATGCAGTGGAAGCACCGTGACTAACCTCCTCCAAAGAAGGCAAGGGTGCAGCCTTCCGCTGGTATGGTCATGCTCACAGTCTTCTGGGACCAGGACGGAGTAGTGATGACTGATTTCCTGGCAAAGGGTACCACAATTACAGGAGCCTATTATGATTCACTTTTGAGGAAATTAAGAGAAGCTATCAAAATCAAGAGGCGGGGCAAGATCAGCAAAGGCATCCTCCTCCTGCAGGACAACGCTCCGGTCCACAACTCGCGTGTCGCCAGATCAGAAGCACAGGCATGCGGCTATGAACTCCCCCCATCCCCCCTACTCTCCTGACCTTGCACCCTCTGATTTTCACCTCTTCCCAGCCATGAAGTTGTTTTTGAAAGGAAAGCGTTTCCCAGATGATGCAGCCTTGATTTCTGAAGTCACGTTGTGATTGGAGGACCAAGCTGGGGTCTTCTACAAAAACGGTCTCTAGAGCTGCATCAAACGATGGGAGAAATGCGTAACTCTGGGTGGTTACGTAGAAAAAGACTAATAACTGGGTGGTTATGTAGAAAAAGACTAATAACTGTGCCAAGTTTTGTTGCTCTACTGCTATGGGAAGTGGGCCAGGGGCATTACTTATTGAACGCCCCTCGTATCATGTCAAAAGAGTACTTTAAGTGAACTGAGTGCCCAATAACATTGGTCAACAAAATTAAATGTATTATACTCAAAATTAAATGTATTATACTCATTATTAATGCAAACCAACCTTTTTAATTTTTCATACAGATTTCAAAATTTCACTCCATTTGTATGTAGCACATCAATTTTTGAGTAGATACATTCAAATATTTACATATTTGTATATATGAAATCAATAACGTAACAAATAAGGACATATTATTTTAAAAAAGTAAATGAATATATTGAGTTTAAAATCCTTACTATCGTTCTACAAAGAGTGAATGCACAAAAAAAATGGGTCAGACAAAAGAGACAAAGTTAGAACAATAGAGTTAGAAACATTGTGATTTGGATTTCCTGCAGTGTTCCTGATCTGGTTGATCACGGTAAAGTGTCCAGCAGTAGTCAGCGAGCATTCTGTCATTCCAGAAGCCTTGGCACCATTTCTCCACAGCACTAATGTCCCGGTGAAATCTTTCACCATGTTCATCAGACACTGCTCCAAGGTTATCTACGAAGAAATCCAGATGGGGGTCCAAGAAGTAAACTTTCAGTGACATGCGACAACCCATTTCTTAGTAACATTTCAGAAGATTCTTGAAGCCATCCTTGGAGTCCATTGCCTTCTTGTTAGCTTTCTCACAGAACCAAAAGCATTCCAGGCAGGCAGTTCCAGTTCATCCATTGTTGTCTTGAAGTTGACATCTTTGAGTACTTCTCTAATTTGGGGTCCAACAAAGATACCCACTTTCAATTATGCCTGTGTGATTTGGGGAAACTTTTCTACTCAAGCCTAGTAACTTTACAAACTGTTTTGTCCAATCTTTATGCACAAAGGAAGCAATAGGACATTACATGGATCTACAAGAGGTGTATTCTTGATGATAGACAGCTCTGGCTGGTATGCTGTTCTTGTCTGCCAGTTTGATTCCAAATAATGTCTGTCAGTTGCCTGATTATTCCATACACACAAGAAACAACAGTATTTTGTGGAACCTGACTGCATTCTCATTAACATTTCAATGACTTTTAAATCTCCACATATTTTCCATGAGTATCTTTCATAGTCAATGGCATGAAGTAAAAGTTGCATACTCTCATATGATTCATGAAGATGATTGGAGTGTGCAATAGGAAAAGAGGGATTCAAATTACCATTATGAAGAGGTTTTCTACCAGACAAAAAAACCAAAGCTGCCTGTACGATACACAGATGTCTATTTTAATTTAATGTAGCTTCAATTGCATTTACTTCGTTTTTTACAGTTTGACAAGCATTCCACAATATCAGTGAACATATTATTCACTGGAAGGTGTTTGTAAGCCATTTAAGAAACACACAAAAACCGTTAGATTCACTTCAACATTTAAATTTAATTTGTCGAAATATTCTCGGCGTTCTGAAATCGCGACCTGTTCACTGACAAAACTTCATGCTGCACCACAAAGTTTTGTCAGTGAACAGGTCGCAGTCCCAAAGCAATGAAAATATTTTGACACAAATTAAATTTAAATGTTGAAGTAAATCTAACGGTTTTTGTGTGTTTCTTAAATGGCTTACAAACACCTTCCACGCTGCAATTGTTTTCATTCCAGCACACAATCTCAGATCAAGTCACTTGCTATGCAAGTACATCTCAGTAATATTATTCACTGTTTCCTACAAACCAAAGCACAAACTTCATTTAAGCATGTGACAAATAAGTACATGTTATTGAAAAGGCCCAAAATGTCAAAATGCATCTGACATTGTTGTGAGTTACTGCTGCAATAACGTTCTTGCTCCAATATATCAATGAAGAGATCTACTCTCAGACAAAAACCCCAGCAGCCTGCTTTTCAATGGTATATATACAACAGTATGATACACAAATGACTCCCACAAATTATTTCGTCAATAATCAAACGATTCTGTCAATCCCATCGATTTGTTTTGTTTATTGTTTCACATCAATTTCTTCTTACTTGGCTGAGTTAGAGGCTTTATTGGTTGTAGCAACCCCTAATCACTCAACTGTAGGAAGTGGAATTCAGTATATCAGTGGTAATAAGATTTGTGTAGCACCTTAAACTGACACCCTTGGTGCTGATTAAATACATAAATAAAAAGAAAAAAGAAATGAAATAGAATAAAATGAAAACAAACACTCACCAGAGAGCCTTCCACTTTGATTCTCTTTGAAAAAGGTGGGGTGCTGGCATCACTGGCAGCATTACTTGTTGAACTGACTGCACTGGGGCCAACATCTGTTGCTTCATGTGGAAGTAAGTGGTCTCCATTGCTCTCAGATGGAGAGTTAGAAGAGGAGGCTCTTGATGAGGGTGCGCTCGATAATGGAGTGTCTATACATGGAGGAGTGATATTCAAAGAATGTTTTTCTAAGTACTGAGCCACTCGTAATTGACCAAGGTTAACCGCTAGTGAGAAAGGGGTTTGACCCTAGATTTAAGTAAAAGAAATTAAAAACAAACATGAGTGATACATGGAAAGAAATGGAAGTTTCCACAAAAAAATGAATCACAAATGTATGACATATATGAGAAAAAAAATCGTATATGTACAACATAAATGATATATCTAGCTGAACCCCTCTTGAGTGCAACACAATGGTTTACTGCGATGATGCTACAATGTCTGTAGCAGGATATACTGAAATAGTCAGGAGATGAAGTGTTTTGAACAGAATCACAATGAAATCCTTCAGCAGATTTGAACCCAGTATATGAGCAGTTGTTCAACATTGTATCTATTTGGGTAACTGACTTAGATATTTAATGTTACATAACTGGGAACAAGAAGCAAGTGAAGACTATATTCAATTCCCAGGAGTATCATTAACCCTTTAGCATTTAAACCAGCCATATCCGGCCAAAAGTATTCTACGTGTTTTATGTTCAAACTGGCCAGATCTGGTCTCTCACACCAACCCTACAATATCGTTTTAAAAATAAACAGCTACCTCATCAAAATCTCATAGCTACAAGATAATGCATGATTAGTTCAAAACAACAAATGGAGATCAAAACTGACCCAAAAACTTAAATCACTAGCATCAGTTTTTTACATTATCATTGGTGGAATAATACTACTAATAAATATAATACTAAAAGTAACATAGTATATTACCACTGGTGGTACGAGGTAGAATATTACTACTGGTGAGATAATCCTCAAATAATTATAACTGGCACTTTGTTGGTTTCAACAAGGGCTCCAGTTGATCCGATTAATGGAACAGCCTGCTCATGAAATTAATGTGCAAGTGGCTGAGTATTCCACAGACACATGTACCCTTAACGTACATCTCAGAGAGATTCAGCATGATACAGAATGTGATAAGGTTAGCCCTTTGAATCACAAATACAACTCATTTTTGCCAGCTGAGTGGATTGGAGCAACATGAAATAATCGTCTTGCTCAAGGTAAAATACAACCAGTGGTGGTATACTACTACTACTAATACAACGCTACTACCAATGGTAGTATACTAACATTGGTAATATATTCTTATCTACTCTAGGCACAAGGCCCAAAATTTTTGGGGCGGGGCTAGTCAACTAGATTAACCCCAGTACGCAACTGGTACTTAATTTATCGACCCCAAAAGGATGAAAGGCAAAGTCGACCTCGGCGGAATTTGAACTCAGAACGTAACGGCGTGCTAACGGTTCTGCCAGCTTGCTACCTTAACAGTGGTAATATATTATAACAGAATGTATAAAACTATTTTTTAATTAATTGACATTTCAGAATGATATGGTGTGATTTGATTGTTGTTTCTATCATGCCAATTGACTGCATAGATACTTCTTTGTTTCCGTTAAACCTCAGATCAGCTGTGATAAGGTGGATCAACAACCACTGCATTCCATCCTGTCTTGTCAGAAGAATATCCTTGAACCATGCCGTATCGTTTTGAAAAAATGTCAAGTGAATAAAAGACAAAATATATTCTGTTGTAGTACACTATCATTGGTGATATATTATATTCAGTAGGTCAGAGATCAGAAGAGAAGCACCATTGCCAATGATCCCTTTTTTGGAGCCTACATGAATGATCGGAGGAAGGGAGTAAGTTGTCTTGGACTGGAAACCTAGCCTGCGTGTTTGCAACAGACTGGACTCTACTAAAAACACCCAGGGAGCAAGTTGTGATGTGAGTCTGAACAGTACAACACTGCTGGTGGTAAATCTCAAATTAGCAGAACAGGATCTCACTGAAGCACTTTAAGTTAACGAACCACTGGTCAACAACAGTGCCACTGCTGTTTCTGCTGCCACTAGTAGCAGACCGTACCTTCACATGATACCTATTTACAGCTAAGTGGACTGAGCTAATAGGTTACGTGTCTTAGTTAAGAATAAAGCAGAATACCCAGATATGCCTGAACAGTTGTCACTTATCGTTGAGCCAAACGTAGCCTTGACACTGTTATGCAACTACAGATTTCTTTATTAGCAAAGACAAATGGAGATGAGCAGAGCGAGAATACTGACAGAGAAAGGGGGAGGAAACAGTGACAAAAATAACAATGAAAGGGGTAAAGTGAGATGAAGAAAGTGGTCACTAGGCATCCACTGTCCCTCATCATCGTTGTCGTCGTCGTTTAACATCCGCTTTCCATGTTAGCATGGGTTGGATGGTTCAACTGGGGTCTGGGAAGCCAGAAGGCTGCACCAGGCCCAGTCTGATCTGACAGAGTTTCTACAGCTGGATGCCCTTCCTAACGCCAACCACTCCGAGAGTGTAGTGGGTGACTTTTACGTGCCACTCAGGCGGTACTGGCAACGACCTCACTCGACCTTAACCTCCTCCTATCTGACATTCAACAAAACCAAAAGAGAAATAAAACAGAGAAAAATGGTGGTGGTGAGAAGTGTGTACTGGGGAAGATAGTGGAGAAGAAGCAATAGAGGGGAGGGGGGAAAGGTGTTGCTTACCTCTTTGTTTAAACACTGCACGTTAGCTCCAGCAGCCACCAACATTTTCATTGCCCCTAATGCCTTATCATTCAGAGCAATCAAATGGAGAGCACTCTGCCCATGTTTTGTCTGCTGATTGAACAAAATATTCAGTAATCCTGTAGATGTAATAGAGAAACAAATCATCATCACTATCATCATCATCATCTTCATCCTCACCACTATCATTACCATCATCATCATCATCATCATTACCCTCAGTCTGGTCAGTTTGGCTCCAGTAGTCCTAGTTTAGTCACTTTTACTCTAGTAACACTAACCTGGTAAGTTAATTTCTCTTCTATTATGAATAAATAGCATTTTCTCACCCAACAGACATAATCCACACATGCCATTCACATATTACTCTACATGTCTCTCCAGGGCACAACATCAACATAATGCTCCACCTTTCACATAATAGTACACAAAAATGGATAATGCTTTCTTCATTTCTCTCCAGCTTCTCTATCTACGTTCAATATCTGAGCAGCTTGCTCTGCTCTTGAACCAGGTACATTATTTCTCGATGCTCCTATCCACTTAGCTGATATTGAGTATCAGCCAAATACTTGTGCAGCACACTTCCTCTGCAACCGCCACCACTTGCTGTTCTGCTAAGTCAGTGGGGGGGGGTGAGACAAGAGAGTATCTATGTCTGCTTGTGACTACACAGGCACCTAAAATAATTAATGAAAACATGGACATTATACAAGCAACCATGTCACACAAGCTTATAAATGACTGCCATGCTGTCTGCCGTATCCTTACAGCAATATAACATAACAGTTGCTTTGTAAGATTTAGTTTCACGGTGATTTTAGTAAATCAATCATCATCATCATCGTTTAACGTCTGCTTTCCATGCTAGCATGGGTTGGACGAATGACTGAGGGCTGGCGAACCAGATGGCTGTACCAGGCTCCAATCTTGATCTGGCAGAGTTTCTACAGCTGGATGCCCTTCCTAACGAACCACACTCCTAGATAGTTTATGGATAGATAGTTTACAGCTGAATGCCCTTCCTAATGCCAACCACACCCCTAGATAGTTCAAGGTGATTTTAGTAAATCAATCATCATCATCATCATCATAATCATCATTTAACGTCCACTTTCCATGCTAGCATGGGTTGGACGAATGACTGAGGGCTGGCGAACCAGATGGCTGCACCAGGCTCCAATCATGATCTGGCAGAGTTTCTATGGTTGGATGCCCTTCCTAATGCCAATCACACCCCTAGACAGTTTACTTCAGCTAACATTTTCAACGTATGTATGTTACAAATAGTATAAACTTGATTTTTATTAGATAAAATGATTCACTCTTTCTTTCTTTTCTTTCATTGTTTCTGTCTCCTTTTCTCTCGGCACAACGAAGGAGCCTCTATATAGTACGTTGAGTTGCTACAACTAGCAGGCAAACCATCCTTATAACACACCCTACTGTCTAAAATAAAGAACAACACACGGGACATTGCTGCATCATTGTCGTCCTTCTTGTCATCATCATCACCATTTAACATCCGTTTTTCCATGCTGGCATGGGTTGGACAGTTTGACCAGAGCTAGAAAACCAGGCTCCATTCTCTGCTCTGGCATGGCTTCTATGGCTGGATACCCTTCTTAATGCCAACCACTCTACAGAGCGTACTGTGTACTTTTTACGTGACACCAGCATGAGTACTTTTTATACATATGCATGTATATAGTCCATGCTGTAAAGTAGTTAGCATTAGGAAGGACATCAAGGTGTAAATACGATGCCAAAGCAGAAATTGGTGCTCAAGACAGTCATGTATCAAATCCTGTCAAGCCATCCAATCCATGCCAGCATGGAACATGGATGTTAAATGATGATGATATATACATATATATGCATACAAACACACACATATATACATACATATGTACACACAATGGGCTTCTTTCAGTTTCTGTCTACCATATCTACTCATACAGCTTTGTCTAGCCTGAAGCTATAGTAGAAGACACTTGTCTAAGAGGCCCACACAGCCATAACTACATTAACATGTATTAAGTTTTCAGCAATAACATATGTCCAAAAGTTTGCTTGCAAGTGCGCACACACACACACACACACACACACAACACACACACAGAAATGCACATGTATGTTCACACAAACACATACACAAACAAAACTGTGTAGGATTGTATTTATAGAACTCACCTGGGCGCTCTTTAGCAAAGTTCAAGATGTCTCTAAGAAGATCAACATTTCGGTAATGTGCTCGACCATCCATGCCAACGGTCTCACAGCTTGTGAGGAATGGTGTTAAACCTGCCCTGTTTTTAATTTTTAAATTCGGTTCCAGAATTTCAAGAATCTGAGGAAATTTCTTCACCATTACAGGATTATTTAAACGTATTGCCCTGATACACAGCAAGACTCGATGCAAGGCAGTGTCTCCTGTGTTGGTGTGTAGAACATTTATGTTATAACCTGCAGATGCCAACCACTTCAAAATGTTTAATTTACCTATTAAAAAAAAATCAAATATCATTATACAAAGGATTTTGATTAATGAATAAAGAATGAACTAATGAAGTAACCTCTATTAGGTTAGTTATTTTGCTGCAATTAAATTTCCAAAGAACTTATCAGCTCTCAAATTAAAAATTCAAAAAATCAGACGGGCTTTTGAATTTTTCTGGTCATATCTGATGCTCTTACAACAATCAGCAAGCTAGCTGAGAGGCTTAATGGTTAAACAACAGAGTAATAAGGATGACAGCTTTTAGCAGAGCTACTGCTCTTTGCATTCTCTACACTGGAAGTAAGATCAAAACTGAAACTTACTAAGAATTGCTGCCCAGTGCATCAAAGGGTATCGATATTCGGGATTCACATCAAATATGGCTGAATTTCTCCTCCAGTTCTTTTTCTGAAAAAAAAAAAAAAAAATCAATTGTTTAATAAATAGGTAATTAATTTACTGATAATTTTGACAATTGGCTATCTGTTAAATAAAGAATGATGATTGTGACCGAGACCTTTAGTGATACGCTGTGCTTGAGAAGACTTGTGAAGCCAAGTGAAATCACAGCCGTGGCCAATGCTGATGTCATGTAAAAAGCATCTTTCAAACATTGGGCCCCACGGAGACAAGGTGACTGATGCCAGTGGCTTGTGAAAAGCACCTTTCGAGTGTGGCTCTCACGGAGGCAATGTCCAATGACCGAGATCTTTGGCATTACGCTGTGCTTCAGAAGAAAACCCATCAAGCCAAGTAAAATCACAGTTGTGGCAGATACTGGTGTCATGCAAATGGCACCTGTGCCAGTGGCACATAAAAGCACCCATTACACTCTTGGAGTGGTTGGCATTAGGAAGGGCATCCAGCCGTAGAAACCATGTCAAATCAGAATGGAGTCTGGTGCAGTCTTCCAGCTTGCCAGCTCAGGTCAACCATCCAACCCATGCCCAGCATGGATAACAGACATTAAATCATGATGATTTCAGTTTAGTGGGGTCATTATGAAGCTTATTAATCTGACCTTAAAACCACGAGAGTGAGAAAATGAGAATAATGTCTGCAGGTTCTGTAATTTCTTACTGAATAACCACATGTGATTCGTTTATAGTGATCAAATGTTTGTGTTCACGTAAACTCACTCTCTCCATCAAATGGACATTACCTGTACAGGTGCACAATGTGCCACATGTCCGATGAAAAAATGATCACAGAGCAATGTGAAATGAAATAGTTTACTCAAGAACACAACGCAACACCTGATCTGGGGATTGAAACCATGATCTCACAATCCTGCGTGCAACACCCTGACTACTAAGCCATGTGGTTTCACTATGTATATATATATATTTCTTTACTGCCCACAAGGGGCTAAACATAGAGGGGACAAATAAGGACAGACAAAGGGATTAAATCGATTAGACCCCAGTGCATAACTGGTACTTAATTTATCGACCCCGAAAGGATGAAAGTCAAAGTCGACCTCAGCAGAATTTGAACTCGGAACGTAACGACAGACGAAATACGGCTACGCATTTCGCCTGGCGTGCTAACGTTTCTGCCAGCTCACCGCCTTAATATATATATATATAAATATATATATATATATATATGCGCAGAGAGAGAGACAGACAGACAGAGATAGATACATACATACATAAATGGACAGCCAGACAGAGAGAGATAAAGAGAGTCAGAGGTATTCAGAAGGAAAAAGAGTATGACAAAATTGAATACCTCAGAAATGATACCAACCTCATAATAATTAATAGTGTTCAGGAAATTCTTGAAAGAAACTGACTCCTTAAAGTCGTCAGTACTGTCATCACAGTTAAGAAGAGCTAAAAGTAGTTTGCTGTGTTTGTTGGTGCAGCATTTGTTACAGAAAGGTGGACATTTGATAGGGTAGGCCTGGTCCTTCCTGAAAGTAGACCAAAACCACAGAAGTTACTACATATTGTCTATAAACCGTTTTTGTATTTATGACTATGTACAAATAATAATAATAATAATCATTATTTATATTGGATGGATATGTTTCCTCATCTTCTTTGATGTTACCACAATGTTTCGGCTGATTTACTCTCCAGCCTTCATCAGGTGTCCTGGTAGAATTCTGAACCCAACCCTGGGTTCTCATTCCTAAGGTATGTTTTTTTGCTGATGTTATTATTATTATTATTATATTATTATTATTTATTCAAGTGTAATGGTTAAAAGTGCAGGCTACTAACCCCTAAGATTCCAATTCAATTCCAGACAGTACCTTGAATGAAAAAATAATAACATCAGCAAAAAAATACCTTAGGAACAAGAACCCAGGGTTGGGTTCAGAATTCTACCAGGACACCTGATGAAGGCTGGAGAGTAAATCTGCTGAAACACTATGGTAACAACAAACCAGATGAGGACAAATATCCATCCAATGTAAATAATGTACAGAATTCTTCATCTCTAAAATATAGAACAGAATAATAATAATAATTAAAGACCGCTTCCATGTATGCATGGGTCAGACAGAGTTTATTTGAGGCAGATTTTCTACAGCTTGATGCCCTTCTTGTTGCCAACTTTCACCTATTTCTAAGCAAGGTAATATTTCCCCATGGCAAACAGGTTTCCACAGAATATTAAAAATGAACAACACCACTTGTACGACACAATGTCAAGACAAAACACATACACAGGTGATGGGCCTTTTTCAGTATCCAACTAACAAATCCACTCACAAGGCTTTGGTCAATCCAGGTCTATAGTAGAAGACACTTGCCCAATGTGCCATACAGTAGGAATGAACCCAGAACATCTGCGTCTAAAATGAATATTATTATTATGGCAGCGAACTGGCAGTATTGTTAAAATGTTTGAAAGATAACTTGCAATATTTGCTCTGGCGATTTAACAATTGATATTTCATTTCACATTACTCCAGTTCATTCAGCTGACAAAAATGAGTAATCCTGCGAAAGACTAGTGCCCTGTCCAAGTGGGGAACATACACCACAGAAACTGACCCAATGAGTCTATATGACTTGGGAAGGATCTTTATCCTATCTTTTTTTTTTTCACTTGAATAGAAGATTTAATCTGCTGCCCAGCACCTTGGATGCTTTTAGCCGAGTCCACCAAGGCTTCTGGTTGGAGGATACCTTCCTCTGTCTCTCACAGGCCTTGAGCATTGCCCTTCTTCCTGGATTAAAAGATTAAGAAAAACCTGGTGATACCTTTTTGTGTTTCATTTTCCCATGCAAGCTTTATTTTAATTAGAGACAGAATCCACTCATCCATCATTTATCCACCCCTTCAACCCTTCCAGTTGTCACCTACACTTCCCCACCTTCTCTTCTCATCATCCACTCAATACTTGTTCTTCATTCATCATACTCACTGCTTCCCCCATTCCTCACACCTTACTTTCGTATATATGCTTGCAACATCGACCCATACACATTCCTGGCTCTTCTGCTCCATTCATTTTTACTCACCCTATACACTGAGGGGCCCATCATCATCATCATTGTTTGACCGTGGTCGAGACAATGGAATTTACTATGTTACGCCAGACTTCATGGTCCATCATAGCATTACGGAGGTTCTGTTGCTGGATGCCTGTATCCCTGGAGATTACATCAGGGTAGGAGAGTGTGCGCCCTCCGGTATCGCGAGCAGATGGCTTCCAGAGGAGAAGAGTAGAAATTACCTCATTTTCAGCTCTACAACAATGTCCAGCAAACTGGACTCTTCTACCTTTCACAAGAGATGATACAGGTGGTAGTTTCCCATATATTTGTACTTTGGTTGGATGACGCTTCCACAAGAGATTTTGAGCTCTCATAAGGAGACGAATGTAAGTTCTATCCAACCGCCTCTCAAGCTTCTTTGATAACGTCCAGGTTTCTGAGCCATATAGTAGAATTGGTTCGACTGTGGCTTTGAAGATTTTAAGTTTGAAATCTCTACTTAGATTTGATGACCAGATCTTATGCATGTCATTACAGCTGTCTCATCACTGTTATTTTTATCTCTACTCTGCCCCACCCCAATCACACGAAATACCTCTAAAAACAATAATAATATTCATGAAAGTCAACAGCAATGGCATTACCATCACCACTCCACTTGCTATCACATCCATTTTCTATACTGTTATGAGTTAAACAGTATGAGAAGAAAATGTTAAAATATGTCACATTAGCACTCATCCTAGTTAGTACCATCACCTCATCAGTGAAATCCAACATTCTGAGAAAAAAACCTTATTATTTCTCCCTCATCATCGTTTAACGTCCGTTTTCCGCGCTAGCACGGGTTGGATGGTTCGACCGGGGTCTGGGAAGCCAGGGGCTGCACCAGGCTCCAGTCTGATCTGGCAGAGTTTCTACAGCTGGATGCCCTTCCTAACGCCAACCACTCCGCGAGTGTAGTGGGTGCTTTTTACGTGCCACCTGCACAGGTGCTAGGGGGCTCCGGCATCGGCCATGATCGGTTGGAGCTTTTTATGTGCCACGTTCGGATGGTGCTTTTTATGTGCCACCGGCTCAGAAGCCAGTCGGGGCGGCACTGGCAACGGCCACGTTCAGATGGTGCTTTTTATGTGCCCTCTTCCTATGTCACAAATATCTTCCACCATCAGCATATGCCTTTTATGCCACCCTATCTACATACAGCTCTGAGAAGTAAGCACATAATTTTTCGTCTTCTTCTGTCTATCTCTTTCTGCAAACAGATCACAAATGATTACACTGTGTAACAAAGTTTTATCTTTTATTTTTATTTTTTTATATCTTTGGTCAGTAAGTGTTATTTCCTATTTGTTTCTATCTACAAATATAAAGAAACAACTACTATTCCCTTCAAATTTCGCATTTGTTTTGAAACTGAAGGGTTTTCCATTACATTTCACACAAATTCACTGCTGAGTTGTTGAAGTAGAAACATTGTTAAAGCAAATATTCTGCTTAGGACAACAGATTTGCTTGATCTTAACCACTTGAGCATGTCCCTTAGTGGTTGATAATATGCGCATCACAAGCAAGAGTAATGAGGGAACATCATAGCCATACGTTGAGGGATTCTTTGGGGTCGGAATAAATATAACAAATGCAAAAGTTGATCAAAATAGCCATTTTTCATAATTTTTAAGGGTAAGCAAATAGGAAATAACAGCTGCTACCCAAGGACAAAAAATGTGTTAAACAGTAGTATTATTTGTTATTGTAAAAGTATTTAAGCAAGCACACACCTTTGACAATCATGTCTACATACAGCCTTGACCGTGTATACTGTAATAATACCCTAGCTGGTTAATAAAACATAGTTCATTCAGCTCTACTTACAGGAACGATGGCAGGTCTGCATCTGCTGTATGAATGGGTGGTGTTTCAGCAGGGGTCAAGGGTTCATTCCTAGAGAGAAAATATACCACAACATTAATACACTGCTTCTAAACAGTTTCAATAGTGGTGATGCCATGAGTGAAGTCTGGTCTGGAAATATGGAGGGACCTGCTTATGTACTTCAACAGTTGTGATGGAACTTTAGACAGCTAGTGGCTGAAGGGAAATGGTTATTGATGTGGTTTACTCTCAAATCAGGGCTGACCACCTCATCTTTTATTCAGACATAGTACATTCAGGACCACATTATCTGATGTGTCCTTTTAAGATGGTAGGATGTGATTTGAGAGAGATTCAACTGCTATTTCTAGTAGAATGAACATATGCAGAGAAGCACCCTTACATGATGAAGATAAGTTACCCACTGAACACTGGGATTAATGTAATTGACTTACTCCTCCCTCAAAATTGCTGGCCTTGTGCTAAAATTTGTACCATCATTACAGATTTAAGTTGGCGGGGTTGCAGAATCATTTGCAGACCAGGCAAAATGCGTAATGGCATTTCATCCATCTGCACATTCTGCGTTTCGATTCCACTGAAGTTGATTTTGCCTTTCATCCTTTTGAGGTTGACAGCACAGGGGTTGATGTAATTGACTAAGCCCTCTCCCAAAACTGTTGGCCCCATACCAAAATTTGAAACCAAGGGGTGAGTCACTCTGTTGCTTTTACTAAATATTAATAAAAAATATACATATAGGCGCAGGAGTGGCTGTGTGGTAAGTAGCTTGCTAACCAACCACAGGGTTCCGGGTTCACTCCCACTGCGTGGCATCTTGGGCAAGTGTCTTCTGCTATAGCCCCGGGCCGACCAATGCCTTGTGAGTGGATTTGGTAGACGGAAACTGAAAGAAGCCTGTCGTATATATGTATATATATATGTATGTGTGTGTGTGTTTGTGTGTCTGTGTTTGTCCCCCTAGCATTGCTTGACAACCGATGCTGGTGTGTTTACGTCCCCGTCACTTAGCGGTTCGGCAAAAGAGACCAATAGAATAAGTACTGGGCTTACAAAGAATAAGTCCCGGGGTCGATTTGCTCGACTAAAGGCAGTGCTCCAGCATGGCCGCAGTCAAATGACTGAAACAAGTAAAAGAGAGTACATACTCATGTTTTGAGTTCTATTTTTCCAGTTTGCATCACTAAACCTATATATATATATATATATATATATATATATATATATATACTATGAGTTAAAGTGGTAGATGGAAACTGCAGGAAACCCATCAAGTGTGTGTGTGTGCATGTGCACACAGATGTGTATGAAAGTTATTATTTCATACATGTCACTGCTTGAGTGAAATGGTGATGATGTGAAGATATTCATATTCCTTGTTAACATTATAACTGATTATTCTGTGCTTTCAAAGACATCTGGGATTTTTTAAATCCTTTACTTAACCCTTTTGATGCCAGCTTGTCTGATAAAAATCTCTGGTTCCATAATACAAATGTCCTGTTTTAAAGTAATCTAAATCAAACTTTCCATTAAAATTTTCATGTCAGCTTACATTCCAAATACCAACTAATTAAGACAAAGGTATTCTACTAAATTTTTCATCATTCCCACAATTAATAGAGACAAAGGTATTTTTTTTTAAGAAATATGATAACAAAAGGGTTAAAGTGATTTAAATTAAAACTTCCGTTAAAATTTGATGTTAATTTGCACATTAAATACTACCCATATATGTGTGTGTGTGTGTGTGTAGGCATGGTTATGTGGTTAAGAAGTTTGCTTCACAACTATATGGATTTGGGTTTTTTAGTCCAACTATGTGATACCTTGGGAAAGTGTCTCCTACTATAGCCCAAATTCTGCCAAGGTTCACCTTGCCTTTCATATTTTTGGGTTCAAAAGACCCTCTCCCCCAAAAATGTTGGCCTTGTGCCAAAATGTGAAGAAGAAAAAAATAAAAATAATAATTATTATTATTTGTGTGTAGGGGGAGTGTTTTTTGGCTCTGTGAAGGCACATGGCTTGGTGATTAGGGTATTCAGGTCATGATCATAAAGTTGTGAGTTTGATTCCTGGTGGCATGTTGCTTCCTTGAACAAGACACTTTACTTATGTTGCTCCTTAGCTCCAGTCCACTCAGCTGGCAAAAACGAGTTGTACTTGAGATTCAAAGGGCTAGCCTTGTCACATTCTGTACCACACTGAATTTCCCTGAGAGCTATGTTAAGGGTATGCTCAGACACTTGAGCATTAATTTCCAGAGCAGGCTGTTTCATTCATCGGAACAAGTGGAATACTTGTCATTGTAGCAACCAAAGGAGCGCTAGTTGCATTTGTCTCTCTTGATTTTGGTAGCTGTAAACGAGTGTTAGCTGTCATACAAGCAGTGCTATTCCTTTCCAATATTCTGCGGAAACATGGCTGGTTGTGTGGAACCATTAACTTGCTTGGAAACAGATGAGGGTAGGCAAAAGGAAAGGTATCCAGTCATGGAAAATCTGCCTCAATAAGCTGTTTAACACATGCAAGAATGGAAAAATAGACATTGAAACAAAAAAATGATGATGGAGGAGATGACAATGGACCAAGGTGTCTGGCATTATGAGCTTCTTGAGAAGACCTGCCCACTTCAGCAAAATTGAGTTCTGGAAGTGATGCGTAAAATTTTTCACACACCCTACTCAACTAAACCAAACTACATTTCCCCTTCACCTCTTACCCACATTTATTTTTTTTTCATGCGCTATACTTATCTCTCTTTCTCTCCACTTTTGCAGCCCAAGCCTGTCCTCACTGCCCTGCCCACAGTATCAATATTATCCTGTTGTCCCTCACTCTATTTACCTAGGTTTCACCAGCCACTGCACTCTCTCCCTTCTTCACATTCATGTGAACTCCCTACTCATGCACCCTTAGCAATACTTTACCATTATATATATAAGGCACATGTACGTATATACATGGATACATACATTCATCCGTGCTATATATATATACGTACAGACACAGACGTTCGCATATATTTACACACATATATACATCCACACGCACATACATATCATCACACATACATATATATATACACTTATGTACATATATGTATATGCATGAATACATTAATACATATGCACACTGACATATACATCCATGTATCCATATACATACACATTTTGGTATATTTTTGTTCTTTCTGAAGATATTATGTTCAGAAATATGAACTTAATATTTAATTAATTCACTGTGTATAATTGAAACAGGTGTAAGGGATGGTGTTTGATTTGTTGTTAATAATAAACTCTTATTAACTTCACAATCTCCATTTTCTTCCTCTTCCTTTATATGAATACTAGCACAGCTGCGTGCATGCGCACATACACGCGAGTACTGTCCAAATCTCTGACCAATCACATACAGCTAACTGGCATTCAATTGGTGTATTAAGTTTCGGGCATTTTGATTGGGTTTGGGATAGAAAATTCACAAAAAAGTAACTTCTATTGATTTTTTAATGGCTTTGCGGGGTGATTGGGGAAATGTAAAGATGTGCATGACCACCCTTGGACAGTTTTCAATGACCATAGAAAGTGCAAGCCCTCTAACTTAAATACAAATGTCACTAAATGTGACTAGGGTGTTAGGAAACACTTACATTGCTAGAAATAAGAATTAAACCGCTAAACAGCATTAGAGCGGTTTAGCTCTTATTTCTAGCAATGTGGCTGTTTCCTAACACTCTAGTCACATTTAGTGACATTTGTGTGTGTGTGTGTATATAAGAATTGTTATCATAATCATGTTGCCAGCTTTAATACAATCAATAAGAGACATTCAACATCTTTGGCAGATTTTGTATGGCGACTGAAGGAGGATAAGATGAAGTACAGCATTAAATGATCCATAGTAAGGTATGCAAAACCATATAATATAATCTCCAGAAGATGCTGTCTCTGCTCCGAAGAATCCCTGTCTATTTTGTGGACTAACGAGATCATTAACAGAATTTCTGAACGACTCTCAAGATGCCTACATGCATATAAATGTACTTTCGCACAATACAGTGGGAATGAATTTTGAGTAACCGTTAACATAATTTGATTTACTTTAAGGTATGGATGACTTAAGTTTACTTTTAACCTCCCCATTCTTACAAACACCAAGTAGACAGCTAACTCGCTTTGTGATCATGAGTGTACCAAACCTCACGTGTGTGTGTATGTTCACATTTTTGCAAATGCTTGTATGAGTGAGTGTACTCACGCCACATAGCTTGCCCAAGGGCGTTTATACATCCATATTTGTTAAGGGTCACTTTAGATACTTTTCTTGCTAGATTGTATGTTCATTTCTCTTTTTGCCATCTGTGATTTTATTTTCGATCTTCTATATAAATGAAGATATTTCCTCCGTCTGACTGCTTTCCTTTCTACAAAAGGAGAAGTTACATTGCAGAACAGTTATTTTAATGAGTTATATTTATTTATCACCCAACGAGATACATCTGCACCACCGGATGCTCCTGAACCACTTGTTGGGTGTCCCACCCAAGAGGAATCGATGGTAAATGCATCAAAGCAATTGTCAAGATTAATAATAAATTCTCGTATATTCCATCTTCCGTCTTTCATTTGCCATATATATATATATATATATATATATATATATATATAGGGTGCAGTGAATAAACTGCTGCCCAAATTACATAAAAATGAAAATAACATTGACATCTCATTTTAACAGATATATTTACCAAAATTATATAAAAATATCTTGAAATACTAAAGAGTAAATTTACTCAATAAAATCGCCATTGGCTTCAACCACAGCCTCCAGATGACTTCAGAATCTCCTGCGACTCTACTGGATGGTCTCCTTGTTTAAGTTGGTGAATACTGCCATAATCCTTGCCTTCAGTTAATCTTTGGTGTTACAAGGAGTTTTGTTGGTCTCTTGTTCAACTGCACCCCACGCATAATAATCAAGGGGGTTGCAGTCTGGAGAGTTAGGTGGCCAGATGTTAGGGGTGATGCGGTTGCAGAAATTCTCTGACGGCCATGACTGGGTTCTCTTGCTTGTGTGGCATGGTGCAGAGTCCTGTTGCCAGACATAGGGTCTTCCAGCAGCCACCCTCGTGACTCAGGGCAGCACTACCTCCTCCAGGCACTTGATGTAGGCCTCCATGTTGAGTCTGAGGCCGTGTGGGAAGATGAATGGAGGCATAATGTCGTCATCACTAGTGATCATTCCAAACATCATGATGTGATGTTGACGGGATGTTTGATTTTTATCACTCTTGGTGTATGTCCTCAGATTGACACCCAAACACTCTGAAATGTTTGTATTGGAGCTTCTGGCTCAAATGCCAAGCAGTACCACATGTCGTTTCCTAATTACTGGCAGAGTGAATTGTGTAATGGTGCTGTTTTTCTCACTGACAGTACCCAACTGACCCTACTATAGTGTGTAGTCAGCAAAATCAAAAACAAGCAATGTGCATGCACAAAATAAAAAATATAAGATGGCAACAATTTACCCATCGCACCCTGTATATATATATATCCATTTATAAATACATACACACACACATATATATATATATACATATACATACAGAGTTTTCAGTTCCACCACAAAATCTCACTCCCACCTTTATATAACCCAAATATAATTCATTGTTGCCATGTATCTCCTCTATAGCAAGAAATCTGTTCTTTTTTCTCTATGATGAAACACTGCCTCCCATCTCCTTTACTCCCAGAAAGTTGAAGGGTTTTTTTAATCTTGCAAGTCACATGTCAACTACACTAGTGTTGGTGCCAACAAAAATAGTATTTAGTACAATAGGTGGTTGACATTAGGAAGGACATCCAGCCTTTGAAAGCATGCCAAAGAGAACATTAGAGCTCAATGCAGTTTCTCTACCCATTGGACCCTGTCAAACCGTCTAACCCATACCAGCATGGAAGATGGATGGTAAATGATGGTGATGGTATCCACATACACTCACACACACTCAAGAATAGAATCCTCAACTTACATCATGGTTGGTAGACTTGGAGATGGGTCCATTTTTGGAGTACGAGTTACTTCGCTATTTCTGAAAATAACAATAACAATCATGAATTATGTACAAAAGTTGTAATAAAATAATGTTAAACATATCTAAGACAGAAATGATCAACAGGGGTTTAACCCTGTCTCTATCACTGGCTGGTTGATGAGGTTATTAATTGCACAATAAAATTATCAATATCATGACCATCATAGTGTTATCACCCATCTTTCTATGCATACACATGCACATGTGATATCTTTTATCTTTTATTTTGTTTCAGTCATTAGACTGTGGCCATGCTGGGGCACTACCTTGAGAAATTTTAGTCAAACTAGTCAGTTCCAGTACTTATTGTCTTTTCAAGCCTGGTATTTATTCTATTGGTCTCTTTTGCCAAACTGCTAAATTATGGGGACTTAAATGTTTTTCAAGCAGAGGGGAACAAAAATAAACACACACGACAGGCTTCTTTCATTTTCCCTCTACCAAATCCACTCACAAGGCCTGATGGTACTCTGCAGCAGGAGAGAACCCTGAACCATGTGGTTGAGAAGCAAATTTCTTACCACACAGCCATGCTTGTGCTTATATATATATAAAACATTTTTTTTTTTTATTGGTAGGGAAATGGTCCATTTGAGGCAGAATGAACAGTTAAGCGCTCATTACAGTGTTTCACGATATCCTCACGATCCATTAAGACAAAGGAATCGTCCTTAGATGCAAGAAGTTCTATAGATAAAGATTGAGGACTAAAGAGTTGTTTGGTTAAGTGATATATTGGTTATGAGTCTTTACTGAATTTTCTCAGAAACACCTGACCACTAGTAATTTTTCATTTGTTGTATTTTGCACTGGAGTGATGGTGTCTTTTACGTGCCACCGGAACGGAGGCCAGACAGCCGCTCTGGCAACGATCACGCTCGGATAATGATACTTAAATTACAATAATCTAGGACAGTTACAACTGCCTCTCCTCAAAAAGTCTTAAAACTTCTGTAATGCACTTCGTATCATCACAATCATCTCCCTCTACCATCAATACTAGTACTGCCAGATACACCAATTTTCCTCAATACAATCATTGCAAGAAATGCCATGTACACCACCACCACCACCATGACTTCAAAAAGAGTGTGACAGAAATCTCAATTACATTGGTTGTCTTGAAGATCTTGGAGGTGAAGATGTCTGTTGGCTCAATCTCTGGGATCTTCTATAATAGAAAAAGAAAGTGCTTTATGAGATCAACAAAGGCAACAATTCAATGGAAAGTGTGAGGAATATTAACTCTTTAGTGTTTAAACCGGCCATATCAGGCCAAAATTGTCTTCCTGTTTTATGCTCAAACCAGCCAGCTCTGACCTCTCACACCTACCCTACAAAGTCATTCTAAAAATAAACTCTCAGAGTTACAAGATGCTGTACAATTAATTTAAAAGAATGTAATTAAACAGGCTTTACAGGCTTTGACAGATTAATCTAAATGCTAAATGGTTAAATGCAATATATGGGGATTGGATAATAAGCCTAAGCCAGTCTCAACTGTGGTTCCAGAAATTCTAAGCCAGAGACTACAGCCCAGAAGATGAGCCTCATCCTGGAAGATCTGTAGAGCTTGACGAGGACTTCCTGCAAACCCTAGTGGAACAAAATCCCATTGTAACTGTTGAAGAACTAGCAGAGAAGCTTGGATTTGGTCATTCAACCAGTCATTCAAGTCAGTGTTAGAAGAAAAACAACCATCTTTGGTTTCAAGACAAAAGGTGTTCTTCCATCGCTTGGCCACATACAGTGAGGATGATATTCCAAATGCTGGAGCAGTTTGAATGGGAAACGATGCCCCACCCACCAAATTCACCCCATCTAATTATCAAAATCATTTGGGCAGAAAAAATACGAATTCTGTAGACGAGATCAGAACGGTAGTGGAAGAGTATTTTTCGTCACAGACAAGTGAATTTTGGAAGAGAGGCTTTGCAAGTCTACCAGATAGATGGAAGAAAATGAAGGAGAGTATATTTTAGATTAAAAAAGAACTTTGTTTATCTCAATTTTGAAGAATAAAAGAAGTATAAAAAAACACATTATTTATGGGATAACACACACACAATGTATATATTCTGGATTGGCAAGAAAGTTATTTCATTTTTCGCAAATAGAGTTACATTTTTTTTAATGACTTGTGTCAATGTTATGATTTTTTCCTTTTGACATTTGATAGCCGTTACTTTTAGCTTACTTTAGAAGCAAATTACCTGTAATTTTGTTTACAGCTGTCAGTTCAGTGTCAATTTTAACATGGAGTGCAAAAACGAACATTTTGGCCATATTTTACTTTTTTATTTCTGTAAAAGCAAGAAAGCTGCCAAAGCCCACAAAGAGATACGTGAAGTTTATGGTGGACAGAATGCACCTGACAGAATGCACCTGTCAGAATGCACCTGTCAGAATGCACCTGACAGAATGCACCTGCCAGAATGCACCTGCCAGAATGCACCTGACAGAATGCACCTGTCAGAATGCACCTGACAGAATGCACCTGACAGAATGCACCTGTCAGAATGCACCTGACAGAATGCACCTGTCAGAATGCACCTGACAGAATGCACCTGTCAGAATGCACCTGACAGAATGCACCTGACAGAATGCACCTGTCAGAATGCACCTGTCAGAATGCACCTGACAGAATGCACCTGTCAGAATGCACCTGTCAGAATGCACCTGTCAGAATGCACCTGTCAGAATGCACCTGACAGAATGCACCTGTCAGAATGCACCTGTCAGAATGCACCTGTCAGAATGCACCTGTCAGAATGCACCTGTCAGAATGCACCTGACAGAATGCACCTGTCAGAATGCACCTGTCAGAATGCACCTGACAGAATGCACCTGTCAGAATGCACCTGACAGAATGCACCTGTCAGAATGCACCTGACAGAATGCACCTGACAAAATGCACCTGTCAGAAATGACTTTAAAAATTCCATTCTGGAGATTTTTCACTCAAAGATGACCAATGTTCTGGTCAACCTATTGAAGTTGGTGATGACCAAATCAAAGCCGTTATTGAATGATTGTCGTATAACTGTGCGAGAGATTGCAGAGAGGTTAAATGTATCACACACAACAATTGAAAATCACTTAAAATGTCTTGGACTCGTTAAGAAGCTCGATATTTGTGTTCCACATAAATTGAAAGAGATTCACTTAACACAACAAATCAATATTTGAGATTTGCATCCCAAAGGCAATGAAACTGACCCTTTTTTTGAAACGAATCATCACTGGTGATGAAAAATGGATTGTCTACAATAACCTCAATCAAAAACGATCATGGTCCAAGCGTAATGAACCAGCACAAACCACATCGAATGCTGAACTGCCCGAAAAAAAGGTCATGCTGTCAATTTGGTGGGACTACAATGGTATTTTGTATTTTGAGCTGCTTCCAAGGAACCAAACAATCAATTTAGGTGTTTACTGTCAACAACTAATGAAACTGGAGGAAGCAATCAAAGAAAAATGGCCATAATTGGCAAATCATGAAGGAATCGTGTTCCACCATGATAACACTAGACCATACATGTATTTGCTAACTCATGAAAAAGTATTGGAGCTTAGTTGGGAAGTGATGTCACATCCACCATATAGCCCTGACCTTGCACCATCAGATTACCATTTATTTCGAAGTTTGCAAAATTCTTTGAATGGTTAAACTTTCAATAATGATGATGAACTGAAATTGCACTTACTTCACTTTTGGTTGATAAGGACCAGAAGTTCTATGAGTGTGGAATCATGAAGTTGCCAGAGAGATAGTAAATGGTCATCAAACAAAAGACTTTTATTTCACACTAAAAAACTGAAATTACTTTCTTGCCAACCCAATATATACATATATGTTAAGGTGTGTGTGTGCGCACGAGTATATATATATATATATCATCATCATCGTTTAATGTCCGCTTTCCATGCTAGCATGGGTTGGACAATTTGACTGAGGTCTGGCAAACCAGATGGCTGCACCAGAGTCCAATCTGATCTGGTAGAGTTTCTACAGCTGGATGCCCTTCCTAACGCCAACCACTTATATATATATATATATATATTTCTTAGACAACCACTTATATATATATATACGTATGTATATACATAAAAGTAAATAAATGGTACAACGAAGCACCGATATCTACTGGAAAATAGATATATTAGTGCTTCGTTGTACCATTTATTTACTTTTATGTATAATTTTACCCTCACGGGCTATCCTTTACTGGAAAGCAATACTCTCGTATTGCATTACTATTTTCATATGTATGTGTGTGTGTATATATATATATATATATATATATATATATATATATATTTCTTAGACGATAGATACTTACAATTTATTCCCTGAAGTAGACTGAATCTTGGAAATTGATCTGCTCACCCTCACAAAACATAGAAAAACAATAAGAAAAATTAAATTCATTTGTTATGCAGGCACAAGGATTTGGATATACTGAATATGAATATGACAAAGTGTTTCTCAAAGGATTTAGTGACATAAAATATTAATTTCTTACATAGGTGCAAAGCTTCAAATTCACAAGAAAATATCAAATAGGATGTTGTGGCATTCAGTAAAATCTTTCTCATGAATATTAACAGTGAAATTATAACCAGAAACCTATTTTTATACATGTTATATCTTTCCTCTGTCTCTTTCTTCTATTTCTATAATAACTTCTGTGTTCCTCAATTCCTCAATTAACATTGTTTGCACCGCCTTTGTCCAAGCTCACCCAATGCACTTCTTCTCATCAATCTAATGTACCTCGATCTTAGATCGCATACTAAGTACTTCCACCAGAATTGTAGCTCTATGCAATATCCTCTTTTTCTTTTACAGGCATCAACCTTCATATAAGGATGAAGGCAAAAAATTAACTACATCAATCTTACTACCTGGGAAGAACAGAAGTCACAGCACCTGCCTCTCTTTCTTGTAATAAGTAAAAATAATACTTATAATGTATACCATGACTGGATCTTTTCGCTTTGACCAGCAGATTTTAAAAATAATTTCTTTGTAACTAAAAAATGTTAAACTTTGTATACTGGTAGAATGTGTTTATAAAACATTGTTTTCTCTTGGCTTTCTTGAGAAAATTCTATAGTTTGTAAGATATTTGGTCTTTAATTTCTTGCATTTCGAACCAATCAATGACGTCTATTGAGGTGAAAACATTCTGTGCCGTAATGTGTCAACATGAAATTGTCCCTGTTATTTATGACATATTTCATATCAGTTACATTCGTATGAATAAAAGATTATCGTTATTAAACTTTTATTAATAAACACATATTCTAAGTTCACAACATATGCAGTTTTAATTTTCCTCTCTGTTGCACAGATATACACATTACATATATATTCGTTTAAGAAACAGATTGGGTTTATTTACATTTCTGAAGAAAAAAAGATACCCTTCCCCCCACCCTTAACCCTAATCCTAAAACAGATTGAAATGTAATAGATTGATACTAGGGTCATAATTATGGGTGGACACTAAAGAGGGAACGGTTTTGTTATTCACCTCTGTTTATGAGTGACTCCTCATTTTATGGCCACAGAGTATCTTTTTTCTCATAAATAACAGGGACAATTTCATATGACACCGGAAATAATTGTTGTTGATACATTATGGCAGAAATCGTTTTCACCTCAATAGACGTCATTGATTGGTTGAAATTGCCGAAATGCAAGAAATTAAAGACCAAATAGCTTACAAACTACAGAATTTTCTCAAGAAAGCCAAGAGAAAAAGATGTTTTATAAACACATTCTACCAGTATACGGAGTTTAATATTTTTTAGTTACAAAGAAATTATTTTTAAAATCTGCTGGTCAAAGCGAAAAGATCCCCATGATTTTTGTCCTTGGGTAGCAACTGTTATTTCCTATTTGCTTATCCCAAGGAAATATGAAAAATGGTTAATATTTCCTTCAAACTTTGCTTTTGTTACATTTATTCAAACCCCAAAGAATCCCTCTCAACATATGGCTATGATACCCCTGTCACTACTCCCGCACATGATCAGAGATGCACATATTGTCAGCCACTAAGAGACATGCTCAAGTAGTTACAGTCAAGTAACTAACAAGTGAATCTGTGGTATTGAGCAAAATATTTACTATAATGATATTTCTGCTTCAATAACTCAACACTGAATCTGTCTGAAATGTAATGGAAAACAGGTCAGTTTCAAATCTTTGATGACCAGATCACAAAAACAAAGATTGAAGGGTACAGAAAATAACATTTATTTACCCAAAGCAAAAATATAAAAATTTTGCTACACAGTTTTATTATTTCGGAGGGTCAGGCATGACTGTGAAGTTATGAAGTTTGTTTGCCACCAAGCAAATGGTGTTAGATTCAGTCTCACCACATCACACTTTGGGCAAGTGTCTTCTGCTCAAGCCTTAGGCTGACCAATGCCTTATGAATAGATTTTGTAGACATAGTATATATATATATATATATATATAGGTGTGTGTTAATGTCTCCTTGTATTGTCATAACATGATAGTTGCAAAAGCATGTCACCATCTGGTGAAGCTATGTAGAATTGTGTCACCCCACCCTCCACCTTTGTCCACTATTCACTACATCCACTCCTCAACCCTACTCAATCTCTATACACATCATCATCTACTCCTTACTTTCCCACTAATGTATATTTACCATTGACCACCCTTAAACTGTATTATTATTTGCACCTTTACCCATTCCTCATTCTCCATATACAATAATGCCACAAAAGTAAAAAAAAGTCAAAATCATTCATAAAAAAAAATATTATTATAATCATTTTCTGAATCACTTTTCCTAGCACTAGACTCGCACACACTATCACTTGTAGATCACCGATTCACAAGCACTCGTAGACAAACTTGTAGATTTGTTTTTCAAAGACAAGTCTAGAGTTGTTTGCTTAGAAGAAGCTTTTTTTTTTTCACTCTCTATAAAATTCTCAGTAACATGCAGAAGTATTTGTTGTAGTGGTAGAAACTTTTGCACTTCGTTCAAAATTTGGATCTTGTGCTTGAAAAATTTCAGTTCATCATACAAAAGTGAGCTGAAAAATAAAACTCATAAACCCGCAGTCTTGTAAAGCAGGTCTTCATAAAGTGAGATATTACTGTACACTCTTTCAATTTCTATCCACCCTCATCCCCTGTCGTTTTGTCTCATTTACCCTGAAACCTTATCACCTCTATTTAATCTTACTAGCTCTACCTCGGTTACTCCCACCCATCATCATCATCATCGTTTAACATCCATTTTCCATGCTAGCATGAGTTGGACGGTTCAACCGTGGTCTGGTAAGCCAGGAGGCTGCACCAGGCTCCAGTCTGATCTGGCAGTGTTTCTACAGCTGGATGCCCTTCCTAATGCCAACCACTCCAAGAGTGTAGTGGGTGCTTTTTACATGCCACCGGCACAGGTGCCAGGGGAGGCTGGCAGCGGCCACAATCAGTTGGTTCTTTTTACGTGCCACCGGCACAGAATCCAGTCAAGGCGGCGCTGGCATCGGCCACGTTCGGATGGTGCATTTTACGTGCCACCGGCACAGGTATCACAACTACAATTTCCCTTCTATAATCCTTTCTACTATACCCACAAGGCCTGAAATGTTGGGGGAAGGGGCAAGTCGATTACATC
>NC_043003.1:103671426-103738926 GCF_006345805.1 Octopus sinensis | reverse complement strand
GACTTTGACTTTTCAGGGTCGATAAAATGAGCATTAGTTGAGCACTGGGGTCGATGTAATCGACTTGCCCCTCCCGCACCCCAACCACAAAATTGCTGGCGTTGTGCCAAATTTTGAAAGCAATATAATTGACCTGTATCCTTGAAGGTGGTAAGGTGGGGCTCCAGCAGGATTGCAGCATGACTTAAACCAGTAAAAACAAAAGAAGAAAAAAAACACTGCATACGTGCATACACGCAGACTGGTAAACCTGTTAATTCTTATAATATTCTAGCATAGTGTTTTTCAACGGTTTTTGGCCTTATGTATCGGTTTAGTCGTGAGCCTGATGGACCAAGACAAACATGCAGCTAAAGAAGTACTCATTTAAAAGCTGATAGAAATATGAACAAGGGAAAACAAATGTGTGTGTGTGGACATGGATATGAACGTAATTTGTGTAAATGTGTATACGTGATTAAGCGCGAGAGAGAGAGAGAGAGAGAGAATATGGATGTGCACGTGTATGTGTGAGAGAGAGAGAGAAAAAGCTAACGAATTACTACGTTTATAAATATAACCAACATGATCACGATCAATAAAAATATAAAAATCAACCTCTCGTTAGAAGCAGCTCGACACAATTATTGTTGTTTTGATTAACCAGAAGAAGGCGAAAGACGACAGAAGAAGGAGTTGCCATGGTTGGATCACACACACATAATATCACTCGACGTGCAACACGCTTCAATTCCTACGAGCATACCTATACAAAGGTGCCCCCACTCGAATTTGTTACCCCGAATTTTGATATTCTCACGATTTTTAGGAAAATGAATGTTTTTTAATGAAATCTTCAACAAATATGTTTCAAATGGTGCAGATCACGATTATTTCGGAATTTAATGTTGGGTGGGGTTACTATGCGCGTATGTACCCAATTACAAAGTGAAACTTGAAAAAAAAAAATGAAAAATAATGCACGTCTACCAATTTTGTTTTCTCACTTACATTAAATTCCGACATATAATCATAATCTACATCCTCTGAAGAGTATTTGCAGAAAATTTCATTTAAAATTATCCATTTTTCTGAAAGTTATGAGAAAACAAAGAACACTCGCGAATTATACGAAACTCCACAGCCACCCGAATTATATGGAACTTCACAACCACCCTCTTCGAAAAACATTTTCACCACAAATTTCAATATAATCATAATCTACACTATCTGAAAGGTATTTGCAGAAAATTTCATGAGAAAATACAAAGTTTTTAGAAAGTTATGAGAAAATAAATTCGGTGGGAGGCACACATATGTAGGTGTATTCCTTCCTACGTTCTTGTGGGGTACCTTTATTCGGGTGGAAAAGATCGTCTTATATGACGTCACGAACATGACAACATTTCCTTCGAGCTTTTGTTCTTTCAATTTTCTTATTCAATGCCTCTATTTTCGACTCTCAAAATTACAACCAATTACTATATACGCGGACAGAGGATAGAGAGCATAAAAAGACATTTAGCGGAGTTGTTAGGCATGCAACCCACCCTTTTCCGGTTTTTCTCCCCTCCACCCTCAATTCCAATGTTTTCCACAAAGGAGACTCCGAGCGTGCCAAAAAAAAAAAAAAACAGCATTTCATAATTCCAATTCCCCTCAGGTTGTTTTCGTTTGTTTATTTGCGCATGCAAACCAAAAGGGATGCAGAGATTTGGCTGTTATTTTTAACATGCGGAGAGACCACATTAAGTACATTTCATGCGCTGGCTGGAAAAACATTTACGCATTCGCAAATGAGTGAATGCGTTTAAAAACATTCGAAATACTATTGTGGCTGAATGACAATGTAGGAATTCTTTTTTGTTTTTTTATTTTGCTACGTAAAACGTCAAAAGTTCTGAAAGAAAAAAAAGGAGTCGGGGATGGATAACATTGAAATTTTGAAATGCTGTTTTTTTTTTAAATTTATTTTTGGTGATGTACAAAATTGGAATCCGAAGAAATAAACTAAGAGGGGTTGGCTCGATACCCCCCCCCCCCCCGCCAAAATAAAAGGCAACGTCGACCTCGGCGGATTTTGAACTCGGCCAGAAGAAATGCCCTTAAGCATTTCGTCCAATGCGCTAAACGATTCTGCCAGCTCGATGCCTTAAACGTTTCGAATTTTGGCACAAAACGGTGGTGTTGTTTTTTGTGGATTCACTGGAACTATACGAGCCAATTCCATTTATGAACAGAGCCATTTGATTCTACCGATAATAACTCAACCAATGTACATATGGGTAAGCGACCATCGGCAGAAGGAAATGATTTTTGAATTACAAGTGAATTGCATGCAGTACTGTGGTGGATTGGGCGATGCTAGATGTCCCATTACCGTGGGAATAGATGAATCCAAATACATGCATCGGAAATATCAGAGGAGAGTGGAATGAAAGGTATTTGGTGTTTAGTAGAGTAGAAAGGGGCACAAGAAAATGATGCTTGATGGAAGTCCCCGATCGCACACGCGAAGCATTTACACCCATTATAAAGCATTGGATATTGCCTTTCATCCTTTCGGGGTCGATAAATTAAGTACCAGTTACGCACTGGGGTCGATATAATCGACTTAATCCCTTTGTCTGTCCTTGTTTGTCCCCTCTTGTGGGTAGTAAAGAAATAGGATGATGCCAGGGCATGCTTGATATCTGATGTGTGGGCTTCGGTAACTTCTACACTCAAGAATTTGTCAACCATTCACTCAATTTTGTTGATCCAAATGATGACAGAATCCATACAGACACTACAGAAGGGCAATAAATGCTCCCCAAGAAGAAAAGTCGACTAGCGATAATCTGTTTACCTCATGTCTTCTCTCTTCGTTAGTTATGAGACATCGTTTACGTAAAATTATGGGACGTCATCGTCGTCACTTCCGGTTTCTCTGGCAATTTCTTGGCACATTTTTTACGACGGTAAACTGCAAGTTAACCGTATTTTATCGACTCCAAAAGAATAAAAGGCAAAAATTTGAAGTGAGACAGTAAAGAGCCAGAAGAAACACAACTAAGCATTTTGCCCAACATGCGAACAATTCTGCCAGCTCGTCGCTGGTATAAGGCCGTAAATTCAAGGTGGCGGACGGATTATTTAAGTCGAATCCAGTACTTGACTGGTTTTTATGTTATTGACCCCTGAAGCGGGGAAGGCAAAAAACTTACCTTAGTCAGATTTGAACTCATATAGTAAAAGGACATTAGTAGCTATTGCATGGTCAATCCAATCGAGGCGTAACTTCAGTATAAGTACCGGATACATTTCAAGAAAGTGTTTTTTTTATATATGGGGGAGTTAGGGGTGGGAGAGGATCTTTTCGGTTTGAACGGCAGTTTTTAACATAATTTCTAGGTAACTAAAAAATTTTAAACTTCGTATACTGGTAGAATGTGTTTATAAAACATCTTTTTCTCTTGGCTTTATTGAGAAAATTCTATAGTTTTTAAGATATTTGTTGTTGTTTTTTCTTCAATTTCTGCAATTTCAACCAATCAATGACGTCTACGGAGTTAAAAAGCATTCTGTGCCGTATGAATATGTCCCTCGTTCAAGAAACAGATTGGGTTTATTTACATTTCTGAAGTAAAAAAGATACCCTTCCCCCCACCCTAACTAACCCTAAAAGGGATTGAAATGCAATAGATCGATACTAGGGTCATAATTATGGGTGACAATTTCACATGACACCGATAGAAAAAACTGCCGTTCAAACCGAAAAGATCCGTGGGAGAAAAGGGTTTCTATTATCTTCAGAAATGTAAACAAAGTCACGTGTGTACCTATACCGAAGGTTCGCCTCAATCGATAACCTTAATACTGAAGAAAAAAGGAAATTTAAACAATTAGAAATGCATTTACTTCCAAAGTAGTGGTTTATACGAGACAGGAGGTATGATCTATTTGCAAATGGGGTGTAAATGTTATAAACATGTACAGAGAGTAACAGCTATTAAATGAGTGAACGGTAGTTTCTGTTTGGAAACAAAATGCTGTTCACTGTTTTACGTTAATGGTTTATAGCGATGGTCTTCAATGGAAAGCATGGCAATATTGTAGTGGGTTTCATCAGAATGGGAATACGTTACAAATGAATAAAACTTGCAATAACGTAATAATTGACGTTTTAATTAAACAGTGTATATATATACAACCTGTTGCATGGTCGGGTCATCGGGGACTAACTCAGCAAACCTACCAAGCTTGGTTGGTAAGGAGGATGTTTTCCGTTGGACACTATGCAGGAAGAAAAAAGCCTGCCAAAGAGCAGATGAACTGAGTAGTCGGCGGTCATCCAATAGAGTGACAGACCCCCACTCCAAGTTTTTGTTTAAACATCTTTCTAGAAGGAAATCCCCAAATAACACTCGCTCATTGCAACGACGGAGATCTGGCTCTTGCTCGTTTCTAGACTATTAAGCTTTGTTGGTGGATCTTACCTGTGTTTTGCAACTAAAATTTTGGCACGGGAATTGCTGATAGCCACGGTATTTAACAACTAGGATAAGATTATTTATTAGTGATACTCGTCTATGAGTTGACAGCCACCATACATACATAAAGAAGAACAGAAAACTCGATCTCATTTATAGATAAAAATTTTCATTTTTCTGAAATTGTTTCGATAACTCGCTTGAAACACTGCTAACTAGATGATAATTACATAACTGACTAATTATTAAATTAATTTAACTGAATCGCCAGGAACGAGTGCGTGCATGGGTGTATGTGATTGTGTGTCTGTTAACAGTATATACAAGGAATTTGTTGGGTGCAGTAAAGCTGGCCGTGGTGTAAAATACAGTTGACAAGCAAAGGGAGATGGCGGGGAGAAGGAAGGTGTATGAATGACTGAAAACGGGTGTACGTAGGCGTGTATATGTTCCAGTACAGGTGAGCGTTTACATATGAGACAGAATGACACATGTGATTGTGAATGTTTCAGGGCGAGAGGACAGCGATATGCATGTGGGGGTGTGCACGTGGACAGAGGGAAGATATCTGTGGAGCATGTATGTCTTGACGAGATAGTATAATAGGGTATGTGTGTGTATGTCAGGAGGCGGGTGGGGAGAAAGAATGTTAGAAATATTGGGTAGGAGAATTTGAGATGAAAGGACTATAAGTTTGGAGAGGGAAAATGAGTTCTTGCTCCCTCTGGAGGCGAGCGGCAGAGAATACAGGAGTGATAGAATGCCCAAGACCAAGAACTGTTGGGTGCAATGGTCATCAGTGCAAACATTATACACACCTACACACACACGTGTGCATATGAGTGGAAAAGATGCAAATGAATCTCAGCTGTACAATTTTTAAGGGAGAGTGTATATAAAACTTGGCAGTAGCTGGTGCTACTAGGATTAAACAAATGGGATGAATGGACCGGAAATATAGACATAGAATACAGAATGTTTTAAAGTTACATATATCCACACATAAATGCGAGAGGAAGCTGGAAAATGCTTTGCTTTAAGGGAGTCATGAAAGTTCTGGTTGGAAGCCCAAAATTCTGAGAACTTAGAAAAACTGAAGGGCTGTTCCAATAAATGTGTGAATCTCAGAAAGGATTAACCAATCCTCCTGTGTTTTCTTTTTCCAAAGGCTAGAATATTTTCACATACACACACACATATATATGCATATACATATAAATACACATATATATATATATATATATATATATACATATATATATATATATTGGTAAAAACGGTAAGATAACAAAAGAAAGAAAGAGACCTCAATATTATGTAAATAGAGGAAATTTATCTATAAAATAATGTTACATTTACTCAATAGTCAAGATAAAACTCTGAGTTTCAGATGCCGAAGTGGAAATCCACAACACCAGATAACCGAAGAGATGGTGTTGTGGATAACCGAAGAGATGGTGTTGTGGATTTCCACTTCGGCATCTGAAACTCAGAGTTTTATCTTGACTATTGAGTAAATGTAACATATTATTTTATAGATATACATATATATACACACACATATATATATACACATATATATATATATACACACATATATATATACACACACACACATATTGAGAAAAAAGTCATTAGAATTTTGGGAAAAAAATAAGTGCTTTTGTTCCTTTCTGGAACTTGTCAAATAAAATTTTGTGAATGTACAAACAGCTTGTTCGTTTATAAAAAACATTGGGGGGGGGGGTAGAAGAGAAGAATGTTTTTGTTTCTTTGGGTGAGGTTCCATGACAATGGAGATGGATAGATAGAAATATAGATAGGCAGATGGGTAGAGGGAAAGAGAGAAGGGGTTTCCCCCTTACTATTCACCATTTATTTATTCAGTCCTTTACCATTGTATTGGAATGGATTATGCAGAACTATATTTCATCAAAAAATTCCCTTCAAAATTGAATGTTTGGAAGGGGAGACAGTACATTTTGTATTTCAAATATAACTCAAAGAGGAGTAAATGGAAGAAAGAGGGAATAAAGGGAAAAGGGGAAGAGAGAAAGAAAGCAAAACGACTTTCAGTGATGACCAAAAAGCACCTGCTTTTTTTTTTCTTTTTTGAGAAGAGGTTACAAGCCTTAAACCCATTCCAATACAATGGTAAAGGACTAAATGAATGGTGAATAGGAAGGGGGATACTCCTTCTCTCTCTCTCCCTCTACCTGCCTGACTATCTATTTATCAGTCAGTCTATCAATCTATCTATCTAGCAGCATAAGTACACTTTTGGTCTCTCTCTACCCCTCTTTTACTCTTTCCTATAGCCCCTTTCACACTTTCTTTGTTCCTTCCACATTGTTTTCTCGCTCCCACCCTCTCTCACATTTCTTAGCCTTCCCTTCCTTCTCCTTTATCCCACTCTGTCCCTTTCCTTTTTTCTCTCTTTCTTGTCCCTCCTTAATTCTTCCATCCCTCTACCCCTACCTCTCTCATCTCCTTCCACATGACCAGTCTTCAGCCAAGCCTGACCTTTCTTTCTTGGTTTGACTAACCATTTGTGTAGCATCTCTTATATCCCTTCCTATGACTTTCACCCTCTATGTTCCTGCCATAAGGCTTCACTTCCACACATGTCAGGTTACATTAATTTGTCCTTAGTCAAGAGACACCTGTTGTTTGTATTTGTAATTGTGTACCATTTGTTTTTTTTTTCGCTTTCTTCCAAAGATTCTAGTGCTCTTAGCTTACATTTTCTTGGGGCTGACCAGATTAGAGCAATCTTGAGAGTAACTGGCCAAAACTGATAAGACGATCTGGTACTTGACTGAAGACTGAAAGCTCCAAATGACCTGTCCTTGTTTTCTTCTGTCCTTTTTTGTATCGTCTAAATGTGCAAATATTTTGTTTTCGCCTGTTATGTTCTTGTTCCATATTGTTTTGTATATATATATATGGAGGCACAATCGCCAAGTGGTTAGGGCAGCGGACTCGCAGTTTCGACTCCCAGACCATGTGTTGTGAGTGTTTATTGAGCAAAAACACTTAAATCTCCACGAGGCCCCAGGAGGGGGGGGGGAGATCCCTGTTGTACTCTTTCGCCACAACTTTCTCTCACTCTTTCTTCTGTTGGCCTGCTCGCTTAGCCAGAGGGGTAGCATCATTTGAAGGCTAAAACAATGTGAAGTGCATTGTGACCAGCGATGTGTAGCAACATCTGATAGCCTGCTCGGTCACAGTGATATGTATATATAGATATATATATATATATACACACACACAGACACATATGTACATACAAATATACACACCACACATATATATATATATATATAAACACACACAGACACATATGTACATACAAATATACACACACACATATATATATATATATATATATATATATATATATATATATATATATATATATATACATGCATACATATACATGCATACATATACATGCATACATATACATGTGTATATATACATACATACATATACATGTGTATATATACATACATACATATACATGTGTATATATATATATATATATATACATATACATGTGTATATATATATATATATATACATTAGTCAATTTAGGGTAGCAAAAAAATTCAATAGAAATTTATCGCAACCAGCGGCCTGGTGGAAAAGAGAAAATAGTCATCGACTAAATATATAAATATAACAATAGGGTAAATGTTTTTAAATTTTCACCTAATTTCTGAATTAATACTACTTGGCGGTGTGAGTTATGGCTGCTCTTTCTGGTGGACGAGTGACCTGTTGGGGTCACTCCTAAATTGTTATATATATATACATATACATATATATATACATATACATATATATATACATATACATATATATATACATATACATATATATATACATATATATATACATATACATATATATATACATATATATATACATATATATATACATATACATATATATATACATATATATATACATATATATATACATATACATATACATATATATACATATATATATACATATATATATACATATACATATACATATATACATATACATATATATACATATATATATAGGGAGAGTTTACGAAAAAAAACAAAACACGAAGACAAGTGGTGTACAAAACAAACAGCTGTATTAGTATAATGCTCAGGAATTGAAAAAAGTCTTTTACGTTTTGAGCCTACACTTTTCTACAGAAAGGGACACAGAAAATAACAAGGAGAGAAAAACATGCGTGTAGTGGCTAACAATCTATCATGGCATGTATGTATATATATATATATATATATATATATATATATACATACATACATATATATATATACATATATACATATATGCATATGTATATATATACATATATGTATATTTATACACATATATACATGTATATATATGCATATATATATGTATATATATACATATATGTATATATATATATATAGTACAAAGTAAGATAGAGGTTATGAGGGTAACCTACTATGGGATATCAGTTATCCAATATACTGCTGGTAAGGTACCCAAATACTAAATACATAAATGCTTTTAATTGCAATGCAATTAATTCATTTATTGTATTGAATGGGTGATGGTAAAAATTATTTTACCGTAAATTCATAATACAAATAGGAAAATGGAGGAACAAATTCATTTTGATCATCAACTTACGGATATATCACAATTTCACATTATTTATTAATTATACAAATAGGAACATGAAAATCGAACAAAACAATATACATCAATATGCAAATTAATAATAAAATAAAAATAATACAAATAAACTGCTCCTTACAGCTGTTTCAGCCTATGGTCAAGAGACAATCCACCTTAAATTGCTCATATATGCCATTGTAGTATAGTCTTAGGCATTAAAGATTATATTTGTCTGTTTATCCGTAAGTTGATGATCGAAATGAATTTGTTCCTCCATTTTATTATTTGTGTATATATATATATATATATACATACGCATATATATATATATGGGTAGATAAGGTAATCGAGGTACTCAGAGTAAGTGATAGAGTACTTAAGATTAGATTAGTGCTTCACCATAGGTCAGCTACCATCATCTCGGCATATGCCCCTCAACCAGGGCTACCGGAAGGACAGAAAGACCAATTCTACGACACCCTATTGCGGACTACCTCGTTGACGAATGACAGTGACCTTCTCCTTGTGGCAGGTGATTTCAATGGACATGTTGGTCGGCATGTCGGGGGCTTCCATGGCGTTCATGGAGGCTACGGTTTTGGCTCTCGCAATGAGGAGGGAACCAGGCTGCTGGAGTTCTGCGATGCAAATGACCTCATGGTTTGCAATACCAACTTCAGGAAACCCACATATCACCTAGTCACCTACCGTTCTGGCAGATACACTAGCCAGATTGACTACATCCTCGCCAGAAAGAGGGAAAGAGGGCTGCTTATAAATGCCAAAACCTTTCCAGGCGAAGAATGTACTCCTCAACATAGATTAGTAGTTAGCGACTTCAGGATCAGAGCTAAATGGTTGCCCAGAAGAAGACCAGCTTGGAGGAGAAGGGTCTGGAAGCTTAAAGATCCTGCAAATGGACAGAGATTTAGAGACAAACTACTCGAAGCCTTTGACGAAATAGAAGGGGATATAGCTTCACTTAATGTGGAAGACAACTGGAGATTTCTACAGGACAATATGCTGACAGCCACTGACCAGATCTGTGGATGGAGCAAAGTCCCATCTCGACCCAGAGTAACGTGGTTGACAGGGCTATTAGACAAAAGAAACAGGCTTGGAGGGACTGGAAGAACGGTGGTTGCAGGGAATTGTATCAGACAGCCAGAAGGGAAGCTAGGAGACAGGTTTATTTAGCCAGAGGGGAAGCGGATAAGAAAAAATTTGCCAATGTTCTGTGCCGTGAGGATGAAAGACTTGAGGTATTTTGTGTTGCAAGACAGTGTGTGAGAGAGAATCGTGATGTGGTAGGAGAGAAATGTGTCCGCATGGATGATGGTTCACTTGCGCTAAATGAGGATGCAAAGAGAGAGGTTTGGAGATGCCACTATGAAAGGTTGCTGAATAAAGAAAATGAATGGGATAAAGAGAGTCTGCCGAATGTCAACCCAACAGAGGGACCAGCCATCCGAGTTGACTATTCTTTGGTAGTTAAAGCAATTAGAAGCATGAAGACAGGGAAAGTCCCAGGCCCATCAGGAATTACTGCAGAGATGCTCAAAATATCTGGCAGTGTTGGCTATAACCTAGTCACCCGTATAGTTAACCAGGTGATACACGAAGGAGTCATACCCAATGACTGGTGTAGCAGCATACTAGTCAACTGCTACAAAGGTAAAGGAGACGCCCTAGATACAAATAATTACAGAGGTATCAAGCTGTTGGATCAGGTAATGAAGGTTACAGAGGGTCATAGCCCAACTGATTAGGGAGAGAGTCAATTTGGACGAGATGCAGTTTGGTTTCATGCCAGGGAAAAGCACCACTGATGCCATATTTCTGGTGAGACAGCTGCAGGAGAAATACCTAGTCAAAGATAAGCCCCTGTATCTGGTGGTCAATGAGGAAACTAGGGATAGATGAATGGCTGGTGAGGGCTGTGCAAGCCATGTACAGGGATGCCGTAAGTAAGGTAAGGGTTGGCAACATGTACACAGAAGAATTCAAAGTAGAGGTTGGGGTCCACCAGGGTTCAGTACTCAGCCCCTTCCTATTTATCAGGCAATTATGGAGGAATTCAAGACAGGTTGCCCCTGGGAGCTCCTATATGCTGACGACCTTGCTCTAATTGCTGAGTCACTGTCAGAACTGGAGGAGAAGTTCCGGGTGTGGAAGGAGGGTCTAGAATCGAAGGGCCTCAGAGTCAACCTAGCTAAAACCAAAGTACTAATAAGTAGGAAGGTAGACAATCCACAAATGTCTTCAGGAAGATGGCCCTGCTCGATCTGTAGAAAAGGTGTAGGTAGAAACTCTATAAGATGCACCCAGTGTAAGCTATGGACACATAAGAGGTGCAGCAATGTCAAAGGAAGGCTAACTGGGAAGATAGTTTTTGTATGTGGCAGATGCTCAGGAGCAATAATCTCTGAAAATCTGCAGAAAACAACTTCCGTCACTTTCCAGGCAGAAAAACTAGAAGTAGTTGATAGCTTCCATTATCTAGGTGACCAAGTCAGTAGTGGGGGTGGGTGCATTGAAAGTGTAACTGCTAGAGTAAAAATAGCCTGGGCAAAGTTTAGGGAGCTCTTACCTCTGCTGGCGACTAAAGGCCTCTCGCTCAGAGTAAAAGGCAGACTGTATGATGCATGTGTACGAACAGCCATGCTACATGGCAGTGAAACATGGGCCGTGACTGCTGAGGACATGTGTAAGCTCGCGAGAAATGAAGCCAGTATGCTCTGATGGATGTGTAATGTCAGTGTTCATACTCGACAGAGCGTTAGTACCCTGAGAGAAATGTTGGACCTAAGAAGCATCAGTTGTGGTGTGCAAGAGAGACGATTGCACTGGTATGGTCATGTGGCAAGAATGGATGAAGATAGGCGTGTGAAAAGTGCCAATCCCTAGCAGTTGAGGGAACCCATGGAAGAGGTAGACCCAGGAAAACCTGGGACGAGGTGGTGAAGCACGACCTTCGAACCTTCGGTCTCACTGAGGAAATGACCAGCGACCGAGACCTTTGGAAATATGCTGTGCGTGAGAAGACCAGGCAGGACAAGTTAGTCCAGCCCACTTATGCATGCCTTTCCCTCCCTTGGACACACAAAGACCTGTTGAGGCAAGTGAAGTCGATATCGACACACAAAGACCTGTTGAGGCAAGCGAAGTCGATATCGAACCTCATCCGACGACAGGCACCTATGGCAACCCCCCTTGCTTGCGAAGACCTGTTGGGGCAAGTGAAATCGAAATCGAAATTGAACCAATCCTATGACTAGCACCTGGCAAATGCCAGGGCCCTGGGACTGGAGGTACGTAAAAAGCACTATCCGAATTGTGGCCGATGCCAGCGCCGCCTCGACTGGCTTCCGTGTCGGTGGCACGTAAAAAGCACCATCCGAATCGTAGCCAAAGCCAGTGCCGCCTCGACTGGCTTCCATAAAATGCACCATCCGAATTGTGGTGGATGCCAGCGCCGCCTCGACTGGCTTCCGTGTCGGTGGTACGTAAAAAGCACCATCCGAATCATAGCCGAAGCCAGTGCCGCCTTGACTGGCTTCCATAAAATGCACCAATCCGACCGTGGCCGATGCCAGCCTCGCCTGGCACCAGCGCAGGTGGCACGTAAAAAGCACCTACTACACTCACGGAGTGGTTGGCGTTAGGAAGGGCATCCAGCTGTAGAAACTTTGCCAGATAAACCGGAGCCTGGTGCAGCCTTCTGGCTTCCCAGATCCCCGGTCGAACCGTCCAACCCATGCTAGCATGGAGAACGGACGTTAAACGATGATGATGATGATGATATATATATGCGGAAACTGGAGATTGACAAATGGTTAATAAGGGCTGTACAGGCCCTATACAGAGAGGCTGTTAGTAAGGTTAGGATTGGCAATGAGTATAGTGAAGAATTCCAGGTAGAAGTAGGGGTCCACCAAGGTTCAGTCCCCTTCTATTCATCATAGTCCTCCAGGCAATAACAGAAGAATTCAAGACAGGTTGCCCCTGGGAGCTCTTCTATGCTGATGACCTGGCCCTCATAGCAGAATCACTACCAGAACTAGAAAACAAATTTCGGGTGTGGAAGCTAGGTTTAGAATCAAAGGGCCTTTGAGTAAATGTAGCAAAGACCAAAGTTATAGTAAGCAGAAAGGCGAACTCATCACACACATCCTCGGGCAGGTGGCCCTGCTCGATCTGTAGAAAAGGTGGAGGTAGAAACTCCATAAGATGTACCCAGTGTAAGCTATAGACGCATAAGAGGTGCAGCAACATCAAAGGAAAGTCAACCGAGAAGATAGCTTTCGTGTGTGGCAGAAAACAGATTCCATCACACTCCAGAGGGAGAAACTAGAAGTAGTTGATAGCTTCCGCTACCTAGGTGACCAAGTTAGTAGTGGAGGTTGATGCTCAGAGAGTGTCACCACTAGAATACGAATAGCCTGGGCAAAGTTCAGAAAGCTTTTACCCCTACCTGTAACAATGGGTCTCTCGCTCAGAGTGAAAGGTAGATTGTACGATGGATGTGTGTGAACTGCCATGCTTCACAGTAGTGAAACATGGGCTGTGACTGCAGAGGACATGCGTAAGCTTGAAAGAAATGAAGCTAGCATGATCCGCTGGATGTGTAATGTTAGTGTGCACACACAACAGAGTGTAAGCACCCTGAGAGAAATGCTGGACATAAGAAGCATCAGATGTGATGTGCAAGAGAGACATTTGCGCTGGTATGGTCATGTACTGCGGATGGATGAGGAGAGATGTGTGAAGAAGTGCCACTCCTACACAGTTGAAGGTATCCGGGGGAGAGGTAGACCCAGGAAGACATGGGATGAGGTAGTCAAGCATGACCTTCGAACGTTGGGCCTCACAGAGGCAATGACGAAAGACCGAGATCTCTGGAGATATGCTGTTACTGCAAAGACCCGACAAATAATGTGAGTTCATGGCTGCTTCCTGCACCAGTTTCGCATAGCCCCAGCTCATCTGAAGTACCTTGGATTGCAGAACGACCTGCTGTACTTACCTTGGATCGTAGGGGTTACCTGCTGTGCTTGAGGAGACCTATTGAGTCAAGTACATCAACATCAAAATAAATATCAAATGGAAATTGTAGTTGTGATACCTGTGCCAGTGGCACGTAAAAAGCACCATCCGAATGTGGCCGATGCCAGCGCCGCCTTGACTGGCTTCTGTGCCAGTGGCACGTATAAAGCACTCACTCCACTCACGGAGTGGTTGGCGTTAGGAAGGGCATCCAGCTGTAGAAACACTGCCAAATCAGACTAGACCTTAGCGCAGCCTCCATGGCTTCCCAGACCCCGGTTGAACTGTCCAACCCATACTAGCAAGGAAAACGGACGTTAAATTATGATGATGATATATGTGTGTGTGTATATATGCATGTATGTATACATATATCTTTTATCTGTTACTGGTTTCAACCCAGGGCTGAGGTCATACTGATGCACCGGCTGCAGTTACTCAGTGTTGTTTCAATATTGTTTTTGGTGAAGTAGCAAGTTGGACAGGGTTGCTCTTCTCTGCATCTCCTGCTGCTCTCAGCCACTTGGACTATTCTTCCCTGCTATGGTCCACAGAGTGTGTGAAACAAACTGTGGAACTTGAAATGATCCAGTGCCAATACACAAAGAAGACTGATTTGATGCAAAAGATTGGCTACTGGAAGAGGCTAAAATAATACTCCCTGGAGAGAAGACAAGAGACATATGCAGTGATATAGATATGGAAGATTTTGGAGGGTTTAGCTCCCTATTTTGAAATTGACAGCTACATCAATCCTTGAACTGGACAGTATTGCATCATACCAAAGATCCCGTCTTCCGCATCTAAAATAAGGACACAGTACTGCAATAGTCTGGGTTTCAGGGGCCTGCAATTGTTCAACATCCTCCCAGGAAAACTTAGAGATCTACTTGGTGTTGATGTGGAAGTTTGCAAGGAACATCTGGCAGGAGATGCAAAGAGGTGCAGCTGCATCCAAATCGTTCACCAAACACAATATCAGAAACAGCACCGAGTAACTGCAGGTGGTGCACCAACCTGCCCTCAACCCTGGGCGGGAACCAGAAAAAGATAGAAGGTAAAAGATTATATATATATATATATAAAGGAAAATAAGAGAAAACGTTAAAATAATTTTATGATGAAGACCATTTTAGTAATGTTTCAGTCATTGTAACTTCCTCAACTTAGAGTAAAGTATGAAGAACAATTAAATTGTGGACAAATTAAATGAAATGTTTTTAAAAAATATTATTTCCATAGTTTTTCAAACCCTTTTTCCTAAAAGTTATGAGGGAATAACATTGGATCTTGTGAATTTTCTGAAGGCTTCTCCCCACCCCTTCAGAAAAGATTTTCTCCACAAATACTGTTTGAAAGGTATTTATATAAAATTCCATTGAAAAGAACCCCTTTTCCTGAAAGTTATGAGGGAATAACATTGGATCTTGTGAATTTTCTGAAGGCTTCTCCCCACCCCTTCAGAAAAGATTTTCTCCACAAATACTGTTTGAAAGGTATTTATATAAAATTCCATTGAAAAGAACCCCTTTTCCTGAAAGTTATGAGGGAATAACATTGGATCTTGTGAATTTTCTGAAGGCTTCTCCCCACCCCTTCAGAAAAGATTTTCTCCACAAATACTGTTTGAAAGGTATTTATATAAAATTCCATTGAAAAGAACCCCTTTTCCTGAAAGTTATGAGGGAATAACATTGGATCTTGTGAATTTTCTGAAGGCTTCTCCCCACCCCTTCAGAAAAGATTTTCTCCACAAATACTGTTTGAAAGGTATTTATATAAAATTCCATTGAAAAGAACCCCTTTTCCTGAAAGTTATGAGGGAATAACATTGGATCTTGTGAATTTTCTGAAGGCCTTTCCCCACCCCTTCAGAAAAGATTTTCTCTACAAATACCGTTTGAAAGGTATTTATATAAAATTTCATTGAAAAGAACCCTTTTTCCTAAAAGTTAAGAGGGAATAACATCAGATCTTGTGAATTTTCCTAAGGCCTCTCGCCACCCCTTCAGAAAAGATTTTCCCCACAAATACCGTTTCAAAGGTATTTATATAAAATTTAGTGAAAAAAATTGTGTGGGTGAAAGGATCAAATATTCCTCTTTGCTTGCGATGTGCAATTTCTGCATCAGTGACCAAGTGTTTGATAATTTCATTTTCTTGAATGTTCCTTTTTCAAGATTTCAAAAAATTTTCCAAAATTATGAGATAAAATGGTGGCAGAGTTTTCATGTCTTTGAATTTCTTTATTATTGTTAATGAAATGTAATTTACTCTTCATAATTAAAAGAAACAGGCCCGAATTTAACAGCGATGTATTGAATTGAGCTGTAAATGACACCGCCATAAAATTGCCAGACGATGTTGTTGAATCTGATGAATTTATACCGAAAAAATGCGAGTCGGGCATTTGAGGGCATATCTGAGAGGGCCACTATAAAAAGCAGTGGTCCCAAGACAGTGCCCTGTGGAATACCGCTCACTATTTGTGTGTTCATAGAGGTGGCTCCATTAACCACTACTGCCTGACTCCTATCTTTCAGGAAGTCATGCAACCACACTCCAAGTTTTCCAGCTATGCCGAGGTCACGCAGTTTGTGGCATATCATACCATGATCCACCTTGTCAAAAGCTTTTGCAAAATCAAGGTAGATTACGTCCACATTTGATTTGTTGAGTAACTGCCTCAACACCCAGTCATAATGCTGTAAGAGCTGGGTCAGGCAGCTCCTACCTGGTTGAAAACCATGCTGGGTATCACTCAGCAAGTTATTTTCCTCAAGGAATGCGATTAGTTTCTTTCTGACTATCCTTTCCATGACTTTGCTGATGTGTGAAGTCAGAGAGATAGGCCTATAGTTTTTGGCATCTGCTCTACTTTCCCCTTTATGTATTGGGCATATTATTCCCTCCTTCAGCTTGCTTGGCAGTTTGCCATTCGCAAGAAAGCTCTGGAAGAGAATCTTGAGGGGTTTTGTCAGGGCATGCTTACACGCTTTGAGGAGGATGGCTGGGAAACCATCTGGACCAGCAGCTGAGTTTGTGTCCACTTCATCTATGGCTAGTAGGACATCTTTTTCACTAATGTCAATACATTCTATTGTAACTGCCTCGCTGGTTATAGGTGAGGCGGCAAAGAAGTCCACTGGTTCGTTCACTTGTCTGTGTTCCAACGGGGTGGTAAAGACACTTTTGAACTGGTCATTCAGCATCTCACTGATCTTAGTTGGACTGTCTGTGAAGGAGCCATCCTTTAGTGCACTGAGACTGTTTCTTTCACGTAATGAAAAAAGGCCTTTGGGTTTGATTTAATGTTTTTTTATAACCCAGGCTTCTTTGTCTGCTTTCTCCTTCACATTAGATTGTTGCAGCCTTTTTTCGATCTCCATCAGTGTTGTTTTTAGGCGGGACGTTTCGCTACTTTTGGGATGTTGGTTGAGACGATTTGCAACCTTCGTCCGTCGTCTCATGAGGATCTTCCTGTCTCTTGGAATGTTGCTCCTATTTGTTTTGGCCTTGTGCTCTGGGACATATTTCTGGCATACGGCTTGCACAGAAGACATGAAACATTCTAGTTTCATGTCAGTGTCTGGTGTGGAGAGACATTCCGGCCAGTCTTCTCTGAGGATCTCTTTTTGGATTGATTTCCAATCTGCTTTGTGGAAGTTCAGATTGGAGAGATTCCGGGTGCTTCCTTTAGGCTGTATGTCTCTGGTTACTTTTGGCCCAAACATAGACAGCTCTATTATGTTGTGATCCGAAACTGATGTCGGTGTCACTTTCACATCATGAATGATGTCCATATTGTTCGTGAAGCAGAGATCCAGAATGTTATTCGCCCTAGTTGGCGTAAGTACAACTTGCTCCATGAATAAGGCATTGGTGACGTTGAGCAGGGACTCCACTTGTGCTTGCTTGCAATGATTCATTCCTGAGAGTATGAGACCTTCGGGCCATTTGACGTTGGGGAAGTTGAAATCACCCATAGGAAATATGGTCACGTGGTGTTCCAGATTCATATATATATACATATAAATATATATATACATAAATATATATATATACATATATATATATATTTCTTTTTTTTTTTTATTTATTTATCTAGTTTCAGCTCACTATCTGTGGCCATGCTGGGGCACCGCCATTTGGTGTTGCTACATGATTTTACTTCACGAATGCTTTTTAGCAATTGCCATTTGGTGCATGAGAGAGTTTGATGCAGCTGCCCTCATCTGCACCTCCTGCCGTGAAGTTGGTTCATCTGGGATACCTGACAAGAAGAGATCCAGTTTCATTTTAAAGACATCTGCATCCACCCCATGCAGGTCTCTTAGGTTCTTCGGGAGGATATTGAAGAGCTGTGGGCCTCGGAAGCCCAGGCTATCACAGTATCTTGTCCTACATCTTGATGGCAAATTTGGAGTCCTTGGCACTATGCAGTGGTGCCCAGTTCTGGCATTGTGTAACTCTCGCTGCCAAAGTTTGGGACAAGTCCTTCTAGGATCTTCCAGATGTATATTATGGCATATCTTTCTCGCCTACGCTCTAAGGAATAGAGTCTCAATCTCTTGAGTCTTTCCCAATAGCTTATATGCTGCATAGAGGCTATCTTCTTTGTGTAGCTTCGTTGGATCGCCTCAAGTTCTGTGATTAACTTGACACTGGATGTTGACCATAGCTGAAAGCAATAGTCAAAGTGGCTTAGGACAAGTGTCCTCCAGAGGACCATCATGGTTTCCTGGTCTCTTGTTCTGAAGGTTCTGAGAATCAATCCGGTCAGCCGCCTATAAATATATATATACATATAAATATAAATATATATATACATATAAATATATATACATATAAATATATATACATATAAATATATATACATATAGAAATATATATATACATATAAATATAAATATATATACATAATACATATAAATATAAATATATATACATATAAATATAAATATATATAATATATATATATATATATACATATAATATATATATATAAATATACATATTCAATATTCTAATGGCAGTGCCCTAGCATGGCCACAGCTTGTGAGCTGAAACTAGATAAATAAATAAATAAAAATACATATAAATATATATATACATATCGTCGTTTAACGTCCGTTCTCCATGCTAGCATGGGTTGGACGGTTCGACCGGGGTTCTGGGAAGCCAGAAGGCTGCACCAGGCTCCAGTCTAATTTGGCAATGTTTCTACAGCTGGATGCCCTTCCTAACGCCAACCACTCCGTGAGTGTAGTGGGTGCTTTTACGTGCCACCTGCACAGGTGCCAGGCGGGGCTGGCAACGGCCACGGTCAGATTGGTGTATTTTATGTGCCACCGGCACGGAAGCCAGTCGAGGCGGTGCTGGCATCGGCCACGAGTCGGATAGTGCTTTTTACGTACCACCAGACCAGGGATCCTGGCTGGTTCAATTCGATTTCGATTTCGCTTGCCCCAACATGTCTTCACAAGCAAAGGGGGTTGGCAAGGGTGCCTGTCGTACGGTCGCATTGGAGTATTTTACGTGCCACGGCCACGAGTCGGATAGTGCTTTTTACGTACCACCAGACCAGGGATCCTGGCTGGTTCAATTCGATTTCGATTTCGATTTCGCTTGCCCCAACATGTCTTCACAAGCAAAGGGGGTTGGCATGGGTGCCTGTCGTACGGTCGCATTGGAGTATTTTACGTGCCACGGCCCCGAGTCGGATAGTGCTTTTTACGTACCACCAGGCCAGGGATCCTGGCTGGTTCAATTCGGTTTCGATTTCGATTTCGATTTCGCTTGCCCCAACATGTCTTCGCAAGCATGGGGGGTTGGGATGGGTGTCTGTCGTCGGATGAGGTTCTATATCGACTTCGCTTGCCTCAACCGGTCTTTGTGTCCAAGGGAGGAAAGGCATTCATAAGTGGGCTGGGCTCACTTGTCCTGCCTGGTCTTCTCACGTACAGAATATTTCCAAAGGTCTCGGTCTCTGGTCATTTCCTCAGTAGGCCTAAAGTTCGAAGGTCGTGCTTCACCACCTCGTCCCAGGTTTTCCTGGGTCTACCTCTTCCACGGGTTCCCTCAACTGCTAGGGATTGGCACTTTCTCACACACCTATCTTCATCCATTCTCGCCACATGACCATACCAGCGCAATCGTCTCTCTTGCACACCACAACTGATGCTTCTTAGGTACAACATTTCTCTCAAGGTGCTAACGCTCTGTCGAGTATGTACACTGACATTACACATCCATCGGAGCATACTGGCTTCATTCCTCACGAGCTTACGCATGTCCTCAGCAGTCACAGCCCATGTTTCGCTGCCATGTAGCATGGCTGTTCGTACACACGCATCATACAGTCTGCCTTTTACTCTGAGCGAGAGGCCTTTAGTCACCAGCAGAGGTAAGAGCTCCCTAAACTTTGCCCAGGCTATTCTTATTCTAGCAGTTACACTTTCAGCGCACCCACCCCCACTACATATAAATATACATATACATATATATACATATAATATATATATACATATAAATATATATACATATAAATATATATAAATATATATATACATATAAATATATATATACATATAAATATATATACACATATAAATATATATACACACATATATATATATATATACATATATATATATACACATATATATACACACACACACACATATATACACACGCATAAATATATATATATACACACATATAAATATATACATAAATATATATATATATACATACCTATACATATATATACATATACAGCCACTACACACATTGTTTTCTCTCCTTGTTTTTTCTGTGTCCCTTTCTGTAAAGAGCGTAGGCTCGAAACATAAAAGACTTCTTCTAGTCCTGAGCATTATACTAATACATCTGTTTGTTTTGTACACCTTCGTCTTTTGTTTTTTGTAAACTTTCCCTATATATACATATGTATATATATATATAATATTATTATGTTTGACCTATGTTCATATGTAGTGGTTTAATAAAGTATGTGATTGGGTATTATCTGGTAGTTGATAATTGATTTAGATGTATTTCTCCATTTTCTTATTTTATATATATATACATATATATATATATATACATATATAAATATATATAAACAAATAAATAAATAAATATATATATTTCAACAAATAAATAAATAAATATATATATATCAACAAATAAATAAATAAATATATATATATATATAAAACCTGATTTGATGTAATGGATAGTTGTTAGGTAACTAAGTTTCTTTACTGCCCACAAGGGGCTAAACACAGAGGGGATAAACAAGGACGGACAAAGGGATTAAGTCGATTACATCGACCCCAGTGCGTAAGTGGTACTTAATTTATCGACCCCAAAAGGATGAAAGGCAAAGTCGACGTCGGTGGAATTTGAACTCAGAACGTAACGGCAAACGAAATACGGCTACGCATTTCGCCCGGCGTGCTAACGGTTCTGCCAGCTCGCCGCCTTAAGTGATGTAAATATGAAAAATCAACGCACTTATGTGTGTAAATATATAAATATATACACACACATTGCGTGTTTATACTTGAAAATGAAATACTGTTATTGTTATGGGAACATATGCGCGCGCAAATGAATGTGTCTAAATATGTATGTGTGTGTGTAAGTGTGTATGTGTGTGTGTATGTATGTGTGTGTATGTATGTGTGTGTGTGTATGCGTGTATGTATGCGTGTGTGTGTGTACAAACATTAGAATGAATGCAACGTGTCAGAGTCTATGTTTTTAATGAGAACAATCAAACGTACTCGAAATCACAGGATACTGTCAAAGGACAACAAAGAACACATTAGATGACAAACTCTCGGAGACACATTCTCGTCATAAAACATGGAATGGTCCTGGCAATCAAGACCAAGCCAGGAATACAATTATTTCATGTAAAATATATTGATACACTCAGAGATGTGTGTGTAGTTTATCTGTATGTGCGTTTGTCTGTTTGCGTGAGTGCATGTCTGTGTGTGTGAGCGCGTGTCTGTATGTGTGTGTGTGTGTCTGTGTATTTGTATCTGTATGTGCGTTTGTCTGTTTGTCTGTGTGTGTGAGCACGTCTATATGTGTGTGTGTGTCTGTGTAGTTTTATCTGTATGTGCGTTTGTCTGTTTGTGTGAGTGCATGTCTGTGTGTGAGCGCGTGTCTGTGTGTGTGTCTGTGTGTGTGTATGTGTGTGTGTGTGTCTGTGTAGTTGTATCTGTATGTGCGTTTGTCTGTTTACGTCAGTGCATGTCTGTGTGTGTTTGTGTGTGTGTGTGTAATCCTGTACGTCCCTGGGTGCATCGATAACAAGATGAGGACTAAAGAGAAGCAGGGAGCATCAATGTGGTGGCCGCCTCTACCAGATCATTGTCATTGCTAGAAAGAGAGAGAGAGAGAGAGGAGGGGGAGGGGGAAAGTGCATCAAACCTCAAATCTCGTCTTGAACAAAAAAGTAGGAATGAGACATTGGACAATTTGTGCTTCCACGCCCGGGATGACAGAATGGTCAGGATTGCAATGCCTTTGTTTATAGTCATCATGGCTGACCGGGGGTTAAACGACGACGATGGCGACAATAGGGGCCGAACGTCAACTGTGAAATGAATCTATGATGAGATTTCGATCCCAAATGAAATTTTTGCACACTTTACATACTTGTCTGTGGAAAAGGCATGAACATCACAATAAAGACATTATACTGGAAAAAAAAAAAGTTTCGTCATGCCGGCAAAAAGACAAAAGCTTTCAAAAAAATTATTTCTAGAGTAGGAATATAGACAATTGTTCAGGAAAGAAATAAGTCGATATTCACTGTTTATAAAAAAAAAAAAAAAATTTCACGAGAAAACACACAAATACACAAAGAATGTATACAAGAGAAAGCCTGTCTATCTATCTACCTACCTGTCTGTCTATCTATTTATCTATCTATCTATCTGCCTATCTATCTTTCTATTTACCTTCCTATCTATCTATCTACCTTCCTATCTATCTCTATCTTTCTACCTACCTATCTACCTACCTACCTATCTATCTACCTATCTGTCTATCTATCTACCTTCCTATCTATCTATCTATCTATCTCTATCAACCTACCTACCTATGGCATGGTCTCAACCCTGGATGAAACCAATAAAACAGAAGAATGTACACGAATGTATATTAACGTGTGAATATATATATATATGTACGATTAGGAACTCCTGTTGTTTGGAAATGTCAAAATGTGTGTGTATAAATATATAAATATATATATGTGTATATGTATGCATATATATTTATGTATATATATATATATATATATATATATATATATATATATATTATATATATATATATATATATACATATATATACATATATATTTATTTATATATATACATATATACATACATACAAATAAAGTAAACAAAACAGACACAGGAGAAACACCGTCCATTGTTCACGTGCAGGAGAAAAAGACGGAGCAAAAAGGAGCAAAAGAAAGAAGAGAGAAGCTGACAAGACGGACGACATGATGGAAGTTGTCGGTTGGCAGAGACTGGAGGAGGGGGAGGAGGAGAATGTTTTTGTTTTTGGAGATTTTTAAAAATCGGATGGAGTGAAGAAGGAAGCTTCGTTGGAGAATAATGGTAAATGATTATAAACCGAAACTGGACTGCAGAGATGGAATCAAATAAGAAAACCGTACTGATATATATATCTGTTCGAGTGTGTGTATATATATATATATATATATATATATATATATATATATATATATATATATATATACATACACACACACACACACTCGAACATATATATATATATATATATGTAATGTTCGAGTGTGTGTGTGCGTATGTATATATATATATATATATATATATATATATACACACCCACACACACTCGAACATATGTACAAGCAAGCATGTAAACAAAGTAATTTCCATATACTTATATATACACATACAAATATGCTTACATATACATACGTGTATATACATACACATGAATATATACATACATGCACACACATACACACGTGTGTGTTACATACAAGTATGCCATACATATATATGCATGTAAACACCCATGTACCATGTATGTGTCTGCATGTATGCATATATATCAAATCCCTGCATGTCGTAAGAGGCGATTACAAGGATCGGTGCCAGGAAGGGCATCCGGCTTTAAAGCACTTCCTCAAAAAGGCCCGTCCAATCCATGCAAACATAGAAAACCCGGACATAAATAGAATGATACATATCAGTCTGGGAGAGGAGTATACATAGCCCATACGTGTATACACAAGTGTACATATACACGTATACGTAAGTGTACGTGGACAAAGCATCACGGAAGGCAAAAGCATAATTTCCGTGGCAGCCACTGCGGCCGGGTTGTCTGTCCTTAATCAGACCAATCCTTATCGCCCTCAATCAGCCGACAATAAGCCTGCAGCCTCCGTAGACGGGCAGATCCCCACCCTTCTGCGAAATTGAGGATGTATAAATACACATAGATAATATATATCTACATAATTTGCCAAAAGGTTTGCAAGGCACCAGCAGGCCTCATTTGTGTCCATAGAACATGGTCGATGCTTTATTTTACTGAACTCTCATTTGTCGTCCATGACAAGGGAATCTACCAGATATATATATATGTATGTGTATATATATGTATGTATGTGTGTATATATATATATATAGTGTATCCTTATACATGTCTGTCTGGATTTACAAACAAGTATTCGATACAGGAGAATATAGTTATTGTAGTGCGTGGATCTTCCAGATTACTCTTGACGAATACCCTCGCGAAACTCAGTGTAACCGAGTAGCATTGCAGTAAACACACACGTATGCTGCTTATGGCCAAAACATAAGGCCCTTTCTCTACTTTGTCATGCGATCGATTAAATTAACTTATCAATCATCCCGTCCTTGATGAGGGTTAAAAAACAAAGTCGACGACGAGCGAAATTTGAATGTTAAGAAACGTTTAAATCATCAGACATCGTTAAAAAAATGCACGATATTATAAATTAGGTCTAAATAATAACAGCAATAAACAACAAAACAATTGTTTCATGAATAAAGGACATTCGGTATAAATTTAAGAAAGGAAACAGTGATGCTGTGATAAGCATGTGTTTCCCCAAGGTGATATAAGATATCAAATTAAAGAACAAAAAATAATAGTTTCAAATTTTGGCCCAAGGCTTTGTAGTTTTAGGGCGAGAAAGTTAAATCGATTACATCAACCCGAGTATTTGACTGGTAATTCATTTTATCGACCCCGAAATGATGAAAGACAAAGTTGACCTCGGTGTGCTGCCTGGTTTCAAATATTGGCACAAGGTCAGCAACCTTATGGAAGGGGATGGTTATCAGTACTTTATTTGTTTTGACCCTGTAAGGACGAAAGGCAAAGATGACGTTGGTGGGGGGCGAAAAATAATAATAATTTCTCACATAACTGCTGACGGAAGTAAAATGTCGATAATTACTGTTGGTATTTTTAATGTGGATGATTTAATAAGGTTTACTGAAAGAAAGAAAAGTATATAGAAATGTAAGCAGTCAAAAAATGCGACGGGTGGAGGAGTTGTTTTTCTTTAAACAAGGAATGTGCCCGAAACCTGATCATCAAATAGACAAGAGGTAAATGGATGTGAAAGAGAGAAGGAAGTATAAAAAGATGGTATTAACAGAGCCGTTAGTGTCGGGTGGCCAAGTGGATATATGATCCGACTCCCTCTACTACAGCTCTCAGTTCTAATCCCGCCCTAGTCAATCCGGCAACCTATCCTTTCGGGTTTGATAAACAAAATACCTGAACAGAGCGGAACTGTAAGAACGTTGGACGAGATACCTTGGCATTATGCATTTCGGTTCTTATGAGTTTCGTGTTATAAAATACCGCCTATTCCACCATTAACAGTGAAGTAGCTTCTTCCGGGTGAATGAGAAAGCGATAAATAAATACATTAAAACGGCACCGAATTCAAAAATACGCTTCCGTCCTTATTTTGAGTAGGAACGATCTGAGAGCACAAAGTAAGGACGATGATGATGATGATGATGCTGACAAGACATAGAAGTATTAGGATGGAGGACAAGAAAGTTTTGTCGTTGTCAAATCGTTGAACAGAAATACAACGAAGCAGAGAAAAGCGGAGACGATGAAAAAGTGGAGGATCGACACTTAATAGACATATTTGCTGCTAATTAATTCACTTAATAACGAGCACGGTCCCCTAAAGTCCTACAACCAACCCAACGGACCCCCCCCCGCGTCCACAAAATTTAAACATACAATATAAATCATAGACACGAACCCCTAGACATGGAAAAAACACGACCTTATTTATAATCAGGTTTAATTGTAAGCAATCACAGCACAATGGGTTCATATATAAACATAAATAAAGCCAGTCGGTTTGAATTTAAGAGGGGATGCAGTGGTGAGCATGCATTTACTCAGGCTAAAAAAATTACAAGGTTATAAAACAAAACAATAAGAGGAATAATAATAATAATAATTACTGAGGTCGGCAAACGTAGTAAATGTTGGTTGCTGTCGCTGAGAATGTTGTTGATGTCGATGTTGCTGCTTGTTACTGTTGTTATTATTATTATTTGTGGTGGTGGTGGTGGTGGTTTTATTAAGGGTCGTTGACAAAAAGTATGAGCAGCCAGAAAAGTGTGACGAAGTGGAGTTGTTTGTTGTTCTTTAAACAAGGAAATCCATGCAAAGCATCATCGGAAGAAAGAAAGTGAATGTGAGAAAGGAGAAGGAGATGGGCGAGAAGAGAAGAATTAAAGGCAGAAAAAGAAAGGATGCGGGCGGAGGATTACCAACGGTTAAAAAGAAATAAAAACAAGAAGGAAAGGAGCGGAGAATATGAGTGGGGAGGAGGAAAATAACAGCAAGAAATACAGAGAGAGGGGGGGTAACTGACTTGCGAGGAGAAGGAGAGTGAGAATAATAATAAGGAGATACAGACAGAGGAAGAAGAAAACTTCTGAGAAGGGGAGGTGAATACAATCAGTATACAAAGAGAGAGAGAAGTGAAGAGGAGGGGAAAGAGAAGAAACACATGAGAAGTGGGAAAAGAGTAGCTTACCGAAAGAGATGTGAAGAAATATAAAGAGAGAGAGGGGGGCAGTTCGTGATAAGAAACAGTAAGCAATACAAAGAGAGGGGGAAGCAGTTTATGAGAAGGGGAGGCGAGAAGAAACAATGTGAAATAACGAGAGGCATAAATATTTTGAGAGGCGGTGAAAGAAAACTAAGAAAAGAGAAAGAGAGGAGTAAAAAGTAAATGAAAAGTAAAATAAATGGAGTTGTTCAAAAATAAAGAAGAGTGAAAGCAACAGAAACGTAACGAATCAAACAGAGTTTGTGTGATGGCTAAGATCAAGCTCTAATTATTATACTAATTAGCAACAATGTATGTATGTATATATATATATGTATGTGTGTGTGTGTATGTATGCGGGGAAAGAAATAAGTCAGGAAAAATTAAAGGGTGACGTACACTTGAGTAACAAAAAGAAATTACAGTGAAAAAAAGAATTTGAGAGGGAGTTGGGAGTTTTAACTGAAGGAATCAAAAAAGGTCCTCGGACGAAATAATCTAAGTTCAAACCACATTAAATCACAAAAGTATTGATCAATTAAACACATCCTGCCTATACATTTGTAGCAATGTGTCAGAACGTGTGTGTACAAACAATTTTCATAACAGCCAGAAAGACATAATTCTTGAGACAACTCAATAAACTATACTGTTCAAGTATATCCCTATATTTCAAAATCTAATTAATTCTAATTATTCTCTGAGCAGTTTTAACTTCATTTTTTTTTTCTATACTTTCACGTATTTGTATTGGGTGTGTGATAAGAAGCTTGCTTTCCGGGTTCGGTCCCACTGTGTGACACTGAGCAAGTGTTTTGTACCACTGCTCTGGCTAAGCGTCTTCTACTATAGCCTCGGGCCGACCAAAGCCTTGTGAGTAGATTTGGTAGACGGAAACTGAAAGAAGCCCGTCATATATATATATATATATGCATGTATGCGTTTGTTGTTTAAGTCTGTGTTTGTCCCCCTACCATCACTTGACAACCGATATCGGTGTGTTTATATCCTCGTCATATAGCGGTTCGACAAAAAGAAACCGAAAAAATAAGTACTAAGCTTACAAAGAAAAGTCCTGGGGTCGATTTATTCAACTAAATGTGGTGCTCCAGCTTGGCCGCAGTCAAATGAGTGAAACAAGTAAAAGAGTATATGTGTATGTGATATATGTGTGTGTATGTGTTTGTCCCCCACTACCACTTGACCACTGGTGTTGGTTGGTTGACATCCCTGTAACTTAGCAATTTGACAAAAGATACCAACTGAATAAATACTAAAATTTAAAAAACTATGCATTGGAGTTCATTTCTTCAACTAAACTCTTCAAGGCAGTGACACAGCATGGCCACAGTCTAGTGAGTGAAATAAGTGATCACCGTGACCGACCAGGCTATCAGATGTTGCTACACATCACTGGTCACCATGCGCTTCACATTGTTTTAGCCTTCAAATGACGCCACCCCGCTGGCTAAGCGAGCAGGCCAACAGAAGAAAGAGTGAGAAAGAGTACAGCAGGGATCGCCACCACCCACCTGCCGGAGCCTCATGGAGCTTTAGGTGTTTTCAATCAATAAACACACACAACGCACGGTCTGGGAATCGAAACTGCGATCCTACGACCACGAGTTCACTGCCCTAACCACTGGGCCATTGCGCCTCCACGAGTGAAATAAGTAAAAGATAATATATATATAGGATGGTGGTTGGTCTCATCAGTTTCCACATATAAGTATTTGGAGAAGACTTAGAATTAAAGAGAGTAGTAGAAAGAAGGAGCAAAGAAAACTGAGAAGCTGCATCTATTTGTGATGGATGCATACATGAAATTTTGGTCCAGGTATGGATTTTGCTATGAAGTCGCAATAGGGACATTAATGATTTTGATCTTGCCAGGGATTGGGCAGGTGTGTCTGTTGATTGCAGGATAGAGTTCTGTTATTCTTTTCCTTCAACTCAAATTCTTTGGATGCATCCTCACACATTTTATGCCATACAGATCGACATAAGCCAGTGGTTCTAAACCTAGGGTCTGTGGACCCCTAGCTGGTCTGCAAAGATAGTACAGGAGTCTGTGAACTAAGTTCAAAATTTTATATATATATATATACATAAGGATGAGCATATTAAAAGGGGTCCGTGGGAACACTGATTAAAATAAAAGGGTTGGGAACCAATAATCTGGGCAATAACTTTCCTAAGATATCAGTTTAAGCTGCAGACATTTTAGTGATTGCTTCAACTTATCCTTATTCTTAAGGAGAGGTCTTCCTTTCTCATAATATCACTCCACGTATTGGCCATACAGAAGAATTTTCAGAATGCAGTCATTTTTCATTGAGATAATATATACATACACACACACACACACACATATATATATATATATATATATATACGGCAGTGCATCAGCATGGCCGCAGCTCTGAGCTGAAACTAGAAAAAAAAATATCATAATACTGAACAGTGAGAATGAGTGCTCAACACTACAGCCTTGTTAACCCACAATATATATATATATATATACACACACATACACATGTATGTGTATGTATATATGTTTGTCTTCTACATCACCTGTCTTCGTCTTTTATTTTTTTTGTAAACTCTCCCTATATGTAAATATATGTATATGTACATATGTGTGTGTGTGTGTATATATATATATATATATATATATATATATATACATATATATAAATGAGTAAGTATTCAAAGGAATACTCATTTGGACATTATTATTATTGCTGCTAAATGGCTAAACAATAGAATTTTATAATTAATTTGTAATTATAATAGAGTGTATATGAAGTACTCACGTCCAAGAAATAAGAATTAAAATCTCCAAACAAGCCACTATCTCACTGAAAGACATAACAGACCAACAGAAATTAGGCAAATGAGCAAATCTCAGGTGAAAGCTGTAGAATGAGGTAATAGATATACCTGTATCATAACTTTGAATTTTGGTTCATTCCTTCATTCCCCTCAGCAGGTCTTACTAAATACCTAGGGTTCAAAATCCTACAAGCTTCTGTGTATCCGCTAAGTGTTGAACAGGCAAACAAGGCAAGTGGGATTTTTAACACTAGTATTTCATAAGATCTGCTAAAGAGAATAAAGGGATTATCCAAAATTCGAAATCATGATACAGGTATATGTATTACCTTATTCCAAAGTTTTCAGCTCAGATGGTAAGTTAAATTTCTTCGCTCATTTACCCCATTTCTATTGAGCTGTTATGTTTTTCAGTGAGATAGTGGAATGCTTCAAGTATTTAACTCTTATTTCTAGCAAGATGGCACTTCATGTACCCACTATTATAATTATAAATCAATTACTAAATTTTATTATTCTTATATGTATATATAAATACACACATATATATAATGTATTCATATGTATACTTATATATAGACACATATATGTATATATATATATATATATATATATGTGTGTGTGTAATAATATAAATATATGCATATATACATACATATATGTACATACCTACATATATATGTAGGACATCAGAAAATGTTGAACACAATGAGAAACGAAAACATAAAAACAAAAACATAGAAAACGACCTTTTTTTCGGACAACGAAAAAAACAGAGAAATGAGACATGCAACATAAAGAATATTCCCCTTCTTCAGTTGTCCCTGTTTCATCTACTCCACGTTTCGAAGGTAAGGACAACATGCGACTTCATTGAAACAGTCCTTCTCGCAAAGCAAATTAAATAATATTTGTGATCTTTTGTGAAGGGTGAAAGTGGTAAGAAGAACAGGACAGTGAAAACAAACAGTGAGGGCTGTTAAGCCGAGACGATAGAAAAATTATTATGAACACTAGTAGGACGAGCTATGAAAGGAGACAGGTATAAGCACGTCTTGTCTTTAGGAAGGAAATGGACAGAAAAAATAGTCCTCCATACTCTACCAACATGCCAAGGATGAACATGGAGGCTACCTGGGTCAACTTGACATCTGCATTTTATCCAAGCACCCAAAGGACCCAACCCTCAGAGAAATACAAGAGTACGTCCTCATAAATGAAACATCCCCAGTACTAAATGGGAAATCTATGTATAGGTAATCATAGCCCCATACCCACAGTTCATATTTATATACAGGTAGAATTGTTAGTGGGGTGTTATGTAGATGTGTGTGTGTGTGTGTGTATATATATATATATATATATGCATATGTATATGTATATGCAAATATATGTAGGCAAATGGATACAAATGTAAAGAGACAGGCATACAGACAGTTAGACACATAGGTAATGTGAACAGACAAGCACACATACACACACACTTATATGCAAATGAAGACTGAAACACATGACCACATACACACACACTTCACATCACAAAAGGACATATATGGATATGCACATCCATACATAGAGACACAGTACATTGTCACACACACACACACACACACACACACTCAGACATGCATATACAAGAAGACAGATACACACACACACACAAAAGCACACGAACACAAACAAACACATGAATATGCAGAATACATACATACAAACATACACACATACATATATACATATGCACACACACAACCACACACATACATATATGCATACACACACTTACATGCATGCATACATACATGTGTATGCGCACATACACTGATACACACATGCGCACAAACAAACAAACAGAATCCAGCTTGGATAACAAACAGAGTCAACAACTATTGGAAAGGTTGCAAAACACAACAAAAATTTTAGGAAAAATAAATAAGTAAATGAGTGGAAACTTTACCAGTGAGTGTGTTAAATAATAAGGCACTAAAAGAAAATTACTCTCACCAGACACAACAAAATATGCTTCAACACACGAACTCATATAAAGAATTTTGCAAACAAAATCCAAAAATGACATATTCATATTCTTGTATTCTTTCACTAGTTTCAGTCATTTAACTGTGACCATGCTGGTGCACTGCATTCAATTGGACAAGTCGACCCCACAACTTATTCTTCTAAGCCTAGTACTTACTCTCTCAGTCTCTTTTGCAGAACCACTAAGTTGCTTGGATGGAAACACTCCAACATTCGCTGTCAAGCAATGGACGAGGGACAAACATACACACACACACAAATGCATACATACATAAATATATATATATATGTGTGTGTGTGTGTGGAGGCGCAATGGCCCAGTGGTTAGGGCAGTAGACGCATGGTTTTGATTCCCAGACTGGGCGTTGTGTGTGTTTATTCAATGGAAACACCTAAAGCTCCACGAGTCTCCAGTAGGGGGTGGTGGTGACCCCTGTTGTACTCTTTCGCCCCAACTTTCTCTCACTCTTTCTCCCTGTTTCTTGAATAACGCTGCGATGGACTGGCGTCCCGTCCAGCTGGGGGGAACACATACGCCACAGAAACCAGGAAACTGGGCCCATGAAAAGAGCGCATAAAAAAAAAATTATATATATATACGATGGATTCCTTTCAGTTTCCATCTATCAAATATGTTCACAAGGCTTTGGTCGGCCTGAGGGTATAGCAGAAAATGCTGGCCCAAGATAACACGCAGTGGGACGAAACCTAAAACCATGTGGTTGCGAAGCAAGCCTTTTACCACACAGCCACTCATGCACCTACATATGTATGTATGTATGTATGCATGCATGTATATAGATATAGATATATATAGACATACACACACATATATATAGCTATATAGATACACACATACATACATATCTATATATAGTCTTTTCTCCTCTAGGCACAGAGCCCCGAAACTTTTGGAGAGGGGCCAGTCAATTAGATCGACCAAATATGCAACTGGTAGTTAATTTATTGACCCCCAAAAGGATGAAAGGCAAAGTTGACCTTGGCAGAATTTGAATACATATATATATATGCGTCTAAATAGTTTGGTTCAAATTCGTTGGTACACATGAATTTCAATAACATTTATATATGTATATATATATATATATAATATATATATATATATATTATATATATATATATATATAGGCGCAGGAGTGGCTGTGTGGTAAGCAGCTTGGTGACCAACCACATTTTCTGGATTCAGTCCCACTGTGGTACCTTGTGCAATAATTTTCTACTATAAACTTGAGCTAGCCAAAGCCTTGTGAGTGGAGTTGGTAGATAGAAACTGAAAGAAACCAGTTGTATATATATATATATATATATTTACAATAAAATGGTGAAACAGGTCAGTTCCTCCCAAATTCTTTGTAAACTCCTAAATATATCTCCTTCTGTGTATATATATACTACCAAAATATGACCTTTTTGAACTTATAATTTTCTGTTCCAAACAAACATGATTTTTAATGAAATCCTAATAGGTTTTATGAACTTTTTAATAATTTCTCAAGATTTTTTCTGTAAACTGTTTTTAACATTTTCTTATTATTATCAAAGAATGTATATATGTATTGTAATTTTTTGTGCCTAATATTTTAATGAACTTTTTAATATTTTCCCATGTTTTTTCTTGTAAACTGTTTTTAACATGTTCTTATTATTATCAAAGAATGTATATATGTATTGCAATATTTTGTGACAACCAGTACCTAACACAACAAAGTTTTTACATGTTACTTTTGACAATCTTTTTCTAAAAAAGTGAAACCGGTCAAGTGAATAAACACCTTTTAAAACTGTATTTTCAAACCTTTCATATATATATATATAATATATATATATATATATATATAAATTAACAATTGAGGATAAAATCTTTAAAAGAAATTATCAGTAGTCAGCGTGAAAAACCTCGTAAGAGAAAAAATCCGTAAATTCTTCCTCTTTGAAAATATTCATTTATATTATATTGAGGGTACTACTATTCGTAGATACCAACACGCTAAGAGGGACCAATGCGGTCAAAACTACTAAAAATAAACAAAATTTTACCGAATGCAAAACTTCGCATTTAAATGCGAAATCACATGTGATATGTAACTGAATTCTTTTTTAAAATGATGTGTTTTGAAGTTTTGCATTCGGTAAAATTTTGTTTATTTTTAGTAGTTTTGACCGCATTGGTCCCTCTTAGCGTGTTGGTATCTACGAATAGTAGTACCCTCAATATAATATAAATGAATATTTTCAAAGAGGAAGAATTTACGATTTTTTCTCTTACGAGGTTTTTCACGCTGACTACTGATAATTTCTTTTAAAGATTTTATCCTCAATTGTTAATTTATATATTTCACCGGAATAGTTCAATACTGAATTTTTATTCCGAATAGACAATTTGTTACCGAAATGCATTGCGAATAAGCCCGCCATTTTCATAGATATGTAAAGATAAACATTCGGACATGCTACGACGAATTCTACGGTTGGCTATCGAGCTTGTAATGTTATGTTTTCTCTTATATTTCTTGAGTTTGTTGCACTGATGAACATAAAATGCATATTCTGCATTTAAATGCGAAATCACATGTGATATGTAACTGAATTCTTTTTTAAAATGATGTGTTTTGAAGTTTTGCATTTGGTAAAATTTTGTTTATTTTTAGTAGTTTTGACCGCATTGGTCCCTCTTAGCGTGTTGGTATCTACGAATAGTAGTACCCTCAATATAATATATATATATATATATATATTTATGAAATAAACAGTAGCGCTAAGATTCCAGATAATGCTCAAAATACTAGAACACAGCAATGATATCAATAGAGCAAAATTCTAACAACCATATATTTGAAAATATACAATATGCCTCAGGTAATACAAACTAATAGTAATAATAATTCACAAATAGTAAATATATCTAATTCCAAGATAAATAAGACTACACCAAATTCAATGATAATGTCAAGCACCATAACAAATAATCATAATAATATTAAATAATATACCCCTGAACAGAAACATAAAAATAAAAATTGCTCATGTAAAAATAAAGAATCATGCTCTTTAGAAGGTAAATGTAGAAGATTCAACATGATATACAAGTGCATAGTTACATTAACAGATAGTTTAAGTAATATGGTATACCTAGAGAGTTCTGTTAGTTTTAAGTAAAGATTTTTAGCACACATACATTCCTTTAAGCCTTATATAAATAGTAATAATACTTCATTAGCTACCTATATACATAAATTGAAACAAAATAAAGTTAACTATAGATTAGATTGGTCAATAATAGATTCTGCTACACCATACACACATAAGTCTACTATTTGCCGTCTCTTTACAAAAGAATCACTGTATATTTTACTGTATAGTCAAAAGAACTTAATAAATCATCAATCAGAAGTGTTTTCAACATGTAGACATAAATTCTATAAAACTTTTAAATATTATAAAAGATGGAATAAATATTTACATTAGTGTCTATTATTTATTATTTATAGTAACAATATCAAAATAAGGAAACAACTATAAATACATTGCTAGATAAATTAAAATATTTTTTATTATAAACATATTTACGCAACATATATTATACATTAAACGATTGATAAATTGGTTTCTTAGAATTTGAACCTGTACACATTTAACCTACAATAAATAGACATTTACAGTTGTAAAAAAAAAATCATAATTTAAAATTTAAATTGGTATCTTCCAGTTATAAAAATAAAAATTTAATACTAATACTTTTGACCAACAAAATCTACCTTCTACATCTCAAATATGAAGGCTGCTATCATCAACTCTGGCAAGGGAGGGGGCAGTGGTCCATTTAAACCAATCAAAAGCTTTTGATAGGGTCAGCCATCATTACCTGGGGTCCGTTATGCCGCAGTTCAGCCTGGGTCTTGGCTTCCTCAGGTGGATCATTCAGATTTATAACATCCACTTAGTAGTTCAGGTGAATGACTTTCTGTCTAAGCTGTTCAGCATCAGATGCTCGGTTCGTCAAGGTGTCTGCTCTCCCCGCTTTTGTATGTAATGGCTCTTGCGCCATTATTGCTATAATTGAGTGGCATCCCATGACAGCCAGATTGTGGAATGTCAGTTGAAATTGCCCACCGGTGGGCAATATCGCCCACTTTGAGAAACTATGATCTATATATTTAAAATTCTTTGTCTCTCTGTCTATCTATCTGTTCCCAGTGCATTCTCAAATGGCTCCACCAAATCAAATCAAATTTTACAAGGTAATAGTATCACACCCCATGAGTGTCAACATGTAATTTCTTTTTCATTTCCATTAAAACAATACAACATTTTATAGAGATAATCTTTCCATACTCAAATATAGTACAAGATATTTTATACCACCACCACCACTACGTCACATTTTGTATATGACTTTGTATGTGTCTGTCAGTGTATGTGTGTGAGTGTATAAGTGTGCATGTGTCAGTGTGTGTGTTTCCACGTTTGACAATGTTACATTTTGTATATGAGTATGTATGTGTTAGGCACGTTATTCAACACACATCTATACCTACATATACTTATGTGACGACTGACATGCATGACATGCATGAATGTCTGTGTGTCTCTCTCTGCTTATATAGTATTACACCCCATGACTGTCAACATGTCAACTTTTTTCATTTCAATTAAAACAATATAACATTTCATACACATAATCTTTCTATAGTCAACCATAGTAGAAGAGATTTTATGTAAGTGTGTATGTGTCTGTGTGTGTGTTTGCATGTTTGATATGTATGAGATAGTAAAGGACATTTTATACCATGACAACGACGTCACAGATATGAGTGTGTATGTGTCTGTAAGTGTATGTGTGTGGGTGTATGAGTGTGTATGTCTCTCCGACTGTTTTTTTCCATGTTAGGTATGTTATTAAACACACACACACACACACACACTTCTACACATACATATACACATGTGACAACTGACATGCATGAATGTATGTATCTCTCTCTTACTATATGTATGTGACTGTATGTGAGAGTGCATGTATTTGTATCGTAGCATTTTGTATATGAATGTGTAGATGTGTGTGAATGTGTGAGTTTGTGTGTGTGTGTGTGTTTACACACCCATTATGTACGTTGTTAAAAACACACATACATATGCATATGTGACAAGAATGGCTGGAGGTGAAACTCTTAACAAAAAACAATTACGTGGCCGGTCCAATTTATATAAAAATACATAACTACTGTTCAATTAACAGTTCATAATTATCACAGCAGTTGTAAGGTACTTACAATTTTCTTATACTTGCTTAATTTGCACTGCATACAAAAATATAGACATACTGCATACATACAACTGCTTACAAAAATACAGGCCACCAAATAAAATGTAATCTCTCCAGAAACATCTATAAACCAAGGAAGAGTGCAGAAAACTGAAGACGAAAGTCTCAAGAGATAAGGGAGATGAAACTTTCTCAAGATCAACAAAGGCATGATGCAGCATATTAGATGGAGTCTCAATAGAGAAGGGTCAGGACACTTTCCAAAGATCACCAAATGCATGCTTCAGCACGTCGGATGCAGTCTCAAGAGAGAAGGGAGAGGAGACTTTCTCAACGTCAGCAAAGGCCATGCTGCAGCACTTAATGCTGAATCATTAAGACGATGTTTAGCATGCCAGATTACACAGAGATCCAATAGAATAGCTCTCAGGAACAGACCATGTACAACTTTATTCTTCACAACACCTGGAGCTGCTTTCAGATATGATCCATCCCATTATTATAAAAATTACAATTCTTTCCAAATTGGTGTGCTAAACTCAAATTGTTGTTTATGCAAAGCTTTAAAATTTACTCCACAAATGTTTTGTCATCAATGCTGCACTTTCCTGCATCACCTGTTTCAAATAACAGTAATATATATATATATATTTACAAACTATGCAGTTTTAATCCCGAGCAATACTGATTATCTCTGCTAGTATATATATATATATATATATATGAATAAATGAAAGAATGGAGTCGAACGAAGATAACAAAATTCCTTTACTCTCGACACATGTTTCGAAGACAGCATGTTTTCATTCCAAAGGAATAAAGGATGCATTATGCTGATGATAAACATAGGATAATTCATTCACCTACTTATATATATATATATATATAATATTCCTTTTCTAGCATCCCTACTTCTTCTCTCCCTCGCTTTAGTCTTCTCACACATAATTGTAGACTTCCCCTGTTCTCTCTCTCTCTCTCTCATCCTCCTTCCCTTCTATCTGTTGCCCACACATGATCCATGACTGATTCTTTATTTTCTCTGCCTGTTCGCCACCAGACACCTAGCGTGCCGGTCAACTTTTTCTTCTTTGTATCCATTTGAGGACTTCTTCCAGGCATTAAACTATCTTTCTCGTGTTTCACCATAAGGCATTATTTATTGTCTATCGTTTCAAATTATATTTGTTTGCTTTCGTACATCCACCCTGTATTGTTTTGTTCACTTTAGCCCTAATTTTACGCAAATCTTCTGGGTGCTGCCGATATATGAAGTTCCCAGTCTTATTGTTAAAGGCACAAAAATGGGTGTTAGTATTTTTGGTTGATAACTGATGAAGGATTTGGGTCCTCGTATCTGTCCTATGTGTACGTTTTGTAGTATTTAATGCACATATATATTTGTGTCTTTGTCTGTAGCCCCATCACCGTTTGACAACTGGTGTTGGTGTTTATGTCCCTGTAACTTAGCGGTTAAGAAAAAGAAACCGACACAATAAGTACTAGGCTTAAGAAATAGGTACTGGGGTCAATTTGTTCCACTAAAATTCTTTAAGGTAGTGCTTCAAAATGACCACAGTCAAAATGACTGAAACAAGTAAAAGAAAAAAGAATGCATAGGCACAGGCATGGCTGTGTGGTAAGAAGCTTGCTTCCCAACCACCAAATGTCTTCAGCTTCAGACCAACTGAAGCCTTCTGAGTGTATTTGGTAGACGGAAACTGAAAGAAGCCCGTCGTATATATGTGTGTGTGTTTGACCCCCATGCCATCGCTTGACAGCTGATGCTGGTGTGCTTATGTCGCTGTCACTTAGCGGTTCAACAAGAGACCGATAGAAAAAGTACTAGGCTTACAAAGAATAAGTCCTGCGGTCGATTTCTTTGACTAACACCCTTTAAGGCGGTGCTCCATAATGGCCACAATCAACAAGTAAAAGCAAAGAATATATATCTATATACGTGTAATATATATATGGAGAGAGAAAATGCGAGGAAGAAAGAAAGAAATCAAGGTCACAGAGAGAGAGAGAGAGAGAGAGAGAACGAAAGCGGCAGGATCAGAGACAAAGATGGATAGATAGTGAAAGAGAAAGAGTGAGTTAAGGAAAAGAAGATGACAGAATAGAAAAAATCTGAAGAGAGAGAAATGAGAACGAAATAGTGACGTGGAGCAAAGAGCAAACGCAGTAGGGGAAGGAAGAACACTGAGGCACGGTGGGGGTGGGTATAAGCAAGAGTACAGGACAGAAAAAAAGTGGGTGGATATAGCTGTCGGATATGGCGATAAGATCAGAAACTGAAACTAATTTTGACACCAACCAAACAGATCAGACAGTTTTGATTTCTTTACAATTACTGAAATTGTTTTAGACAAAGACGTGGGTGGATATTAATGGTTGTAAGAGTAGTAGTAGAGATGGTGGTAGTCGGGGAGATTATTATTATTATTTCTTCTTTCTTCAAATTTTCTTCTGTTTCTCGCCGAGTGTTTTCCATACACCTAGGGCAGAGAAGAAGCTCATTGTATGCATTACCAAATTACACACGCATATTTCACAAGTAAAATATATATTTAAAAAAATTAATAAATAAATAAATTCATGAATGGATGTTGTATTCACAGCGGTAATGCTCTTCTCAGTATATGAGCCGTTCCTGTTAACACGATTTTTTGCATTTCTTGTAGGGATGGTAAGCCTGGTATCATTTCCAAATAGGTTTCAGTACCTTTTTTTATCATTCCTAGAGCTCCTACAATCACTGGTACTGTAGTTGCCTTGAGATGCCACATTATTTCAATTTCTATTAGCAAGTCTTTATATTTACTGATCTTGTCAAATTCTTTTATTATTATTATTATTATTATTATTATTGAGTGAGTGAGCAGAGCATGCCATCAAAGTGACACTGGGGTAAAATATACGAAGCCCAGTATACCCATCATGACTACCCGTCTGATAAGGGTACACTAGGCACATGCATCACAACCATATGTGCGCGACATGGTGATCTCATATCAAGATAAACAGCACATGACCTTGCAGGTGGAGCCCAGTTAGAATTTTCTTCAGATCGAGTAACCCATCCCACTCAAAAGGTCCCTGAATAAGGGTTGTTTAAGGACGTTGAATGAAACACCCATGTTTCCAGGGGTGAATTATTCAAACCCCAAAGAATCCTTCTCAACACATGGCTCTGATGCTCCCCCACTACTTCTGCTCGTGATCAGAGATGCACATATCGTCAGCCACTAAGGGACATGCTCAACTGGTTAAGGTCAAACAACTGACAAGCAAATCTGTGGTATTGAGCAGAATATTTGCTGTAGCCCATCTTTTATACCAAGACAAAACAATGTACATGATAACACTTCCAATCAGTTAAGACCAGAAGCCATGAGAGCCACTGCCTGGTACTGCATCAGGATTATTATTATTATTGTTATTATTATTGTTCCCTTCATCCTTCGCCTTGGTGGCAAATGAAAGAAATCATGATTATTATTGTTTTCAGTTCAAATGCTAGTAGTAGTAGTAGTAGTAGTAGTAGTAGTAGTGCTGGCAGAATTTCAGACTGTGCACCCCTATATATATTGTTGTATTTTGAGATGGCTATTTTCTCCCACCACCACCACCACTGACTATCCTGAAATACAACAGTATCAGTTTCAACACACGATTTCACATCAGAAATCTTATAACACAAGTTGATAATCATATATGTGTGTGTGTGTGTGTGTATATATATATATATATTTCTATGTGTATATATATCATCATCATCGTTTAACATCCGCTTTCCATGCTAGCATGGGTTGGACGTATGACTGAGGGCTGGCGAACCAGATGGCTGCAACAGGTTCCAATCTTGATCTGGCAGAGTTTCTACAGCTGGATGCCTTTCCTAACGCCAACCACTCCGAGAGTGGGTGCTTTTACGTGCCACCGGCATGGGGCCAGTCAGGTGGTACTGGCAATGACCTCGCTCGAATCTTTTACACATGTCATCGCACAGGTCATAGTGCTAGTGCATGCATATACAGCTGCGTGCATGCGCACATACACGTGAGCACTGTCCAAATCTCCAACCAATCACATACAACTAGCTGTCATTCAATTGGCGTATCAAGTTTCAGGCATTTTGATTGGGTTTTGGATAGAAAATTCACAAAAGAGTCACTTCTATTGATTTTTTAATGGCTTTGCGTGATGACTGGGGAAATGTAAAGATGTGCACGACCACCCTTGGACGGTTTTGAATGACCATAGAAAGTGCAAGCCCTCTAACTGAAAAATTGTGGATTTGTATAAAAGACACACACACACAGACATCTTGCCATTTATATATAGAGAGATATGCCAAAACATACCTATACAAAACTCACAAACAGTTGATATCAGCTATAATTTTCGAAAATATTACCTAATTTGCAATAACTTTATAAGGCATCATATTCTAAGATTATTTCGTATACAATGCCTCACTCATTTCCATAGCCCATAGAACAATTGTTTCATTTGACACTATCCATGCCCTCCCCAAATTAGTATAGACAACACAGATTACATGTATTTTATATAAATCAATATCTGTTTTTCTGCACTGGCAGTCATCTCCTACTCTCCCAACTCATGCATCGTTGCTCATCATCCGCCTCTTATCCATTATTCATTACTTCCACCTTACAAGCTTAGCCAATCTCACTCCCATACATTCTCTTCCAACTTCCACTCACCTACAGTCTTGGTCCCACTGTCCCACACACATGACATTAGGAAGGAGATCCGTCAGTGGAAACCATGTCTAAGCAGACGTTGAAGCATGATACAGTCCTCGTACCCATAAGATCCTGCGAAACTAGGGGTGGGCAATTGTTTTGGTTCAGGGGCCACTTTGAGAGGGCCGTGGTTAGCAGAGGACCACACTTTCTAAAACTGATCGTATCCATTAGTAAACATTACATTTCATTTAATGCGAAGTGTAAATTACATAATAATAATTAATAAATAAAACTAAAACAATGATGGTATACAGAAAAGGTCATTAAATTTATGTGAAAATTACTCATCAACCAGCACAAGTAATTTAATGAGACAAATGTAACCTATTACACTTACAATTGAGGAGTGAGGTTGCATGTTGAGATCCTCATCACTGCCTGCAAGTTTATGTCAGTCACAGAAGACCTATTTCTACTCTTGTTGATTTTCATGCAAGAAAATCTTTGCTCCCAAATATATGTGGATCCAAAAATATAAAACATTTTCCCAGCAGATTTCTTCATACATGGAAATTTGTCAGTAGATAGACATTTGTAAAATTCTATCAATATAGGCGTAGGAGTGGCTGTGTGGTAAGTAGCTTGCTTACCAACCACATGGTTCCGGGTTCAGTCCCACTGCGTGACACCTTGGGCAAGTGTCTTCTACCATAGCCTCAAGCCGACCAAAGCCTTGTGAGTGGATTTGGTAGACGGAAACTGAAAGAAGCCCGTCGTAATGCAAAGTCGACCTCGGCGGAATTTGAACTAAGAACGTAACGGCAGCCGAAATACCGCTAAGCATTTCGCCCGGCGCGCTAACGTTTCTGCCAGCTCGCCGCCTTAATATTAATAATGTAAGGACGTTACATCATTATACAGCTTGTCATATGCAATAATGCCGCTAACACTGCATACACAAACAACGTGTACTAAACTGTTCAATAGTTTTTCGCAAGATTTTACTTTGAATCACCACAAAACACTTAAGACTGCGACAATAAAACAATGGACTTTGATTTCTACAAATACTTTTGCGTAAAAAATGATTAAAAAACCTAAAAGCAATATATCATTTATTTTGTTACCGGGGTGAGAGGGGAAGCTTTTTTCTTTGTAAATTCGGTGCTACTAGCGAACAGTGGTCCCGGTGCGCACACGCGCAGTCACGCACCCGCGCTAGCTAGTCGTAAGTAGTCGATCCTAAAACGACTACCTAGCAAAGAAAATAAAACAAAATAAATAATTTTTTTACACAAAGTAAATAATTTTTGTTAAACTAAGTAAATAAAACACAAAGTAAATAATTTTTTAAACAAAGTAAATAACACAAAAAAACACAAAGTCAGGATCGACTAGTCATGACTAGCTAGCGCGGATGCGCAGCTGCGCGTGTGCGCGCACCGAGACCACTGTTCACTAGTAGTACCTGTAAATTCTTCGTCTTATATTGAAAACACTCGAAGACTCTCTAAAAAAGTGTTCGAGAGAGATGGAAGTAGAAGATGGTAAACTTCATTGCAGTTGTAGTGGCGGCGGTCGTAGCAGCAGCAAGTAAAGTTCTTGCCCCCGTCCCCTCAATTCGTCTCTAAACCATATTAATTGATATGATGGCAACAAAAGATGGCGATGATGACAATTAAATATTCTGGTGGTAGTTACGTCAGCGAAGAGATTTCAATATATACTTCGTATTGTTTCTTTCTCACGAGAAGCGTTTTGGGTATGGTGACAGCTAAATAATGTTGGTGTCTGCTGTCGCTTAGAGTTTAAATCTGCCTTTATTGAGTAGTAGACCTTATAGATCAAAGGCATTTTTCCAGCCATGACTATTTCGTCTATTTATTTATATGTATATTTCCCACTTCTCTGATATCTGAAATTGCATTTATCCAATGTCTCCTGTCTTTCTTTCAGACGGTGACACGTAATTTGAGGGAAATTTGACTACTATTTCATGAACGACGGCACAGAAGTGTCGCCGTTGGTGGTGGTGGAGGTGTACGTGGTCGGATGTGTGACGGTAGTAGAAGTGGTGTGATGCTGCATAAAAGGCACCGCCGACTCATCTAGGGCCTTCGTTTCTCGTACACCACCTATAAAAAAAACAAAAAAAACAGAAACCCACACCACAATCAACACCTCTACTCTCACTATTTAAGACAAACATTTGTCACCAACGTCAACACTATCACCATCCCCTCCTGAAACAAGCCTCCCTGCTCTACACAACCCTACAAAAAGAAGTCTTTGTCTACGTTCGCGTCATGTCGAACCCTTCTTTATTTCCGACACTTCTGTCGCTATAAGGGCCTCCTCCCACACGCGCTTCGCACGCGAACACCGTTTCCGACGTCCCCATTTCACCCACTAATTTTAGTTCGCCGCTACTTCCGACTCCCAATCATTCCCTTGAAAGACATGGAGGTTGACAGCCAAACCAGTGAGATTGCATTAAACTATTAAACGGACCGGTCCGTTACGTATTCGTTGGTCAGTTCAGATTTTAAATTTCCCCCTTAAGTCATGTAGTGTGTCTATATAAATGTGTGTATAACTAGACACACATATATAATGTACACATGCACAGTTACATGTCTGATCCATGTGTGTGTGTAAATCCATATATATACATATATAGACATACACATATATTTATACATACATATATATTTATATATATAATATATATATATATATATTATATATATATTATATATATATATATTATATATTATATATATATGTATATATACAGATATATATATATATAATATATATATATATACAGATAGATATTATATATATATATATGTGTGTATATACGATATATATTTATATATGTGTGTGTGTATATACAGATATATATATTATATATATATGTGTGTATATACAGATATATATATATATATATATGTATATAGATATATATATATATATATATATGTGTATATACAGATATATTATATATATATATATGTGTGTTATACAGATATATATATATATTATGTGTGTATACAGATATATTATATATATATATGTATATACAGATATATATATATATATATATGTGTATACAGATATATATTATATATATATATATATATATATGTGTATATACAGATATATATTATATATATATACATATATGTGTGTATATACAGATATATATTATATATATATGTGTGTGTATACAGATATATTATATATATATATATGTATATACAGATATATAAATATATGTATATACAGATATATATTATATATATGTGTGTGTATATACAGATATATATTTAAGACAAACATTTGTCACAGGTGCAGGAGTGGCTATGTGGTAAGTAGCTTGTTTACCAACCACATGGTTCCGGGTTCAGTCCCACTGTGTGGCACCTTGGGCAAGTGTCTTCTACTATAGCCTCGGGCCGACCAAAGCCCTGTGAATGGATATAAAATGACTGAAACAAGTAAAAGAGTATATATATGTATATATACAGATATATATTATATATATGTGTGTGTATATACAGATATATATACATATATATATATTATATATATATGTATATATATATATGTATATGTATATACATATATATATTATATATATATATTATATATATATATATATATATATATATATACATATATATATTATATATATATGTATATATATGCATATATATTATATATATATGTATATACATATATATGTTATATATATATATGTATATACAAATATATATTATATATATATAAGTATATATATACATATATATATTATATATATATGTATAGGCCTATCTCTCTGACTTCACACATCAGCAGTCATGGAACGGATAGTCAGAAAGAAACTAATCGCATTCCTTGAGGAAAATAACTTGCTGAGTAATACCCAGCATGGTTTTCGACCAGGTAGGAGCTGCCTGACCCAGCTCTTACAGCATTATGACTGGGTGTTGAGGCAGTTACTCAACAAATCAAATGTGGACGTAATCTACCTTGATTTTGCAAAAGCTTTTGACAAGGTGGATCATGGTATGATATGCCACAAACTACGTGACCTCGGCATAGCTGGAAAACTTGGAGTGTGGTTGCATGACTTCCTGACAGATAGGAGTCAGGCAGTAGTGGTTAATGGAGCCACCTCTATGAACACACAAATAGTGAGCGGTGTTCCACAGGGCACTGTCTTGGGACCACTGCTTTTTATAGTGGCCCTCTCAGATATGCCCAGATAGCCACTCTGGCCAGCTATGCAGACGATACGAAAGTCTCGCAGAAAATACAGAACCCCAGCGATGTTGCACACCTGCAGCAGGAGTTGGACTCAATCTACAGATGGGCTGAGGATAATAATATGCAGTTTAATGCTGAAAAATTCCAGGCCCTGCGCTACCAGCATCCAAAACTGAATATTAAACTTACAGGATACACCGGTCCACAGGGAATTTCAATCCCAGAGCCTAAGTCTGGGACAAGTGCACATTACCAGGATGGCGACAAAGTGCAGACGACTGGCTGGGTGGATCCTAAGAACATTCAGAACCAGAGATAAGGGAACCATGATGGTCCTCTGGCGGACATTCGTCCTCAGTCGCCTGGATTACTGCTCACAGCTATGCTCACCCACCAGTGTAAAATTAACAGCAGACCTTGAAGCAATCCAGAGAAGATTCACAAAGAAGATCGTCTCTTTGCAACAGCTCAGCTACTGGGAAAGGTTGAAACAGCTAAGACTCTACTCCCTGGATAGAAGACGGGAGAGGTATGCAGTAATATATGTCTGGAAGATCCTGGAAGGAATTGTGCCAAATTTTGGCATTGTAAGCTACACCAATGCTAGAACGGGACGACACTGCATAGTGCCAAAGATCCCAGCAATGCCACCACGCTTCAGGACCAGCTTCTGCAACAGCCTGGGTTTTAAGGGCCCACAGCTTTTTAATATTCTCCCAAAGAGTCTGAGGAACTTGCACAAAGTAGATGTAGCAGTTTTTAAATCAAAGCTGGACATCTTCCTGTCAAAAGTCCCAGATGAACCTACCTCACGGCAAGAGGTGCAAATGAGAGTAGCTGTATCAAACTCCATTCTTCACCAAGTGCCACATATTAGACGAGGTTCGTCGTAATAACAGTGTAGCACAAAACGGCAGTGCATCAGCATGGCCGCAGCTCTGAGCTGAAACTAGAAAAAAAAAATGTATATACATATATATATTATATATATATATATGTATATACATACATATACATATATATATATATATATATATATATATATAGTAAGCAATTAAGGGTTTAGCAACGAATTGCCTTACCGCACACCGAATTTAGAAATAGCAGTCAAAGAGATTATAGCTATTTCTTCTACTAAAAAGGGAGATCACAGTAAAGACACAGCATTTGAAAGGCAAACACAAACAGGTAGAGAGAATGAATTAACGGCAATCCATCATACAGTTTTAAGTCACCTACGGACGTACGTTTCGAGATCAGTCTTAGGAAAGCATAAGAATTAGATAATTCTACCTTACCCAGACTTCTTCTCTCATCAGCGCAGGATACAAACAATCATGAATGATTGTATATTGAATTTTGAGATACTAGAAGGCACCAACTCAACTCAGTATCAGAGCGAGCTAGAAGCCACAGCTAGTATCACCAAATTCAAAGTGTGAATGAAAGCTTGTGTCACCAGTCCCTTCCCACCCACGTGTAGCCAAGACAAAGTGCTGTGGTCATTTACTGGGATGAATATGGTTATCAGTAACAATGAAGGGTGAAATTAATTAATTTGGAATAATTATCAATTACACCAAGTAGTCTTCGGCATGTAAAAGCCTCATTCGAGGAAAATTTAAGTAATACTAAGCAATTAAGGGTTTAGCAACGAGGCTTCTAGCTCGCTCTGATACTGAGTTGAGTTGGTGCCTTCTAGTATCTCAAAATTCAATATACAATCATTCATGATTGTTTGTATCCTGCGCTGATGAGAGAAGAAGTCTGGGTAAGGTAGAATTATCTAATTCTTATGCTTTCCTAAGACTTGATCTCGAAACGTACGTCCGTAGGTGACTTAAAACTGTATGATGGATTGCCGTTAATTCATTCTCTCTTACCTGTTTGTGTTTGCCTTTCAAATGCTGTGTCTTTACTGTGATCTCCCTTTTTAGTAGAAGAAATAGCTATAATCTTTTTGACTGCTATTTCTAAATTCGGTGTGCGGTAAGGCAATTCGTTGCTAAACCCTTAATTGCTTAGTATTACTTAAATTTTCCTCGAATGAGGCTTTTACATGCCGAAGACTACTTGGTGTAATTGATAATTATTCCAAATTATTAATTTCACCCTTCATTGTTACTTATATATATATTATATATATTATATATATATATATATATATGTGTGTATCTATATACATATTATATATATATAAGGGAAAGTTTACGAAAATAAACAAAAGATGAAGACAGGTGGAGTACAAACAAACAATTGTATTAGTATAGCGCTCAAGAATAGAAAAAGTCTTTTACGTTTCGAGCCTACGCTCTTCAACAGAAAGATACACAGAAAAAAACATATGAGAAAAATATGAAAAAAAAGTGAAAACGAAAGGGACAGTTTTTACGAACAGTTCAAAAGTTTGTAGCCGTCGTGGTGTATTTCAAGGATTTCACATCAATAACAAAGTCACTTTGATCCGTGTAGGAGAGGTGCAGCCAGAGTGTAGGTGTCCTTAGAGGTAAAAAAGTCCAGTGGAGAGGTAATGTCCGTCGAGGAAAGGTAAGAGTTGGTAGTGGTAGAATATAGGATCAAAGTGAGACCACGTGAGCGCGTGATATATAAAGGGAAAGTTTATGAACATAAACAAAAGACAAAGGCAGGTGGAGTACAAACAAACAATTGTATTAGTATAGCGCTCAGGAATAGAAAAAGTCTTTTACGTTTCGAGCCTACGCTCTTCGACATGTATATACATATATATATACATATTATATATATATGTATATACATATATACCTATATAATATTATATATACATATATATATATATATATATATAGTATATATACATATTATATATACATATATCTATATATCTATATTATATGTATATATATAATATACATATATATATATACTATATATACATATATATACAGATATTATATATATAGACATTATATACATATATATATATTATATACATATAGATATATATATATATACTACATATATATATATTATTACCCATGCATACATATATATATATATATATATACATACATACATATATATATTATACAATACATATATATACATACATACATATATATATACATACATATATATATATATATACACATAATACATATCTATATATCATATTACATACATACAGATATATTTATATATACATACATACATACATATATATATATATATTCATACATACATACATATATATATATATATAATACATACATACATATATATTATATACATACATATATATACATACATACATATATATATACATACATAATATATGATATAGGATTACATACATACATCATATAATATATACATACATTCATACATATATATAAAATATATATATACTACATACATACATATATATATATATATACATACATACATACATATATATATATATATATACATACATACAACATATATATTATATATATAGACATACATACTATATATAATATATATATATACATACATACTATATATATATATATATATGATAGTAGACATACATATACTATATATATATATAACATACATATATTATATATACATACATATATATATATATATATACATACATACATATATATATATATATATACATACATACATACATATATATATATATATATATACATACATACATATATATATAATATATACATACATACATATATATATATATATATATATATACATACATACATATATATATATATATATATATACATACATACATATATATATATATATATATACATACATACATATATATATATATATATATACATACATACATATATATATATATATATACATACATACATATATATATATATATATATACATACATATATATATATATATATATATATATATAAATATTATACACATATTATATATATATATATATAAATAATATATATATATATATATAATATTATATATATATATATATATATATATATGGTAAAAATGGTAAGATAACAAAAGAAAGAAAGAGACCTCAATATTATGTAAATAGAGGAAATTTATCTATAATTATAAGTACGCACGTGGGTTCGCGACCAGAATTATAATACAGTAATTTCCCTTTATATAACGGTATTTTTTCATAGCGTTTTTCAGATGGCCAGATAACTGAAGAGATGGTGTTGTGGATTTCCACTTCGGCATCTGAAACTCAGAGTTTTATCTTGACTATTGAGTAATGTAACATATTATTTTATAGATATATATTATATATATATATGTATATACATATATATTATATATATATATACAAATATATTATATATATATATGTATATACATATATATTATATCGGTGGCACGTAAAAAGCACCCACTACACTCACAGAGTGGCTGTCGTTAGGAAGGGCATCCAGCCGTAGAAACATTGCCAGATCAGACTTGGCCTGGTGCAGCCTTCTGGCTTCCCAGACCCCAGTTGAACCGTTCAACCCATGCTAGCATGGAAGGCAGACGCTAAACGATGATGATGATGATGATATATATGTATATACATATATATTATATATATATATATATATATGTATATACATATATATTTTATATATATATATGTATATACATATATATTTTATATATATATATGTGTATATACATATATATACACACACATATATATATATATATATATACAGATATACAGACATATACATATATATATACATATACATATATTTTATTTAAATTTGAATATTATTTTTTAGGAAATAACAATTCTGGCATAACAGAGGTTGAAATTATTCTCAATGAAGAAATATATTTTAATTTAGAGATAGTATACCCCTACTTCTCACCAAATATATATATACACACATATATAGACATATATATATATACGGCAAATAAGAAAATGGAGAGGATGCAAAAACGACATACATCAGCTGGTAGAGCTTCTAGTATATCTATTTATTCAAAAGTATTAGAAGGTATAGGAAGAATACATACACATGTAATAACTATGTGTGACACACACATGTACTAATATTACAGAAAAGAGCAAACGAGCAAAAGATCAGATTGTCATTAGGTTCTCGTTTCTTACGGCCAAGAGGTACCAAAATTACAACAGTAATATGCACACTAGTAATAACAACAGCCACAACAATAATAAGAGTAATCATGGTAATTATAGCGGTGTTGGTGATCATCATCATCATCATCATCATCATCGTTTAACGTCCGCTTTCCATGCTAGCATGGGTTGGATGGTTCAACTGGGGTCTGGGGAGCCCGAAGGCTGCACCAGGCCAGTCAGATCTGGCAGTGTTTCTACAGCTGGATGCCCTTCCTAACGCCAACCACTCCGAGAGTGTAGTGGGTGATTTTATGTGCCACCGACACAGGTGCCAGACGAGGCTGGCAGACGGCCACGCTCGGATGGTGTTTTTTATGTGCCACCGACACAGGTGCCAGACGAGGCTGGCGAACGACCACACTTGGATGGTGTTTTTTTATGTGCCACCGACACAGGTGCCAGACGAGGCTGGCGAACGGCCACGATCGGATGGTGTTTGTTACGTGCCCACAGCACGGAGGCCAGTCGATGCGGTACTGGCTACGGCCACGTACGGATGGTTTTCTTATGTGCCACCGGCACTGGTACCACAAAGATACAAATTCCATTGATGTTCATCTATTTTGATTTGGTTTGATTTTGGTTTGATTTTCACTTGCCTCAACAGGTCTTCACAAGTGTCACAAGAAGGAAGGTATGCACAGGTGGACTGACTACGTCCCAGGTAGGGGCCACGGGTTTTGGCCTCACTAGTCTTGCCGGGTCTTCTCACGCACAGCATACTTCCATAGGTCTCGGTCTCTAGTCATTTCCTTGGTGAGACCTAAAGTTCGAAGGTCGTGCTTCACCACCTCGTCCCAGGTTTTCCTGGGTCTACCTCTTCCACAGGTTCCCTCAACTGCTAGGGTGTAGCACTTTTGCACACAACTATCTACAGCCATTCTCGTCACATGACCATACCAGCGCAGCCGTCTCTCTTGCATTAATAATAATGATATTAATAATAATAATAATATTAAAATCATTAACAATAATAATAGCGATACGAACAATAGCAATAGTAACAACAACAATATCATTATTAGTATCAACAATAGCCACAGCACCAATAATGCAATACCTAATGCTACCCATAATATTACCCCCACACAGCTATATAGAACCTGCGATTGTAGAATTAGCAGGAATTGTGTATTCAACAATAATTGCATTAGAAAGGAAGTAGTATATCAATGTGTAGTAAGTATGCAATCTGGTAATAAGGTATATGTAGGAGCAATCCAGAATAATATGAAACATAGACATAATCACCATAGGTACACCTTCAGAAACAGAAATAGGAGAAATTCAACGGGATTGAGTAACTACATATGGGAACTTAAAGATAGGAGAATTGAATATAACCTACACTGGAAGATTTTAACCACAGCACCAGCGTATAGTACAAAGAATAGGAAATGTATGTAATGTGTAAATGAAATTTTCTTCATGATTAAAGCCAACCTTCCACTTGTAAATTCCCTTAAGGAGAGAAACATTACCTGTCTTCACAAGACCAAGTACACCTTTTCTAAATACCATTAGTACTAGTTATTTAACCCCACTAACACTAGTGCCCCTTCTTATTCGTATCATAATAACAATATTAGTATTATTAACACCTTCCTGTACATGGTCACCATATAATGTTTGCCATATATCCCCATTGCAATTAACCTTTTCCAGGAAGGTACCTGAACATACTTTTGAGTGTATGTATGTACAAATATATGCATGTATGCTGCATGTGCAGATGTATATATGTATGTATTCATTTATGTGTGTACCTATGCATATATGTGTGTGCCCATATAAGTACATGCGATTGTAACCCTATTTCAGTGTGTGTAAGTATGTGTAGGTATAGGGCTTTATATGTATAGGTGAATATGTGTATTGTGTCTGTATGTATGAGTGTGCGTTGCTTGAGTGTGTGTGTATGTTTGTATGTGTAAGTATAATGTGTGTTCTATATATATATATTTGTATTTATGTGCTAATGTGGAAATTCAACTGACGAATGCAGAGCTTATTTGAAGCAAAGCTAGAAATCCAGGATCTTGAATTATCCAGTAATATCTTTTTGCTGGTTCATTTTGTCTCTCTGTCTTATCTCATGGTGCGATATGAACATTTTAGGTGGTTTTTAGAGTCAGGGTTTGACTGCTATTTCGGCATTGTAGTGTCTCTCAGATACCCTTATTTTTAGTTGTGAAAAATGATTACCTTTGGATGGTATTTATTCCCATGCTGGCCACTTGATAATATCGATATTATCTGTATTTATAAATATATATATATATATATATATATATACACATGTATATATATGAATGTGTATATGTGTGTGTATATATGTATATATAAATATGTGTCAGTATATTTGTGTATACATGTATATGTATGTATATGTATATATATGTCGATGTGTATGTATATGTATATATATATACACATATTTTGTGTGTGTGTATATATATATATACAGGCTTATATAGGTATAGGTATGGGCATGTGTATGTATGCATATATGTACATATTTATATGGGCATATATGAGAGGCTATGTAAGAAGCCATAGGCGTTTAGATGTTTACACATATATTATCCATAGTTGTGGAAATGGATACATACATATGTGCACTTGTGTGGAGATAAAGGTGCGGGTAAGGGCCAGTATGAATTTGCATGTATATAATGGTGTACACAGATAGATATGGATGTGAATGTATATCTGATTAGTATTAGTATAGGCGCCTATGTGGGTCTGTAGATATATATATGTATGTATGCTTGCTGAAGTGTGAGTACAGTCAGGTACAGATAGCTATTCGGGTATGATCGTTACCAGCGTTGCCTTACTGGCACTCATGCCTATGCTAGTAGGGTGCCAAGAGCACCATCCGAGCGTGATCGTTGCCAGAGCAGCCAACTGGCTTCCATACCCATGGCACATACAAGGGCACCATTCGAGCGTGATCATTACCAACATCGCTTCACTGGCACCTGTGCTGGTGGCACGTGTAAAAAGATTTGAGCGAGATCATTGCCAGTACCACCTGACTGGCCCCCGTGCCGGTGGCATGTAAAAAGCACCCACTACACTCTCGGAGTGGTTGCCGTTAGGAAGGGCATCCAGCTGCAGAAACTCTGCCAGATCAAGATTGGAGCCTGGTGCAGCCATCTGGCTCGCCAGCCCTCAGTCAAAATCGTCCTACCCATGCTAGCATGGAAAGTGGACGTTAAACGATGATGATGATGATATATATATATATATATATATACACACACACACAAATTATATATATATACATACATACATTTACCAGAGTAGCACATAAATGCGAAACAAGGAGGAAAAATAGTACTTAAATACCAGAGGTAGAGTAATATGCTTTATTAAAAGGCAGCAAAAATGTCAGAAAAACTTACTGAAAGATTCACATTCCCATTTGTCGGACAGTTTTGCTTAGAATGGAACAAAAATAAGGTTATAAGCAAACATATACAATTAGTTTAATAGATACACATTTTGAAAATAATTTTGTTTCATTGGTCCTTTCAACTAACGGTCTTTACAATAACCGGTTGCATGAACAAATTTTAATATAAAATCATCTTATAAAATCGAAGAAAACCTTAAACCAAAATTGGCTTATAAAGAAGGACAGACCCTTAAATACCCAGGGTAAATAATCCCCAAAATTTCGGGCCTTGTGCCTAGTGTAAAAAAGAATAAACGAATTTATTTTGCATGGTATTTAATATATCTTTTATCGTCTTTATGCCCCCCCCCACACACACAGGGGAAGTAGAAGAAAGAGAAAATCAATATGCTTGAAGCGATGTTATTAGAATTTCACTTTTAAACATATCTTCCAAATGTTAGTATGCAATTTCAAATAGCATGGGAGATAGAGAATTATATTCTTTCATTACTCTTTACTCTTTTACTTGTTTCAGTCATTTGACTGCGGCCATGCTGGAGCACCACCTTTAGTCAAGCAAATCGACCCCGGGACTTATTCTTTGTAAGCCCAGTACTTATTCTATCGGTCTCTTTTGCCGAACCGCTAAGTGACGGGGACGTAAACACACCAGCATCGGTTGTCACACACTTATATATATATATACATATATACGACAGGCTTCTTTCAGTTTCTGTCTACCAAATCCACTCACAAGGCATTGGTCGGCCTGGGGCTATAGCAGAAGACACTTGCCCAAGATGCCACGCAGTGGGACTGAACCCGGAACCATGTGGTTGGTTAGCAAGCTACTTACCACACAGCCACTCCTGCGCCTCATTGTTCATTATTTGACACTTAAATTTGCTTATATTTAAAAATAAAATATCCAGGTTTCATGCTCTATGAATGAGACTGTTAATTTATATAATGTTTGAATATATTTCAAATATTGTAAAAATTAACAGTTTAATTGCATCTTTACCATTTGAACGGCAGATCGAGAAATTAATTTTTTGTGACTAAACACTTTCAAACTTCGGACACTGGTAGAATGTGTCATAAAACATCTTTTACTTTTAGTGTTGTTGAGGAAAGTTTGTAGTTTCAAAGTTATTTCGTGCTAAATTTGTCGTATTTCGGTAATTTCAACCAATCAATGACGTGTATTCAGCTGAATACTGTGGTTGTTTGTCAACAACAACTTCCGGCCTTGTATATTTCGTTTGTCACTGTTATTTATGACATATTTCATCTCAGTTACATGTGTATGAATAAACGAGTGTATCTGAAGCATGTTTACTTTATGGCACCACCATAATCATTTGTACATTTCTACTGCTTTTAGTTTGTTTTTTTGCTGTTTTTCAGCTACTATTTTCGGAAAAACTTTTTTTGCACCCTCTCCCATCCCTCCAATTTCACCGACGGAAGTTATTGACAAACAACAGCAGTTATTTTGGAATTTGAATAGTATAATAAAATCTTTATATATAAAAGTGAAGTTGTGTGTCTGTCTCCTACGATTTAGATTCCTAACTACTCCCACATTTTGCAGTGCAGTTTAACCAAAACAGGGTATCTTATAGTCGTGATTCACATCGAGCCCTTCTGGGTATTAGCGCGCGTCTACGATGAGTCTACGATTTAAAAAAAAATTACCATAATTTTCCCCCATTTTTAATGCATTTTTTTGCTATTATATCAGGGAAGTAACTCTCTAAAAATGCTTATATAGTTATTTCCCTTACAAATCCAAGCAACGCCGGGCGATACTGCTAGTTTAATATAAAACTAAATAGTCGTACAATCTAAATATGTTTGCACAACTTAGCTCACGAAGCTAGAATGTTAAAATTTAAAGCGATCAGCGCATGTGAAGAGTACACTGTCAATACTTGAGCAATGACCGTCAAACGTCGAGGCATATATGTCTGATAACATATAGCTGAGTGGACTGGAAGATCAAGAAATTAAAACCTTTCAATGCTGCAGAAATGTGTTTCGTTGGAAATATATCCTATATTTTCGCTGAAAATATCCTATAAAGATAGAGTGACAAGTTTTGAAGTCCCTAAATGGACAGAAGCAACCAGAAAACTTTTTGGCAACACGTGGAGGCAATTGGCCAAGTTTATTGTTTATTGAACATCACATGGAAAGACTAGGTCTTGAATATCTGGTGACAACTAGAAAACTGAAAGGACGGTGCTGCCGAAAGACAGAGAGAGAGGGGAAAGATACTCGATGCTCTTAACAGCTGTATACAGAAAGACCGACTCAATAAGATATGAGTGGGACATGAGATAGAGGTCCAAAATCGCAATAGCCCTTAGAGAAGGGATGTAAAGAAAATTTGGAAAGACTTCCGCCTCCCCACCCCATTTTCTCCCAAATTTATTTATTTTTGTAATCCCTTTTTTTTTGCCAAAAATCCCCGTTTTCGGATACGGAGGTTCCGGAAAATTGCCAAAAATCGGCATTGTGAAAATCCCCCCCCTTTCCCCCCTTACCTGATTGCTCTGTGAACCATTAGAATTTATAAACTTATAATTGAAGGCATTAAGGTAACGGCTTGCTAAAAATAGCAGCCAAATTTCAATACAAAGATTACAAATTGGATAACGTAGTCAGAGGAACATTTAAAACGCGCACGCACTAGGATAGTCTTGGGAATGGCTTTCACTAAGGAACTGCTCGATCAGGGCTGACCCACAGCTAAATAACAACAATAAAATATACAACCTGGGTAGTATGTAGTCAATCAACCTATTAGAAATAGCAGCTAAATCTCACTCAAATCACATCCTACCGTCTTAAAATAAAATTTAAAAAAAGAAAAGAAAATAGGAGGTATAGTCCTTTCTACGCACACTGTTTGAAGGATTGCAGTTGAAGTCTGCTGAATAAGGTTTGATGTGAGGCACTAAAAGACACCAACAAACGGGAGAGTAGACGAAATATATCGTATCCAAACAACCCTTGTGAATTTAAATAACGCTTACCTCATGTTAGCAGAAAAGTGTTCTGAGTTAAAGTACTGCGGGTTATTACTAAAGATTCCGCCTGAAGAAACTGGACCATATTAGAGAAGATATCTCATAAATGTGATTGACGTACAAACAACCAGCACGTCGGACGTCACAACAATAAAAACGAATATATTTACGGAAGATTAACGTATAATTCAGAATAGTTATATTATTTATCATAATTTATCTAGCTGTCTACTAATGCTGCAGACTTGCAGCCACAGCTACGAAACTTATTATGAGAGTATTGTGCACTAGGCCCTTTCTTTTTTCTTTATTTTCTCGAACACATACAAACTCAGGCAGATACATACATACATACGAATGAATAGAATAAAATCTGAATTTTGAGAATCGTGCGGCTATCACAGCAAGCTCCTCTGACGGACTTGGCTATCAGTCCATGCACAACTTGTGTCCCACTTGAGTCAGGCTTTATAATATTAAACATGCTTAAGGCGGCAAGCTAACAGAATCGTTAGCGCGGCCGGAAAAAAAAATGCTTCACAGCATTCCTTCCGTCTTAACATTTTGAGTTCAACTTTGTCTTTCATCCTTTTGAGGTCGATAAAATAAGTACCAGTTGAGCATATGTCGATAAAATAAGTACCGAAATTGCTCACCTTGTGCCAAAATTTGAAATGAATATTAAAGCGACGAGCTGGCAGAATAGTTAGCATGCAAACTACTTAGCGGCATTTCGTCCGTCACTCTGAGTTCAAATTCCGCCGAGATCGACTTTACCTTTCATGCTTTTAGGGTCGATAAGATAAGTACCAGTTGAGTAACGGGGTCGATGTAATTGGCTTACCACCACCCCCGAAATTTCTGGCCTTGTACCAAAATTTGAAACCAATGTTAAGCGTGTTTAAAAGCTGCTTTACTTATCAAGACACCTTTGCAGGTCTCATCAAACTATCAAAACCACCATTAACATCATTAATGTTTTAATACCAGTTTATCCACGTTGGTATGTAATTAGGCCAGTCAGCTGTAGACTAGTTTCGATCTTTGGTGCTGTTGAGAGAAAACATTTTCAACGACACCAAAATATGTATCTCTTAAAACATAGAGAGGAAGAGGGGGGAATTGGGGGAATTTAGTGATGATACAAGAAGCTAAGTGAAATAAAGCTTAGCTTATTCTATCGAATCACCTTTGGATTGAATTAATCCGATTAATATACATCGATATATATTTATATTACATATATCACCCCTCCCCCATCATCGCCACCACCATCATCACTACCACAATTACCACAACCAAGACTACCACCACCACCATCACCAACACCACCACCATATACATCAATGAAATAGACCGATGAGCGAGCTGCAATGTGGTCCCTTGGATTATTAGAAACAACAGCCAAATATCATTGAAATTACCATCTGCAGATTAAAAAAAAAAGGACAGATTAGATTAAAGTTGGCACTAGATTTACGTTCTATGGCGGAAGGAAAGGAAAAAAGACGGGATGTTTACGTTTGGAAAAGATTTTAATCATCAGAGGTCTATCGTGGGGCTAAATCTCACTACACATCTATATAGAAATAACTAGATATATCATCAGCCTTGAATATTCTTGTGGGATGCATACCAACAGAGATAAATAAAAGCTGTAACTCCTGCAGAGACTTATTAGTGAGTGTTTACGAGGTAGCTCAATTTGCTAGAAACAGAAGCCAGATTCCTTCAACTCACATTCTACCATCTTAGAAATAGGGCACGTTGAATAACTTGGTCATGGATTCCCTGAACAGAGAAAGTTGGAATGCTTTTTGATTCTAGACCACCTGCTCGATCAGCGCTGACCTGGGACTGGGGCTAAAATATAACTATTCTGTATCAATCGCTGTCAAATTCCCAGAGTCTGAAAACCAGGTAAAACCATCACAATTCTAAAATTACCAATAAGTCCCAACTGAAATAATGCCTCACATAGAATTATCATCTTCCTCTGCACACCCTCAAATGTTTTTGGAAAGATCCAAGATCCATCCTTGATATTATTAACCCACACATTAGGGGGTAATCTTAACCCATCGCCTGGCTTAACATTACCACCAGGCATCTTAGCTGCCTTTAGCGGGGTTCACTGTTACAAGCATTCGGGCCAGGCCTCCAGATTGAAATATACCTTCCTCCACTCTCCTTCCTTCCCCCCAGTCTTGGAGACTGTGTAAAGGTTATCATGGGCATTACTCTCCCTCCTGACTTAAGACACAATTAAATCCGCTCCAAATCGCAACACGGATTCAGACACCATGGTAACATTTTTCTATTGCACCTATTTCCAAATGGGCAAGGAACTAGGTGGCTGTTATTCTCTGTGAAAGACTTGTCCCCAAAATCTATATTTTATTTTAACATTTTGCTACCCCGCCCAATTCCGTGCATCTTCCCGGTATTTTATTTTTATTATTACACCCGTCTTGTGACTCAACCTCTATAATTACTTCACGGATCTAGCAAAAACAAAAAATAAAATCATGACGCCTACTTTCGTTACCTACTATAAAACCATCCTAAATACACTTTTGTGTCTTTCTCACAGCCCGAACAAAGTAAAGGAGAGAGAGAGAGAGAGAGAGCGGGGAGAGAGAAAGAAATAACTGTAGTTAATGACCTCGTTAGTCCTAAGTACTGTGTTGGGCTGCGAACCACTAATGAAAATGCAGAACAACAGTTGTGTTCTGAATTCAATATGTCCGGCTTTGCTGTGGCCACCATCAGAACGTGGGCCTCTTACGCAATCGGTTGCCCTGCTAAAATAAATGAATAAATGAATATAAACTGCGCAAATCACACCCATACTATATTGAAGAAAAGGACATGTCGAATGTAATGTGGTCGGGGCAGTGCTGGATATAAAGTTGGTTGTGGCCCAAAGTTATATAAACTGTTTGTGTGGAGTGTCATTAGAATGCCATTGGTAAATAACAATAAGGGATCTTTTCGGTTTGAACGGCAGTTTTTTCAAGCGGTATCATATGAAATTGTTACCCATAATTATGACCCTAGTATCGATCTATTGCATTTCAATCTGTTTTAGGATTGAGGTTAGTTAGGGCTAGGGGTGGAGGGAAGGGTATCTTTTTTTCTTCAGAAATGTAAATAAACCCAATCTGTTTCTTAAACGAGGGACATTCATACGGCACAGAATTTTTTCACTTCAATAGACGTCATTGATTGGTTGAAATTGCAGAAACTGAAGAAAAAAACAACAAATATCTTACAAACTATAGAATTTTCTCAATAAAGCCAAGAGAAAAAGATGTTTTATAAACACATTCTACCAGTATATGAAGTTTAAAAGTGTTTAGTTACGTGGAAATTATTTTTAAAAACTGCCGGTCAAACCGAAAAGATACACAATAAGAAATAACAATAAGAAACTGCCTCAGTGAAAAAAATTACCATACAAATGATATTTATTTACACACAAGAAGTATTATATAAGGACAAGTTAAAAGTGGTAAGAGCATATTTCACAGAACACTGACGAAACTCCATGTGGATTCCGAATTAACTCTCTGATCTGAAGTCTAAAATCCCACAGTTTAAATCACCCTGTACGAAACCATTCAAACTGCAAATTGGTAGAAAATGGCCATGCTCATTATGCAGGGTATGGCTCATGGCTAGAGATCCAAGACTGATGGTTCGAATGCAACTGAAGCCTAACTACAAATCTTGGAAAGCGTCTTGTTAAGAAAATTACACCAGAAGCTCTCATCAAAATTGAAAACATATATGCCTTTTATTTTGAAGCTCCTGCGGACAGTGGCATGACGTGGGATGTGCGAACCGCACAAGGTAGCTACTATATATACGTGTGTAGTAGTCAAAGGTATGTTACGTTTAGGGAAGGAGACAGCCATTTTGGCTACCGTACAGGGCAGCTTAAGCACACGATACGTCAATGCCTGCCTACTGTGAGGTTCTAAGCTGTAGCTAGTTTGGTTTATAACTAAATCAACTGTGAATCTGGACATACACTATGACTGAAAAATAAATATAGAACAGTCACGGCTGGAACGCTTTAATGATCGATCAAGGTAAATAGAAACGACACAGTAACAATAACATACGGATACAGACTTAACAGTGGAGGGGCTGAAAACACGATCGGACTGTCACACTGAACTCCATACAATTTGCTCACATTATATGTTGGCATGTGCAGCAAGGTTCTCATTTACACTAATGTACGATATAGCTAGAACAACGCTAGGTCGCATCCAATCGTCTGCCGGCTACCTTCAGGTCATAGGTATGGGGCTACACGAAAGCAACTGGTTGTCTGTGTTTGTAGCCAATTGCTACCGTATCTATTCAGTCTCGACTCACTGAGGACACGCAATAACTATGTGGAATTGATATTAGCAGAAATCGCAGCAGTCGTTTAGATGCGTTCTTGAACAATGATACTCTCAAATGAGGTACAACAAGCAGATCTTCCAAAAGGTTTTCTCAGGTGAAGATCTCAACCTTTCGCCTTCTTCCATCTAGTTACTTTACTTCTGTCTTACTTTTTCACCTTTGTATCTATATCTTTTGGCTGTCGTTACACATTCGCTTCCATCTAGCTCTCATACCATTTCAGTAAGGTCTGGCGAACCTATATACACATACACATACTTATATGTTTAAAATTAAAATATAGTTTTTAGCATCAAACTATGATAAAAGTATTTAGAGGCCTGATGATTGGGGTTACATTTTAATAAAGGCTCCTGCAAAACACGGCGTGGTTAAGGAACCGGAAAATGAACCTCAAGAAACACGTGTAGCCGAGATATGAGTAGTAGGTATTAAATTAAATTAAAATTCTTTTATATGGTGGGATGAAGGGGACTACTATCTCTAAATGAATAAATATATATATATATATATACGTTTATATATTTGTTGTGCAAGATTTTTTATGTGAAGTCGTGTGTTGAAACAGATGTTGTTGTATTTCGGAATGGTCATTTTGCCAGTTTAGCCAATAAGAACACACGCACTATATATATGGCTGACGGTTAGTAAGGAGAGACACAAATAAGAAAGAAGAAAGCAAAGGACCACTGATGCGGTCACAGGAGTGTGACGAAACAACTCTGGCCAAAATAAGATTAAGATTAATGTAAAAAATAAATAACATTGAAGCAAAGTAACACCAAATATATAGTGCGTGTGTTTTTATTGGCTAAACTGGCAAAATGACCATTCCGAAATACAACTATATTTATATATATACGTAAATGTCGAACGAGAGAGAGAGAGAGAGAGAGAGTGTGTGAGTGAGTGGGGGCAAAGTTTGTATGATGTAGAGAGAAGAGTAGGAAAGGTTTTAGACAAAGTGCACTTTCGTGAAAGTCGAAGATAGTTTGGATGTAGTGGAGAATAACAGGACATAACAGAGTTAGTAGTTGTGCATGCGCAGGAGGAAGGAATTGAAGAGGAAAAAATAATGAGAGAGAGAGAGAGAGAGAGAGCATATAATAAAAACTGAGAAGTGGATGAGATGGAAAGAGAATAAGAAAAGAGAAGCGCTACAACGTGAAGGAATGTCCAGTTTACAGAAGCAGGGGTGTTGTTGATGGCCAGAAGAGTGATCGCAATGAGAAGCTACACACATGAGAATACATATAAATATACTTAGAAGCATAAGCACGTACACATATATTTGAGGACATGTTACATAAGGACAATGGAAACTGTGACACCAACTCGCATATAGTTTCCTAAGTGCATACATACACAATAATATCAAAAATAACAAATAAAATAAACGTAAAACATTAACAATTGCAGCGTGGAAAGTGTTTATAAGCCATTTAAGAAACTCTCAAAAACCGTTAGATTCTCTTCAACATTTAAATTTAATTTGTCAAAATATTTTCGTCGCTTTGGGACTGCGACCTGTTCACTGACAAAACTTCGTGCAGCATCAAAACTTCGGGATGCATCCCGAAGTTTTGTCAGTGAACAGGTCGCGGTCCCAAAGCGATGGAAATATTTTGACAAATTAAATTTAAATGTTGAAGTGAATCTAACGGTTTTTGTGTGTTTCTTAAATGGCTTATAAACACCTTCCATGCTGCAATTGTTTTCGTTCCAGCACACGATCTCAGATCAGGTCACTTGCTATGCAAGTACATCTCCGTAAAACATTAACATTCTTATAAAGACATTTTCCATAATGCACATGCATAAAAGTAGGTGAGGGATGGATTAGAGAGACGAGAAAGAAAAAAGTTCATTCAGTCCTCGGAGAAGCACGGCAAGCTTCCGCAATACTAGTGAATATTTTACACACAATTTCCAATATATCGGGATACGAATGGCAAGACTTCCTTTTGTACACCCTTTTTTAAAATTTTATTTTTTTATTTTTTTAATTTATTTTTTTTTTCTACGGAGAATACGAATCTGCAAAAAAAAAATTAGCAAAAATCGGTATTTTGAAATTACCCCTTGCCCCACTCCTAATATCTTCATTTTTCAGAAATTGTTTTTCAAAATATGCGGAAAAATACGGAGATAATGATTCTGAAAAAGACTTCCAAAAATGTTTGTAGTTACCGTTAGGGTTTTAGGGTTAAGGTTTTAGGATTAGGGTTAGGGCTACGGTTTTAGGGTTAGGGTTACGGAAAAAAGTGAAAAATGAAGAAATTGGGGGGGGCCGGAATTTCAAAATGCCAATTTTTGGCAATTTTCTGGAATCTCTGTATCCGAAAACGGGGAGAAAATGTGGGGAGGCGAGGAAGTTTTTCCACACGAATATCGTTTAAGCTGGTGACAATCGGATGTGCAGCATTGACAAGCCTCAATAAAGGCGAAACATGTCTGCTATTCTCGTGAGCCACTACAGCGACAATGTTCGTCTCGCCCCGATATTTTATGTTAAATAAATCCATAATTTCATGCTTTCTGAAGGTGTGTTTATGTTTAGTATGATATTCAGATGGCGATTTTAATTTAATACTGTTCAATTGCGTATACTAAGTTCTTAGTGTTTCCTGGAGTGAGATGTCCTATGTGGGAAATATACTGGACAACAAGAGGTGGTTAATGAAATGATAAGATCTGTTGAAATGGTGAGTTACGTATTGACCCAGAGGGTATTGGAGAACGACGCTCGCGGTAAAAGAATTTAATTCAGTAAAGGAATTTGGGGCCGGTAATAGTTGTAGCATTACTAATGTAGAGATGCCAGGTAAAAAGCTACAGAAATTTTCACCTTTTTTTAAGGAGAGAAAGGGTAGTGGAGAGGGAAGAGCTTACGGAATGGGAGAGTACATTTAGTGTGAATGGAGTGAAAAAGAGTATTAGAAATGTAGTAACAGAAATGTAAGTTGGAGACAGCGGGCAGGTGGATGTTGCCGACAATGACGGGGATATCTAGAAAGCCGGTGGGGATGTTAAATAAGATAAAGATGGATTCCGGGACATAGCGAAATGAGTTAGGGCAAGAGATGAAGATATCAATTCTTGCTGTTCAGTGAATATGGTGACGCTGAGGCCGTCATCAATATAGCAACTGGTCAACTTATCGAGAGCCGTTCAATAGACTAGGGGAACATCTATGCCGCAATGTTGCCAATGAAGATGTTTCTTAATTCTCATGGCAACCCCACCGACCTTTTTGTAAAATACAAGAAAAAAGGAAGTAATCTAGGAGTGGCTGTGTGGTAAGTAGCTTGCTTACCAACCACTTGGTTCCGAGTTCAGTCCCACTGCGTGGCACCTTGGGCAAGTGTCTTCTACTATAGCCTCGGGCCAACCAAAGCCTTGTGAGTGGATTTGGTAGACGGAAACTGAAAGAAGCCTGTCGTATATATGTATGTGTGTGTTATGTTTGTGTCTGTGTTTGTCCCCCCAACATCGCTTGACAACCGATGCTGGTGTGTTTACGTCCCCGTAACCTAGCGGTTCGGCAAAAGAGACCGATAGAATAAGTACTAGGCTTACAAAGAATAAGTCCTGGGATCGATTTGCTGGACTAAAAAAAAAGGCGATGCTCCAGCATGGCCACAGTCGACTGAAACAAGTAAAAGAGTAATAGAAAGTTTGGCAGAGTTATTGTACAACCCAACAATACACACACACATGGTAGAAACTATTATTTCTAAATCTCTCACTGAAAAACATACAGTAACAGTAAAGATTATTTTTATTTCTTTATTGCCCACAAGGGGCTAAATATAGAGGGGACAAACAAGGGATTAAGTCGATTACATCGACCTCAGTGCGTACCTAATACTTAATTTATCGACCCCGAAAGGATGAAAGACAAAGTTGACCTCGGCAGAATTTGAACTCAGAACGTAGAGACAGACGAAATATCTGTTTCTTTATTGTCCACAAGGGGCTAAATATAGAGGGGACAAACACGGGATTGAGTCGATTACATCGACCTCAGTGCGTAACTGGTACTTAATTTATCGACCCCGAAAGGATGAAAGGTAAAGTCGACCTTGGCAGAATTTGAACTGAGAACATAACGGCAGACGAAATACGACTACGCATTTCGTCCGGCGTGCTAACGTTTCTGCCAGCTCGCCGCCTTGTAAAGATTATTTGCCAACATAATGTGGTTGTCCCGGTTGGAACAACAGTAACATTCATCCCAACCGGTACTGTCACATTATGTTGGCAAATAATCTTTACTTTATATATATATGATGTTTTATTGGTAGTTGGAAAAACTTCACAAACTGTTACCTAGTGTTTTATGTAACAGCTACAATAAAATGCCAATATTTTACTCAACTTTTGATATTCGAGTGCAATTTTCTCCTTGTTTTGCACTCGCGTGCCCGCATGAGTACATACATACATGCATGCATGCATACATATATACAAGCACCGTCAATAATGCAGGAGCCTAGAGTTTCGTACCTGAGCATTTACCCAAATTTGGTAAGTGCTCTGGTACGAGGCTCCAGACCCACGAATCACTCATGTGCCTTAACGGTTTTAAAGAATATAATACATACACCTCACATACACAGATATATATATATAAAGGGAGAGGGATAGATAGATAGATAGATAGATAGATAGATAGATAGATAGATAGATAGATAGATAGATAGATAGATAGATAGATAAATAGAGTAGATAGATAGATAGATAGAGAGAGAGAGAGCCTGACAAATGGTCTAAAAGACACTTCAAATAGACAGGTAGACAGTTAATTGTAAAGTTACATATGTGACTCAAGGGCCCAATGTTTCGTCTATCTTTTTCTTATATGTGTGTGTGTGTATTCGATTAGAGGTTGTGTTAACTTCATGAAAGGATAGTTTCATCCAAGGAAATACTGGTTCAATACCTAGTATTTTGGGGAATTAATTCCTTTAAAATAATATATATATAGATACCGGAGTAAGCACATAAATGTG
>NC_043003.1:103660484-103671326 GCF_006345805.1 Octopus sinensis | reverse complement strand
TGGATGAGTTAGAGTACAAATGAGATGGAAAACCTGAATATGAGAGGAATCGGATGTAGTGTACAAGAAAGGATAACTATGTGAAGGATAGTTATATAAAGAAGTGTTGAATGTTGAAAATGGAAGGAACATGTGAAAGACGAAGTAGTAGAGACTTAAGATACTGAGCCTACAAAAGAAATGACGAAGGACAGCAACGACCGATGCAGTCCTGGAAACCAGTCTCACCATGAAGGCATAAAGAAACGAACATCAAAATGGTGGTAATGACAAAAAGCTTGGATGTATAATATATATCTAGATTTGGGTCTCTCAACCATTTTGCTTCATCAAATTGTCGTCAGCAATCCTCACCGACTTTCCAACACACCCTCATCTCTCTACTGCTCATCCTCTGCCCCACCCCCTTCTATATTACTATATCTTGGCGACTGTTTAACGAGGAGTGTCCCGGCTCCATCCATGTTTAATTTCGCATCCTTTCTTACCAGAAAACATATATCTGCTATTACTGTCTCTCTCACATCATTCTCTGTAATATTGTTGTCTCTCCCCCATTACTCTTGTAAGTACTCTTTCTTCCATTAACTCTTTCTCGAACACTCAGCACATTGTATCCTTACTTCTTCCAACCTCTCGCTCTTGTTCATCTGTTATCACCCTCTTTTCTATCCCCCTTTTTAGCCACGTTACCATAAACGGTATGGACTGCCATCATAAAATATACCCAGTACACTCTGTAAAATGGTTGGTGAACGAATAGAGACAACATCAGGTCAAGAGGACTCTTTACCATTACTGAGAACATGACAATCGCACTAATACGGATGCCATAATAAAATGCACCCAGAACACTGTTTCGAAGTAGCTGGTGTAAGGAAGGGCGTCTGGCCAAATAACTATGTCAAAATCAGATGTAGAAACGGGATGAGGACCTGCGACTAACTAGGAGAGCTGTAGCTATAGATAAGAACCATCTCGGACCATGACAACCCATCCAACCCGTGCAAAGCGAGCGTAAGATGATGAAGGCTGTTGTTTTTACTAGATGGTTTCTGGATTTTAAAAAACCAGATCCATTTAGATCAGTCTATCAGTCGATTTCATCTATAGTGGGAAAAAATTACCCCCTAAGATTTTCCGATTAAACTGATATTGCCTATTTATCTCCTTTTATTTCTTTCCCACATTACATACGTAACTAATGCAACTACTGGGATTGGAGTTGTGGGGTAACTAATATCGTTACATAATCGTTCTCAATGTTATAACAAAATGATAAAATGGGTAAATTATTAATTGATTAATTTAATTATCAATGTTTCTACAGTGCAAACCGGTAGCCAATTACATGCTGGAAACTATCGAGTTAATAGCCATGATTGGCATGATCCAAACCAATTAGCACGTACGCACGCATGCACGCGCACACATCTATATTTAACACAGGGGAACTACGGAATACGAGTAAAACATACACATAATAAATACGGACAAGACCAAATCCCCCCATCAGTTATAAACCAAATATCACAAGAATTTCGACACTTAGGTGTCGAAATTCTTGTGCCAGATTAGTTATTAGTGATTTTTTATAACGCTACGCACGCACGCCCATCTGTCTGTCTGCCTATCTATCTATCTATCTATCTATCTATCTATCTATCTATCTATCTATCTATCTATCTATCTATCTATCTATCTATCTATCATCATAATCATCATCATCATCGTTTAACGTCCGCATTCCATGTTAGCATAGGTGGGACTATATATATGTTTGTGTAAGGCGGCGAGCTGGCAGAAACGTTAGCACGCCAGGCGAAATGCTTAGCGGTATTTCGTCTGTCTGTATGTTCTGAGTTCAAATTCTGCCGAGGTTGACTTTGCTTTTCATCCTTTCGGGGTCGATAAATTAGTTACCAGTTGCGTACTGGGGTCGATCTAATCGACTGGCCTTCTCCCCCAACATTTCGGGCTTGTGCCTAGAGTAGAAAAGTATATATATATATATATATATGTGTGCGTGTGTATATATATATATATATATAGTCGCCATGATAGATAGTTAGCCACTACACATATTTTTTTCTCTCTTTGTTTTTTCTCTGTCTCTTTCTGTAGAAGAGCGTAGGTTCGAAATGTAAAAGACTTTTTCTATTCCTGAGCGTTATACTAATACATCTGTTTGTTTTGTACACCACCTGTCTTCGTCCTTGGTTTGTTTTTTTTCGTTAACTCTCCCTATATATATATATATATATATATATATATATATAATATTCTTCCCCTTCTTTTAACGATGGCAGAATGTGAATTGAGATTTTGCAGATAATTCTATCGGATCTTGAAATTAGGTAGATGCGTTGAAACCTCTCGAGGTTGACAACAGCATCGAGCTCAAGTCTGAGATCACTTTGTGAATATTAATGATACAACCCCTTTCGATTCATTGCGATCGTTTATGCTTTAATCCAGGAGTCGTGGATCATTTAGTACTGGTATAGCGATTTCAGATTACCTCCCATTGAGATTAACCCTCCCCCCGCCCCGGTAACTTGAAATCGCTTTCAAATTACCACCGGGGATAATTTGAAATCGATTTCAAGTTACCCCCTACGGTTTCAGATGACCCCCCACCGCCTAAAATCCTTCCCCAAATGTTCGTCACCGTGATAATAAAGAGGAGAATCATTATTATGTTTATTATCATCATCATCATTTTCTTCTGTAACTTACAAGTATAATTACTAAAAAGTATAATTAATAATATTAGGTTGGTAAGAAAGTAATTTCAGTTTTTTAGTGTGGAATAAAAGTCAATTTTTTTTCTTACAAAGAAGGAACTTTAATCCACAATATATTTTCCATTTTGTTCGATACCTTTTGCCATTTTTCTAGCAACTTCATGATTCCGCGCTCACAGAACTTCTGGTCCTTATCAGCCAAAAACTGAAGCAAGTGTGATTTCAGGTCATCATCATTATTGAAAGTTTTACCACTCAAAGAATTTTGAAAACTTCGAAATAAATAGTAATCTGATGGTGCAAGGTCAGGGCTATTTGGTGGATGTGACATCACTTCCCAACTAAGCTCCAATACTTTTTCATGAGTTAGCAAAGACATGTATGGTCTAGTGTTATCATGGTGGAACACGATTCCTTCATGATTTGCCAATTATGGCCATTTTTCTTTGATTGCTTCCTCCAGTTTCATTAGTTGTTGACAGTAAACACCTAAATGATTGTTTGGTTCCTTGGAAGCAGCTCAAAATACAAAATACCATTGTAATCCCACCAAATTGACAGCATGACCTTTTTTTCGGGCAGTTCAGCATTCGATGTGGTTTGTGCTGGTTCATTACGCTTGGACCATGATCGTTTTTGATTGAGGTTATTGTAGACAATCCATTTTTCATCACCAGTGATGATTCGTTTCAAAAAAAAAAAAGGTTGATTTCATTACGTTTGAAATGCACATTGCAAATATTGATTCGTTGTGTTAAGTGAATCCTTTTCAATTTATGTAGAACCCAAATAACGGAGCTTCTTAACGAGTCCAAGACATTTTAAGTGATTTTCAATTGTTGTGTGTGATACATTTAACCTCTCTGCAATCTCTCGCACAGTTTTATGAGTATCAGATTTAATTACGGCTTTGATTCGGTCGTCATCAATTTCAGTAGGTCGCCCAGAACGTTGGTCACCTTTGAGTGAAAAATTTCCAGAACGGAATATTTAAAACCATTTCTGACAGGTGCATTCTGTTAAGCAATCAGCACTATAAATTTCACATATCTCTTTGTTAGCCCCAACAGCTTTCTTGCCTCTACGGAAATAAAAAAGCAAATCATGGCGAAAATGTTCGTTTTTGCACTCCATGTTAAAATTGACACTGAACTAACAGCTGTAAACAAAATTACGCGCAATTTGCTTCTAAAGTAAGCTAAAAGTAACGGCTATCAAATGTCAAAAGGAAAAAAAATCATAACATTGACAAAAGTCATTAAAACAACTCGTAACTCTATTTGTAAAAAACGAAATTACTTTCTTGCTAACTCACGAGAAGTTTGTATCAAGGGAGATAATGAGTGAACCCATTAAATATATGTATTGATGTTTATTATGTGTGAGTATGCGTAATGTACATTTGTAAATGAAAGTGAAAGTAATGTAAATAAAAAAGACTGGCAAACTACACTTCTAGTTGAACTACAGCACAATCTAACAGCCAAAGATCGAGACGGTTTTGGAAACGATCGATCTATATCCAGAAAAATTGAGGTTATGGCAGCTATTCGGGACAATATGATTTCTCGAGTTACCTCCAATATTAGAATAGCTCAGTCCGTTCGAAAAGAATAATACGATAGAAAACACAAGCAACAGCAGTTCAGTATAGGAAATAAAGTTCTGCTCAAAAACCTAATTCGAGAGGACAGAAAAGGAGGGCATTTTACAGAACGCCACACAGGCCCTTTCACTACCGCAGAAGTTTGTGGCAAAAATACCTATCGACTTTCAAATAACAATAAAGTACTAGAAAAGAAAGTAAATGCTACCAGCCTTACTCGATATATTGAGCAACCAACAGCAAGTAAAAAATGTAAAACAAATTACGAAAATCAAGATACCCAAGCGCCAGACTAAAAAAAAAAAAAATTGCAATGATGTTTTAACGTATACTAGCACTATAACCCGGCGTTGCCGGGTCATAGTGCTAGTGCATGCATATATAGCTGCGTGCGTGGGCACATACTCGCGAGTACTGTCCAAATCTCCGACCAATCACATACAGCTAGCTGGCATTCAATTGGCGTATCAAGTTTCAGGCATTTTGATTGGGTTTTGCATAGAAAATTCACAAAAAAGTCACTTCTATTGATTTTTTAATGGCTTTGCGGCACCTTACTGGCACCTGTGCTGATGGCATGTGTAAAAGGATTCGAGCGAGGTCGTTGCCAGCACCGCCTGACTGGCCCCCATGCCGGTGGCACGTAAAAAAGCACCCACTACACTCTCTGAATGGTTGGCGTTAGGAAGGGCATCCAGCTGTAGAAACTCTGCCAAATCAAGATTGGAGCCTGGTGCAGCCATCTGGTTCACCAGCCCTCAGTCAAAATCGTCCAACCCATGCTAGCATGGAAAGCGGACGTTAAACGATGATGATATGTACACTGTGGAATCCCTGAAGTAAATCTAGTAACATGTGCATTTCTACTGTATGATGACATCAGGTAGCCAATATCTGTGGTCAAGCTTTACACAGCATTCTTCAAGTTTTCTACTCTATTTACTTTTGTGTATATATGTGTGTGTATATATATATATATATATATATATATATACATACATATATATATATACATACATATATATATATATACATACATACATATATATATACATACATACATACATATATATATATATATACACATACATACATATATATATATACATACATACATATATATACATACATACATATATATATATACATATATATATATATATATACATACATATATATATATACATATATACATACATATATATATATACATATATACATACATATATATATATACATATATACATACATATATATATATATACATATATACATACATATATATATACATATATACATACATATATATATATATACATACATACATATATATATACATACATACATTATATATACATATAATACATACATACATATATATAACATATACATACATACATATATATATATACATACATACATACATATATATATAACATACATACATATATATATATATACATACATACATATATATATACATATATACATACATATATATATATACATACATACATATATATATATATACATACATACATACATATATATACATACATACATACATATATATATATATATACATATATATATACATATACACTACTGTCAGAAATTAATTAGCACCCTTGATTTTCTCTTCACTCAAGGTATTTGCTGTCACCTAGTGGCCATATCTCGAACTATTGCTTTGTTGTGAGTTCACTGTTGCGCAGAACGATGACGTAACTTTGTTTGCAGAGCAGTTTGAGAGTCTACAGCCTAATGATGTTGACATAGCAGTGCAACAACAACTTGGAGTGCGGATGCAGACAAATCTTCCTTTGTTTAATAGATATAGGTAGCGCCTCGCAAGGACCGAAATCACACCGTACTAAGTTTTCTCATCGCGTAAGACGTTTTGAACAGCTCGTAGGTTAATTGATTTGTGTATTTGCAAGATTTTTTTTCCTCACAAATTCTCCTACACTCTGCTTGATGACGTCACTTCTGGTTCACAAAACTTTCTGTTATACATCAAAGAAGGTGAGAAATTCTGCTTTCTTTCTTTTTTGTTTAATGAATAATAACTCATAGCAGTTTTGTTATACCATAACATTATTCAAATGAATAGTTTTAATGAAAATAACTGGTTTTTAATGTTCATTCCTAGATGGGCCCAAGACCTCGCATGACCTTGGAGAGACGGTACGAGGCTTTCTCGTGGCGTGGGAAGCTGTCGGAGGCTGCAATAGCCAGAAAACTTGGTGTAGCCAGGCGCACAATTCAGTGCTTATTTAAGAAATACGAGGAAACCGGATCAGCAGCTGACAAAAAGGGTAGGGGACGGAAGAGGCTGACGACCCAGCGGGAGGACCGGTTGCTGATCCGAAAGTCGCTGTACAACCGAAGGGCAACGAGCCGGCAACTGGCGGAGGAGATGCAAAAGATGACAGGGAAGCAGTTGTCTACAACCACCGTCAAGACCAGATTACTGGAAGCTGGTCTAAAATCCTGTAGGGCCGCCCATAAGCCGCTCCTTACAGCCCAAAACTGGAAGAGGCGGCTGCTCTGGGCCCGTGCCCACAAGACATGGACCGTGCAGCAGTGGTGGACAGTGATGTTCACTGACGAGTCGCGATTCAGTCTCGTCAGTGACAAGCCTGTCCATGTGCGATGCCGCAGGGGTGAGCGCTTCAACAAAGACTGCATTGCTCTCACCATGAAGCATGGTGGGGGTGGTCTGATGGTGTGAGGGGCGTTCAGCTACAGTGGTGTTGGGCGGCTCTATGCCGTCGAAGGCAACATCAACGCAGCAAAGTACGTTGAGATAGTACGGGATACCTCTTTGGTGGCGAGGAGTACGTGCTGGCCAGTCACCGTGACCTGAACCCTATTGAGAACCTCTGGAGTCGATTGGGTAGGGATTTGAATGTGCAGGCAATACAGGAACCGACACGAGCTGTTGGGGCACTTCTTGCTGCATGAGGGGCCATCCCTGCACAGTACCTGCAGGCACTCATAGACAGCATGCCGACCCGCGTAGCAGCTGTCATTGCTGCCAAAGGAGGAGCAACAAGATATTGACTAAATTTCACGATTAATAACAATTATGTGGTGTGCTGGGATATGTTTTAATAAATTTTTGATTAAAAACGAGTTCGTTTCTGATAATAAGTTAATTAAATTAAGAAAATGTAAGAAAATGTAGAAATTTGAGAAGTGCTAATTAATTTCCGACGCAAGTGTATATACATATTATATACACATATATACATACGTAAATATATATTTATACATATATACATACATATATATATACATATATACATACATATATACATACATACATACATACATACATATACATACATACATACATACATACACACACACACACACACACACACACACACACACATATATACAGTTGCGGCCAAAATGTTCAGAACGGCATTGTTTTCGTCAGAAAAGTAGGTATAAGTTTTTATCAAAGTTGTTTTATATTCTATAATTTCCACAGACAATAAATACGATATCATTTGTTATTGTCTGAGGTTTTGGTGTAATTTGAGGGGATAATACAAAAGCTATGTATGATTTAGTGATTTACTGCAAAACCCCCTGGCGGCCAAAATGATCAGAACGGTTGCTTTTACTCCGTATTTTAGTATATTTAACCGGCGAACTCTAATGTTTTGAATTTGTTTAAGTGACGGTTCGTTTACTAAACATTAGTAAGAATATTTGCAGTGTACTTTGTTAATATAATGCCACTTACTCCGTTACCAATTCGTCAGCAGATTATTAAGCTTCGAAAGAAGGATAATTTAAGTATTGGGTCTATTGCAACGATTGTTAACAAGTCAAATAGTGTTGTTCACGGTATTCTTAAGGTCTACGATGATTGTGGTTCGTGTGAAGCAAGAAAGTCTACAGGTAGGCCAAGAAAACGACCAAGAGAGAAGATGGTAAAATTGGTTAAAAAGGACAGATTTAAAACTGCTGCTGCTGTTTCTCGGGAAATGAGCATTGTACTGAAGAAAACTTTATCTCGAAAAACTGTGTCACGTCGTTTAGTTGAACATGGCCTACAAGCAAGAGCACCTGCAGTGAAGCCACTGATCAGCTCCAAGAATAAAAAGTGTCATCTTACCTTTGCAACCGAACATGTGTTGTGGTCTCATGAAAAATGACAAACGGTGCATTTCAGTGATGAATCTAAGTTTATGTTATTTGGCTCAGATGGGAAAAGGTTCGTCGAAAGTAGGTGAAAAGTTGTCGCCTAAATGCTTTAAGACTAGTGTTAAATTCGGTGGAGGAAGTGTCATAGTTTGGGGGATGATATCTGGAAATGGTGTGGGGCCCTTTGGTGCAATTACATGGAAAGGTAAATGCAGGAGTTTATAAACAACTTGTAAAAAGATCATGCCTTGTCTGTGCTGAGAAATTCAACTAAGCGACCACCCATATTCATGCAGGACAATGCCCCATGTCACAAGGCTAAGGTGGTCATGAACTTCCTCAAGGCTGAAAAGGTTATTGTTATGGATTGGCCTGCCCAAAGCCCAGATCTCAATCCTATTGAAAATGTGTGAAATGTTCTAGGAGAACGTTCGAAAGCTAGAAATCCTAAAACAACCGAGGAATTATGGAATGCCCTTCAAGAAGAATGGAATAAGATCACCCAGCAAGAAATTTAAAATTTAATTTCCTCATGCAGTCGAAGATGTCAAAGTATGATTGAAGCTAAAGGGCTTCACACTAAATATTAAATAATTCCAGTATTCTCTGTCATTTTTTATTATTTTGTTATATTTTCAACCGTTCTGATCATTTTGGCCGCCATGGGTTTTGCAGTAATTCACTAAATCATCCATAAGTTTTGTATTATCCTCTCAAATTACACCGAAATCTCAGACAATAACAATTCATATCCTATTTATTGTCTGTGAAAATTATAGAATATAAAACAACTTTGATAAAAAATTGTACCTACTTTTCTGACGAAAACAATGCCGTTCTGAACATTTTGGCCGCTATGATATAATTATATATTATATTTTATATTTCTATTTCCTTGTCTAATTATATTTACAATATATTTTGTATAATGCCTTTGCTGTTATGTAATGGTGTAATAAAGTATTGATTGGGTATCATCTGATGGTTGATGTTTGATTGATTTAAGTATGTTTCTCCATTTTCTAATTTTGTTTATTATATATATATATATATATTATTATATATATATATATATATATATATATATATAATATATATAATACATATATATATACACATATGTATATACATATATATATATATATATATATATATACATATATATATATATTATACATACATATATATATACATACATATATATATATATACATACATATGTATATATATATATATACATACATATATATACATACATATATATATATACACCATATATATATACATATATATATACATATATATATACAATATATATATACATATATATACATATATATATATATACATATATATATACATATATATATATATACATACATATATACATATATATATACATACATATATTATATACATACATATATATATACATATATATATATACATACATATATACATATATATATATACATACATATATATATATACATACATACTATATACATATATATACATACATATATATATACATATATATATATATACATACATATATATATACATATATATATATACATATATATATATACATACATATATATAATACATATATATATACATACATATATAACGGAAGCTTTATGAAAATAAACAAAGACGAAGGCAGGTGGAAAACAAACGAACAATTGTATTAGTATGGCGCTCAGGAAATATAAATAAAACAAGTCTTTAACGTTTCGAGCCTACGCTCTTCAACAGAAAGATACACAGAGAGAGAAAAACACAGAAAGAAGGAGAGAAAAAAAATGCGTGCAGTAGCTAACGAATCAACATGGCGATCTGATTTCGGCCAGAGGTCAAAGATCAAACATGAGACGCGAGAGCGAAATAAGGGGAGATAATAGGGTTGATAAAAGGGTTGAGGGACCAGCTAATAGTGCGTAGGAGGGGTCTGGATGTGTGTATGTATAGGGTTGGTGTATGTATTAGTATGTACTAGTATGTATTAGTACGTATTAGTATGTATTAGTTGGTGTGTGTATTAGTATGGCACATCATATGTGATGTGATGTGTAAAGTCATGTGGTGTAGTGAGGAGAAGAGGGGGAGGGGGGAGAAGGGGGAGGGAAGAAGAGGGGGAGGAGAGGGGGGAAGAGGAGAGGAGGGAGGAGGGGGATGAAGGAGGAAAGAGGAAGAGGGAGAGAGAGAAGGGGAGTGAGGGAGTGAGGGAGCAGAGGGAAGGGGAAGAGGGAGGGAGAAAGAGGGAAGAAGGGAAGGGGAGTAGGGGTGAAAGGATGAAGGACTGAAGAAGTAGGGGTCGGG
>NC_043003.1:103640484-103655484 GCF_006345805.1 Octopus sinensis | reverse complement strand
TATATATATATATATATATATGCATACATACAAACATGCACATGTAATAAAGAGGAAACACAGTAAGAGTGGGGGAGAGGGCAAAACACTAAAAAAAGAAACAAGGGGAAACAGACAGGTAAAGTATAAGGCACGAGAGAGAGAGGGGGGGCAGGAAGGACAGAAAGGAGAGAGGGAGGGGGAAAGGAAGAAGGGGTGGAGAGAAGGGAGAGAGAGGGGAAGGAGAGGGGAGGGGAATGGCTGGGTGGAAGTGAATTGAGTAGAGATAGGGAGAAACAGAAGCAGTGTGACAAAGATTTAGATTTCCTGTCTAAATGTACACATTCCCTTTTTCAAACACTTTGTTATGAGCAAACGTGACAATTTAACGCACACACGCACGCACATATATACATATATATCCACATATATAAGGCGACGAGCTGGCAGAACCGTTAGCACGCCGGACGAAATGCGTAGCCATATTTTTCGTCTGCCGTTATGTTCTGAGTTCAAATTCCACCGAGGTCGACTTTGCCTTTCATCCTTTCGGGGTCGATAAATTAAGTACTAGTTACGCACTGGGGTCGATATAATCGACTTAATTCGTTTGTCTGTCCTTGTTTGTCCCCTTGTGGGTAGTAAAGAAATATATATGTCCACACATAAATGCAAACACACTCATATATATATATATACGCACACACACACATTCACACGTATATACAATGTGTGGGAATGTAATAATCCAAATGATAAGGTTATGTCTGACATATTTATAATATACACAGACATACGATCACATACACACGCAGTCACATACACCGTTACACACACACCCACACGCGCACGCACACACAGACACGGAGACGCACACACGCGCGCGCGCGTGCGCACAGTCAGTCATACACCCCACATACACGATTACATAAATGCACGCACGCACACATACACATACACCCATTCCCCCCCTCTCTCTCTCTCTCTCTCTCTCTCTCTCCTATGTGTATGATGTGTATTAGAAAGGGTAACAGGCAGAAAAATACGATGCATGGTATATATATTTTCAAAATATGGAGTTTTATATAAGTGTGTGTGTGAGATAAATACATACTTGACACAGTTACGAATGTGTGTATATGTGTTACTGGTTTTCATAATGTCTCCTGGAAAGAAATCAAGAAAAAAATGGAAAACATTACGAAATACCTTTTTTATAAAGTAGTAAGTAGCCACAGCAGTAGTAACAATTGTTGTTATTGTTATGGTCGTGATATTCAAGTGTGTATACACACACACACCCCTTCTGTATCCGCAGTACGTTTTAAGTGATCTAAATAAGGTGAGAAGCTAAACTCGACCTTACAGAGTACATACTACCATATATATATACATACATACATATATACATATACACACACACACACATATACCACTCTCTCTGTATATCTTTGTTTCTCCTCTCTATGTTTGTCTCTTCTCTCTCTCGTTGTCTCTCCTCTCTTACTCTCTCTCACTTTTCTCTCCTCTCTTTCTTCACTCTCTCTATCTCTTCTACTCACTTTCATTACTCCCCCACTTTCCCTCCCTCAATGCTGACGCACTGTAGATTATTTTCTCTTTTATTTATCTACTCAGACTACCACCCTTTTTGCTATACTCCCACTTCTACATAGTAGCGTGAACACCCACCTTCTGGCTTATACTCCCACTACTCTATAATCTGTTGCTTTTCCATTTTCTCTTACTTTCCCCCCTATCTTGTGTAAATATCCAAATTCTTTCCCCCTCTCTATTTAATCTTTACCTCTCTCCTCTATTTACACTCCATTTCTCTACTCTCTCTTTACTCTTTATCTCTCTCCGCCTCACTATTTCACTCTCTTCTTACATATGTAGTTACCCCCCCCCCATCACTTTATCTACTCTCTCTATTCTACTCTTACACACGAACTATCCGAATTCATTCTCTTCTCGTTTGTATAGTTCCAATATCCTCTTTTCCTTTGATATTTTATCTCTTACTTGTTCAGTCCTTTTGACTGCGGCCATGCTGGGACACTATCTCGAAGAATTTTGTCAAATAAGTACGTGAAGTACTTATTTTTTTTGTATGGTACTTATTCTATCAGTTTTTTCTTCTTTTTTTTTCTTTACTGAACCGTTAAGTTACCGAGATATAGACACACCAATTGTCAAGCGGTGGCGGGGACAAATACAACAGAAGGACACACACAAGGCTTTGGTCGGCCCGAGGCTAAAGCAGAAGATACAGGCCAAAGTGCTGCGCTGTGGGATTGAACCCAAGGCCACATTGTTGGGAAGCAAGCTTTTAACTATGCGACCACGCTCACGCCTATATATTTTATTTAACCCTACAGCTCGTCCTTTTCGAAGGTAGAACTCATAGGCTGGTTTCCCGGTTTCTGTGGTGTAGATATCCCCCCCCCACACACACACACACATATATTGGACAGGATGCCGGACCGTTGTAGGAATACTCATTTTTGCCAGAACTGGAATTGAAATCACAATCATACGTTGTGGAGGCGCGTGGCTTAGATGTTAGGGTGCTGGACTCATGATCGTAAGATGGTGGTTTGGACCAGGGGACGCGTTCTGTTCCTGAGCAAAACACTTTATCCCACATTGCTTCAGTTCACTCAACTCGCAAAATCGTCGTAATCCTGCGACGGACCGGCCTCCCGTCCAGGTGGGAAATTTATACGCCATGGAAACCGGGAAACCGACCCTTGTGTGTCAGCATGACTCGAGAAGGTAACCTTACCTTTACCCAAACCCTTAAGCTACGCACCTCCAGTTCATCTTTCCATAAAACCTCTTCCTTTCTTTTTTTAACTCTTTGCATTACCGTCTCTTTGTATAAGTTACTATTAATATAGTCTTCCTTTTACTTTCATTTTACTTTCATGCATTAATTCTTTTCTTTTTTCTCCTTTTTCTAGTGAACCGTGAAGCTCAATATTAACTATGCCCACAATGGGCGTCTGCCAACGAAATTCAACTCATTTTATTCCAATTAAACCTATAGTAGGCACGTTTATGTATTTGTTTTGCAACATTCCTGGTGTGAAATCGTGTGTTGAAACAGATATTGTTATACATGGGTATGATTTATTTTGCCAAATAAACACCGCACTATATATACTTGGTCTTCACTTCAGTTTTATTATTATTTTTGGTGTTGTCTTTATCTAAGTTCTTTCACACTCGTCCTGTGACCACATCAGTGACTCTATACTACGTGTCCCCTCTTGATTTGTTTATAAACAGAACAAGAGCAGACACGTGGGATAGAAAGTCGCTGATGACGTCACAGGACGTGTGACGAAAGAGCTTAGACAAAGACACTAAAATCTCTCTCTATATAAACAAAATGTCTGTGTGTGTGTCCTTTATACAAATCCACAATTTTTCAGTTAGAGGGCTCACACTTTCTATGGTCATTCAAAACCGTCCAAGGGTGGTCGTGCACATCTTTACATTTCCCCAGTCACCCCGCAAAGCCATTAAAAAAATCAATAGAAGTGACATTTTTGTGAACTTTCTATCCAAAACCCTATCAAAATGCCTGACACTTGATGTGCGCACGCATTCAGCTGTATATGCATGCACTAGCACTATGACCCGGCGTTGCTGGGTCATAGTGCTAGTAATAATAATAATTCTGGTTTTATTGGCCACAAGGGCTAATATAAATCAAAAACATGTAAGGACACAGGACGAAAAGTACAAAGAGTTTTACGAAAAAGAATGGTCCGTGTAAATATTAAAATGACAACGAAAAATATAACAAGTAAAACTCCCAAGAGGGGGAGGCGCTTTGAAAAGTTACTCGTGGAAAACCCATAAAAGCCACGGGAACCTGGTCAAAACGGGGAGAGAGCCCCTTCTTTTATATTACATTTTTTTTTACAAGTGTAACCTCGGAATTGGTCCGTTTATACTGGCCATTTTATCGACATTCACCCACCTTTCAATAAATTTGCTACGAGACAGCACTTCTCTCTCTACTCTCACCTTCCTTTTCAAGTGGATGAGGCTTTGGCCAAAAAGGAAAGTGTCTGACTTTAGCCCTTTCAAATGGGTCCACCATACCACCTCTTTTGCTATAGCCACCAGACGAAGGAAAATTGCCTTGCCCTCCCGGTTAAAGGAGGTCAGCGGGACAATCTTCACTATGGATTCAGCTGATAGCCGGATCCATCCTACGCGTGACAGTAGCTGTTCGACATAAACCCATCGGTCAGCAATACTCGGGCACCGGACGAATGCATGCAGAACGGTTTTGTCGCTCTGAGCACAGCTCGGGCAGGCGCGGCTGACCGCACTTCCGTGCCGGCAGAGTTTATCTCGAACAGGCAGTGCCCCTCGGGACCTTTGGAAGTTATCCATGGATAACAATACAAAATCTATTGTAGTTTTCTCTCCTGTTTTTCTTATTTCCTATCTCTCTATTTTCTTTCGTTCACCATGCTTTCTCTTATTTTCTTATATGTAATATCTTTTTTCATTTACTTGTGTCAGTCATTGGATTGCGACCATGCTGGGAATCCTTAAAGAATCTAGTCGAACAAATTGCCCCCAGTATTTATTATTGTTTTTTTAAAGTCTGGTACTCGTTCTATTGGTGTATGATGCTGAACCACTATGTCTATAGGACGTAAACAAAGCAGCACCGGTTGTCAAGCGGGAAGCTGAAAACAAGCACAGATACACAACCACACACACGCACACGTCTGTATACATGTGAGTGTATATATATATAGATCATTTCTAATATATCTCTCAAACAGTGAGGATATCACCTGGCTACACTACACAGCAAAACAAATGATTATGCTGGAAATTACGCGCCCTCGCTAGTTTTCCTTTCTTAGCTGTGCGCTTGTGCACGCAAACACGGTTTACAATAAGCTCGCAAGAAGGAAAAAGTGTGCACATAGAGAATACTAAGTTTTCAAGATAAAATCCAAATTTGAGTGATGGTTACTTGCATAGATGGTTACTCGCATAGATGGTTACTTGCATAGATGGTTACTCGCATAGATGGTTACTTGCATAGATGGTTACTTGCATAGATGGTTACTCGCATAGATGGTTACTTGCATAGATGGTTATTTGCATAGATGGTTACTCGCATAGATGGTTACTTGCATAGATGGTTACTTGCATAGATGGTTACTTGCATACATGGTTATTCGCATACATGGTTACATGCATAGATGGTTACTCGCATAGATGGTTATTCGCATAGATGGTTACTCGCATTGATGGTTATTCGCATAGATGGTTACTTGCATAGATGGTTACTTGCATAGATGGTTACTTGCATAGATGGTTACTTGCATAGATGGTTATTCGCATACATGGTTACATGCATAGATGGTTACTCGCATAGATGGTTATTCGCATAGATGGTTACTCGCATTGATGGTTATTCGCATAGATGGTTACTTGCATAGATGGTTACTTGCATAGATGGTTACTTGCATAGATGGTTACTGCATAGATGTTATTTGCATAGATGGTTACTTGCATAGATGGTTACTCGCATAGATGGTTATTCCGCATAGATGGTTACTTGCATAGATGGTTATTCGCATAGATGGTTACTCGCATAGATGGTTACTTGCATAGATGGTTACTAGCATAGATGGTTACTTGCATAGATGGTTATTTGCATAGATGGTTACTGCATAGATGGTTACTCGCATAGATGGTTACTCGCATAGATGGTTACTTGCATAGATGGTTATTCGCATAGATGGTTACTCGCATAGATGGTTACTTGCATAGATGGTTACTTGCATATATGGTTATCGCATAGATGGTTATTCGCATAGATGGTTACTGCATAGATGGTTACTAGCATAGATGGTACTAGCATAGATGGTTTTCGCATAGATGGTTACGCATAGATGGTTACTTGCATAGATGGTTACTTGCATAGATGGTTACTTGCATAGATGGTTACTAGCATAGATGGTTACTTGCATAGATGGTTACTTGCATAGATGGTTATTCGCATAGATGGTTACTAGCATAGATGGTTATTCGCATAGATGGTTACTAGCATAGATGGTTACTTGCATAGATGGTTACTTGCATAGATGGTTACTAGCATAGATGGTTACTTGCATAGATGGTTATTCGCATAGATGGTTACTAGCATATATGGTTATTCGCATAGATGGTTATTCGCATAGATGGTTATTCGCATAGATGGTTACTTGCATAGATGGTTACTAGCATAGATGGTTACTTGCATAGATGGTTACTTGCATAGATGGTTACTAGCATAGATGGTTACTTGCATAGATGGTTACTTGCATAGATGGTTATTCGCATAGATGGTTACTAGCATAGATGGTTATTCGCATAGATGGTTACTAGCATAGATGGTTACTTGTATAGATGGTTACTTGCATAGATGGTTACTAGCATAGATGGTTACTTGCATAGATGTTATAGCATAGATGGTTATTCGCATAGATGGTTACCTGCATAGATGGTTACTAGATAGGTGGTTACTTGCATAGATGGGTTTCGCATAGATGGTTACTAGCACAGATGGTTATTCGCATCGATGTTACTGCATAGATGGTTACTAGCATAGATGGTTACTTGCATAGGATGGTATTTGCATAGATGGTTACTTGCATAGATGGTTACTCGCCATAGATGGTTAATTGCATAGATGGTTACTTGCATAGATGGTTACTCGCATAGATGGTTACTCGCATAGATGGTACTTGCATAGATGGTTACTAGCATATATGGTTATTCGCATAGATGGTTATTCGCATAGATGGTTACCTGCATAGATGGTTACTAGCATAGATGGTTACTAGCATATATGGTTATTCGCATAGATGGTTATTCGCATAGATGGTTACTTGCATAGATGGTTACTAGCATATATGGTTATTCGCATAGATGGTTATTCGCATAGATGGTTATTCACATAGATGGTTACTTGCATAGATGGTTACTAGCATAGATGGTTACTTGCATAGATGGTTACTTGCATAGATGGTTACTAGCATAGATGGTTACTTGCATAGATGGTTACTTGCATAGATGGTTATTCGCATAGATGGTTACTAGCATAGATGGTTATTCGCATAGATGGTTACTAGCATAGATGGTTACTTGTATAGATGGTTACTTGCATAGATGGTTACTAGCATAGATGGTTACTAGCATAGATGGTTATTCGCATAGATGGTTACTCGCATAGATGGTTACCTGCATAGATGGTTACTAGCATAGATGGTTACTAGCATATATGGTTATTCGCATAGATGGTTACTTGCATAGATGGTTACTTGCATAGATGGTTACTTGCATAGATGGTTACTAGCATAGATGGTTACTTGCATAGACGGTTAATCGCATAGATGGTTACTTGCATAGATGGTTATTCGCATAGATGGTTATTCGCATAGATGGTTATTCGCATAGATGGTTATTCGCATAGATGGTTACTAGCATAGATGGTTATTCGCATAGATGGTTACTAGCATAGATGGTTATTCGCATAGATGGTTACGATTGGTTACTAGCATAGATGGTTACTTGCATAGATGGTTACTAGCATAGATGATTACTTGCATAGATGGTTACTAGCATAGATGTTTATTAGCATAGATGGTTATTCGCATAGATGGTTACTCGCATAGATGGTTACTCGCATAGATGGTTACTTGCATAGATGGTTACTAGCATATATGGTTATTCGCATAGATGGTTATTCGCATAGATGGTTACCTGCATAGATGGTTACTAGCATAGATGGTTACTAGCATATATGGTTATTCGCATAGATGGTTATTCGCATAGATGGTTACTTGCATAGATGGTTACTTGCATAGATGGTTACTTGCATAGATGGTTACTAGCATAGATGGTTACTTGCATAGACGGTTATTCGCATAGATGGTTACTTGCATAGATGGTTATTCGCATAGATGGTTATTCGCATAGATGGTTATTCGCATAGATGGTTATTCGCATAGATGGTTATTCGCATAGATGGTTACTCGCATTGATGGTTATTCGCATAGATGGTTACTTGCATAGATGGTTACTTGCATAGATGGTTACTTGCATAGATGGTTACTTGCATAGATGGTTATTTGCATAGATGGTTACTTGCATAGATGGTTACTCGCATAGATGGTTATTCGCATAGATGGTTACTTGCATAGATGGTTACTCGCATAGATGGTTACTCGCATAGATGGTTACTTGCATAGATGGTTACTAGCATATATGGTTATTCGCATAGATGGTTATTCGCATAGATGGTTACCTGCATAGATGGTTACTAGCATAGATGGTTACTAGCATATATGGTTATTCGCATAGATGGTTATTCGCATAGATGGTTACTTGCATAGATGGTTACTAGCATATATGGTTATTCGCATAGATGGTTATTCGCATAGATGGTTATTCACATAGATGGTTACTTGCATAGATGGTTACTAGCATAGATGGTTACTTGCATAGATGGTTACTTGCATAGATGGTTACTAGCATAGATGGTTACTTGCATAGATGGTTACTTGCATAGATGGTTATTCGCATAGATGGTTACTAGCATAGATGGTTATTCGCATAGATGGTTACTAGCATAGATGGTTACTTGTATAGATGGTTACTTGCATAGATGGTTACTAGCATAGATGGTTACTAGCATAGATGGTTACTTGCATAGATGGTTACTAGCATAGATGGTTATTCGCATAGATGGTTACTCGCATAGATGGTTACTCGCATAGATGGTTACTTGCATAGATGGTTACTAGCATATATGGTTATTCGCATAGATGGTTATTCGCATAGATGGTTACCTGCATAGATGGTTACTAGCATAGATGGTTACTAGCATATATGGTTATTCGCATAGATGGTTACTTGCATAGATGGTTACTTGCATAGATGGTTACTTGCATAGATGGTTACTAGCATAGATGGTTACTTGCATAGACGGTTATTCGCATAGATGGTTACTTGCATAGATGGTTATTCGCATAGATGGTTATTCGCATAGATGGTTATTCGCATAGATGGTTATTCGCATAGATGGTTATTCGCATAGATGGTTACTAGCATAGATGGTTATTCGCATAGATGGTTACTAGCATAGATGGTTATTCGCATAGATGGTTACTAGCATAGATGGTTACTTGCATAGATGGTTACTAGCATAGATGATTACTTGCATAGATGGTTACTAGCATAGATGGTCATTCGCATAGATGGTTACCTGCATAGATGGTTACTAGCATAGATGGTTACTAGCATAGATGGTTATTCGCATAGATGGTTACTAGCATAGATGGTTATTCGCATAGATGGTTATTCGCATAGATGGTTACTTGCATAGATGGTTACTTGCATAGATGGTTACTAGCATAGATGGTTACTTGCATAGATGGTTACTAGCATAGATGGTTATTCGCATAGATGGTTACCTGCATAGATGGTTACTAGCATAGGTGGTTACTTGCATAGATGGTTATTCGCATAGATGGTTACTAGCATAGATGGTTATTCGCATAGATGGCTACTTGCATAGATGGTTACTAGCATAGATGGTTACTTGCATAGATGGTTACTAGCATAGATGGTTATTCGCATAGATGGTTACTTGCATAGATGGTTACTAGCATAGATGGTTACTTGCATAGATGGTTACTAGCATAGATGGTTACTTGCATAGATGGTTACTAGCATAGATGGTTACTTGCATAGATGGTTACTAGCATAGATGGTTACTTGCATAGATGGTTACTAGCATAGATGGTTATTCGCATAGATGGTTACTTGCATAGATGGTTACTTGCATAGATGGTTACTTGCATAGATGGTTACTTGCATAGATGGTTATTCGCATATATGGTTATTCGCATAGATGGTTATTCGCATAGATGGTTACTCGCATAGATGGTTACTCGCATAGATGGTTACTCGCATAGATGCACTCACATTTTGCTAAGAAAGACAAAATTTGCATAGAAGCAAATTTCTGTGCTCATCCATGGCAAAAATAAATGTGGAGAGCCTTGACCCTAGGAAGACCATAATGACGAAACCAAGGAGAGGTGAATATGTGAAGTACCAGGAACTGGTGAAGAGCCAGGATAAAGAATGAAAAACACTAAACCAGGTAGACTGTAGAGGATTTGCAAGACGTTAACTCTACAAAGTCCTCAACCAACAAAGTGAGAATCTGATAGAAATTTGAACCATAGCTCAAAGATTTTCCCAGGGTAGAAGAACAAAGTAATGCATCCCCATAAAAGGAAACGTGTCACCATAAAAGGCATTAATACCCTCGTGAATATGATTTAATCAATCAGCCCCAGCCGACAGATGCAAAACTTCAAAGTAACACATAGAGTTTTCCCGCCAAACAGTTTTGTCAGAGATCCTAGAGAGGCTAACAGCTATAAAAGCTGTCAAATTCAACTTCAGGTGAGATAGCCGTTAAACCATCTCATGGAATTTATGTCACTTGTTGCAACGACTTGGTATCTCCCTTACGTTCCTTTAATTTTCTCATGCAACATGCTTGATATATACCTATATCTATATACATGCTTGACAAAAGGCACCAGCCTTAGGTTGTAGTGTATATAACACATATCAATTATATGCAGTAATTTAAATTCTTTGCACTACTTTCATAATATTATCCAATGAGTTGCATTACAGAATATTCTGCACCGTTGATTGTTGAATGTTGTTCCATTCATTTATTGGATGTACATTTGTAAATACAACGATGCGGGTTAATAAAATATTTGAAACTTTAGTGTGATCATTATCTACACATACAACCTACCTCTCATTATAAACAGCCAACGAAGAATATATGACTAAAAACTACTCTCAAGGCTTAATAGGGGTGGTGGAAATGAATACACCCATTTAGTCTGTAAGTAAGGCCGCAGATGAAGCCAACTGGTAGTTCTGGATTAAGAAGGTTGATCCATTGGCTGTTGATGGTTGCTGTTGCTGTTGAGCGAAGCGGTCTTCGTCTCAGAGTGGGATAAGTCCGAAACGTGGTCCTTTGCTATTCGTAAGACCCACAGAAGAGAAAGCAGGTCAATCCCCGATGCCGAGAGCATCGACGGATGGATGAATGCGCATCCAGGCTCAGCGGTTGCGTAGGAAGTCAGGGACAAGAAACAGGAAGAAAGAGTGAGAGAAAGTTGAGGCGAAAGAGTACAACAGGGGTCGCCACCACCCCCTGCCGGAGCCTGGTGGAGCTTTAGGTGTTTGTGCTCAATAAACACACACAACGCCCGGTCTGGGAGTCAAAACCGCGATCCTCCGACCGCGAGTTCGTTGCCCTAACCACTGGGCCATCAACAGATGGTGGGATACAGATTGGAATCTGATCAACTCCGGCTGAGTTGACCCAGTGAGTTCTGTTCTAATGCATTAGGTGACTATATGTATATCATATATCTTTTTCTTATTTCAGTCAACAGAGTGTGGCCATACTGGATCATCGCCTTGGAGAATTTTTTTAGTCAGATGAATCGACCCCACTACTTTTTTTTTTTTGGAAGTCTGGTACTTATTCTATCGGTCTCTTTTGCCAAACTGCTAATTTACGGAGACGTAAATGCACCTACACCAGTTATCGAGCGGTGGCGGTTAACAAGCAAAGACACACGCTCATGCACACAAAGGCACATGCACACGCACACAGACACACGCACGCACTCATATATATATACGACAGGCTTCTTTGAATTTCCGTCTACCAAATCTACTAGCGCTTTGGTCAACCCTAGACTATACTAGAAGACACTTTCCCAAAGTACCATGCAGTGGGACAAAACCCGGAAGTATGTGATTCCCTTCTCATAATTGTTTCACTAATCCAGTAACAACAATACAAAGTATGTAGCCCTTAAAACGGATTTTGTGCATTTACAGAGAATGCCGAACTGTCTTATACAAGATTTTGTTTTTAGGAATTCCCAATAAGTTAGGAATACCCAAATTGTGAAATTAGATATGTAATAACATGAAATTAATTACCCTATAGTAAGAATTCAAATAAAGTAGCCCCGAAAAGGACTTTAATGCGTTCCCAGAGTATATAGAACTAATAAGGTGTGTATACTAAAATCGTAAAGCACGTTCCGGATTAACAGGTTAATTAGAAATGAGATAATAACAATTCAAAGTAAATAACTCTGAAAAGGGCTTTTGTGTATTCCCAGAGAATATTACCCTTAGGGGCGCTAGGGTTAGTATATTCGTGAATAAATGACTAATCAAAATAAGAGGATCTATTGTTTAAGTGCTATACTGGACAAACTGCGAAAATAATTCTAACAGTTCAAATACTAAGAAATAAGCATACTCAATTTCATTTTTACCAAATAATTTAGGAAAATGAATGAGTTATTTCTCTTGGCTATATATAAGGATCACTTCCAGGGGTGAATGTTTTATTTCCCTTGGTTTTTAAAATAAAATATATTATATATATATAAGGTTCCCTTCCAGGGGCCCTATTATCGATTTTTTCAACAATCTGAGTATGTCGTAGGGTTTCCAGACATGAGTTCTACTCGTGTCAAGTTTCATCAAAATCGATAAAACGATGAAGGAGGAGTTAGCTAGCAACTCCACAAACACACCCACAGACAGAATTTTCCTCATATGTAGTGGATACTGTATGACTATATATATTTTGACTTATATAAGAAAAAGTGTATCGAGAATATGGAATCAGAGAATCATGCGGCTTTCTCAGTAAGCCCCCCATTCGGAATCCGCTATCAGCTTACGTAGTAATCATAAGGTAATATATCCGTGCAACTGAAAATCCAGGAAATCCGAACAATAATTTTTTCTATACGGAGTAAATACATTATAAATTCAGGATGAGAGGAGATTATAGGCTTATTTTTCAATATGATGTGTGTACATGGGCCTATACACACACACACACACACACACACACACACACACATGTACGTATGTATATATGCGTATATGTATATGTGTATATATGTGTGTGCGTTTATACATATATATGTGTACATATGCATGTATGTGTATGTGTGTGTGTGTGTATATATATATATACATATATATACAATTTATAAGTAAGGGCAAAAGAAAAAATTTCTAATGCCAAAATATGCAGAAAACAGACATAGCGTCAATAACCATGTAATTTATCATTACAAGCATGCGTTTCGAAGAAAGCCGACAGAAATTTCTAAAAAATCCCATTATTACGATATCGGACTCGATTTCAGAGTTAGTTGATAAGAACCTTCCCTTTATAGTGATAAATGCGGCAAAGAAATTTCGTATGACACCGGAAATTATTGTTGTTGACAACGCTCCGGAGATATTGAATTCACCTCAATAGACGTCATTGATTGGTTGAAATTACCGAAATGCAAGAAAATAAACAAGAAACAGCTTACAAACTACAGAATTTTCTCAAGAAAGCCAAGAGAAAAAGATGTTTTATAAACACATTCTACCAGTATACGAAGTTTAAAAGTGTTTAGTTACAAAGAAATTATTTAAAAAATCTACCAGTCAAAGCAAAAGATCCCCACTGCAAGCTGGCAGCTCACAGCGGACTCTTCTCCCGCTTTGACTTCACCTGTTATCTCCAGAGGTAATGTACCTCACGTGAACGGACCTATAATGAACCACCCGCTGTCATAAAGATGGTCACTGGGAGCGAGGCACATGAACGAGAACAAAAATAAACAACGATTGAATTGCACTTCGCTTGTAAGCTTCTTCTTCGAGTACTCAGAAATAATTGTAATGAGAGATAGAGATACTCCACGGGTATCCCAAACCGTCACTTCCATTATATGGGTATTAACTCGGTTTCCCAAGTTGTCTTCACAGCCATCCTGCATTCGAGAATTTATTTTCTGTAGAATATCAACACTCGCAACGCTTCTAAGTTTGTTTACAAAAATGTTCTCGCTGTATTTATCTCTCTATATATAAACGGCAAAATGTCTGTGTGTGAGTCCTTTATACAAATCCACAATTTTTCAGTTAGAGGGCTCGCACTTTCTATGGTCATTCAAAACCGTCCAAGGGTGGTCATGCACATCTTTACATTTCCCCAGTCACCCCGCAAAGCCATTAAAAAATCAATAGAAGTGACATTTTTTGTGAATTTTCTATCCAAAACCCAATCAAAATGCCTGAAACTTGATACGCCAATTGAATGCCAGCTAGCTGTATGTGATTGGTCGGAGATTTGGACAGTACTCGCGTGTATGTGCGCACGCACGCAGCTGTGTATGCATGCACTAGCACTATGTCCTGGCAACGCCGGGTCATAGTGCTTGTATAAATATAAACTTGTTACCAACGCCCTTCTTCGAATATTTCTCAAGTGTATTTGAACTGGTGGCCCAAAAGTAGGTTTACAGTTATTCAACTATTTCTTTCGCATTCATATATTAACAGTTTAGGTCTTAATTATAAAGAAATATGAAACTATTATTCTATGCTAATTTGGATCTTTTCGCTTTGACCGACAGATTTTAAAAATAATTTCTTTGTAACTAAACACTTTTAAACTTCGTATACTTGTAGTGTGTTACATAAAACATCTTTTTCTCTTGGCTTTCTTGAGAAAATTTTGTAGCTTGTAAGCTATTTGTTCTTTAATTTCTTGCATTTCGGCAATTTCAACCAATCAATGACGTTTATTGAGGTGAAAACAATTTCTGCCGTAGTGTGTCAGTAACAATAATTTGTGGTGTCATATGAAAATGTCCCTGTTATTTATGAGAAAAAAGATATCATGTGGCCTTAAACTGAGGGGTCACTCCTAAACAGAGCTGGATAACAAAACCGTTCCCTCTTTAGTGTCCACCCATAATTATGACCCTAGTATTGATCTATTGCACTTCAATCAGTTTTAGGATTAGGGTTAGAGTTAGGGTTAGGGTTAGGGTTAAGGTTAGG
>NC_043003.1:103622984-103635484 GCF_006345805.1 Octopus sinensis | reverse complement strand
TGATAATAATAATAATAATAATAATAATAATAATAATAATAATAATAATAATAATAATAATATATATGTATGTGTGTGCGTATGTTCCCTATGCATTCCAAAACTGAGTTGCCGATTTTGACATATGGAGTATCAAAACATTCAGTAGGCTTTTGGCTACCAACTAAACTATATTTTCATTCACATATTTGCATAACAAAAATTTAACATGGTCATTTTTCTTTTGGCCACCTATCGTAAACGACATTGTATATGTAGTAATGTCAAATTAATTTATATCTTGCTACAAACATCCTTTAGCAAATATTTAAAATTAACCTTCACAACAGCATCTTCCTTTCTATATACTTGGTTCAGCGTTCGTTTCAAAATTGTCAAATAAATTATTTTTGTATGAAAAATTGAATTATACCTTCTGAATTTTCTTGGACTTTCACTTTCTTCACCGTGATATTCAATCGTGGATTTTATAACATTTAGTACATGTTCCAAATAAATGTTGAATTTCTGTACTTTGTTACATCGGTGACGCATTGTAACTTTTGCTAAATTGGTGACTTTCCATTTTTTTATAGCATAACTATGCTACAGAACGTATGTTTTGCGCCTATATTGACTACATTTCGTTTCGCTTGAACTTTGTACGTGTACATTTTGCTGTTTCCAATATTATCAATTCTATGAGTGTGTTTCTGCGTTCCTTACGTCTATAGTAAACTATAGTAAAGAACATTTTACGCTGTTTTAATGAGCCCACATCTAATGAAGTAGCCACCCTTATGGCTGGTGATCCCCATGAAAGTCATGATATTCTCATTCGTGTTCGAGATATCAACCTTAAACGTGTTTCTCAGACTCACCCCTTTTATCATACTCTCCGGTATCCTCTTATTCTGTGGAATGGACAAGATGGGTATCATTTCAATATTCCACGGATTGAACCTGCATCAGGAGAGCCAATTACAAACAAAAAGGTGTCGTCGTCAAAGGACTTCTATTCTTACCGACTGATGTTAAGACCAGAACAATCAAATCAATTACACATGTCATAAATTTTCATTTATATATTTTATACATTATCTCAACAACCAGCTATTGTTATTTCAAATACACTTCTCTACAACGACCAGGTTTCATTAGAAAATGAAAATAGTTTTACACTTTTCAATTTGAACCAAAATGACTAAATGTTGCATTACGGGAGTGACGATGTGTGAATAATGAAAGTAATGTTTCTCAGAATTAGTCACATCTGTATTATAATAAAGAAAGCTGCTTATTAGCTATCTACCAAATAAACTATGTTTTTGACTCAACAACTCTTTTTTACAACTAAAATAACCTCGGCAACTAGGTTGGGTTGTACAATTTTCAGGTCATATTCGGACAGTATTTCGATAACGCTTCCAATGTTTCACCTTCATCCGATGTTTCACGCATGCGTGGAATTCTACTCTGACAAACATTTATGAAAATGTATACATAAATATTGTATTAAAATAAGCAATAAACAAAAAAAAATTACATTAAAAGACATCCATTTTTCTACATGTTATCAGGAAATACAATTACACACTCTCTCTTTCTCTCACGCACAAAAAAAAAATGTATGCATATGTATTTATGGGCGAAGGTAAAGAATACACACTCCCGGTGTTTAGGGTTAGGATCACGCCGAAAATGGGTGGTGTGCATATTCTTTACGTCTGCTATGTATGTGTATATGAAAGATAATGTGCGCGTGTACATCATACATTATAGTTTAATTTTTCTTAAAACACTCAATGCTCCTTCCTCCACCTCACCCAGCCATCATCTACCAGCTTTCAAAAAGCTAAGATCTCCCAATCTTTCACTTTTGGTTGATTTTTCCCACATGTGCATCTTACATTTTCTCCTCTCTTTTATTTTCTTCTCTCACTTTAAAGTAAATGTTGCCTTTTCACTTTATTCTCTCTTTCAATTTCTGCTCTCTTCAAAGCATACAGAAATTAAAACAATTTTACGGAAATTAACGAATATTCATATGATCCCATATATGTCGAGTTGACAACTTATCTTCTTCAAACGAAAGAATGCCATAAAATAACTTCCTTTGGTACACATACACACACTCTAGGTAAAACCTCTGTGTGAATTATGTTATTTCTTACAGTGTGCACGCGCAAATTTATAGCTCAAATCCAATTGAAATGTTCTTTTTCTATTGCGTAATTTGTGTTTGTGATGAGCGTATTTAAAAACCTGATCTTCAATATAAACTTAAAAGGAAATTTTCCAGAAATCCTGTTCTTCATCTCTTCTTTCTAACATGTCCGAGGTGACTCTCCACCTTATTTTTTTTTCCTAAATTTCTTCCGATTCCTATGTTTGCGGTATAGGAGATTAGGATTTCACCCACAAAACACGTTCTCAATGTTTTAATTTCCTCCCTCTCTACACCAAATTCATTTTTTCTTTACTTTTTTCAAATTTTATTCTCAGTAATCCATGGAGAAAAAGCAAAGAGTGCGAATCTTTAAGAATTTTACCCATCACCTCACCACTTTTAAAAAGCTACACGCTCCCAATGTTTCACTTTTAGCTTTTTGGAAAACGGGGAAGTGTCTTCTGAAATAATATCGTTGACCTGTTGTTTCTGGCATGTCGGCTTTTCTAGTGATGGTCTGGTGCTTTTAAACCCTACTATATCAGTAGAATTCTACGTATGCGGGAGACATTAGCCAAGAGCGAAAGATTGGAAGATTTTGGCTTTTTTAAGACTGGTAGATGATAGGTGGGCGAGGAGGAGGAAGGGGCACTGAGTGTTTCTTTAAGAAAAATTAAGCTATAAAACTGTGTATATATATATATATATATATATATAATATATATATATATATATATATATATATATATATATATATATATATATATATATATATATATATATATATATATTTTCCAGATTCGTAATCTCTATTTTTCTTCGTAAATAATAAAAAAAAATTCAAAAAAAGTTACAAATTAAGAAATTGCGGTGGGGATAGGGCGAAATTAAAATATTGAAAAGGTGATTTCTGGACAAAATCGTAATAACCTACTTTTATACGATGAAACAATTCACAGTTTCTGATCCTTAACGATAGAAAGCACTTTCACGCAAACTGTACCCTAGCCCTTCACTATTAAACACACAATAATTTCCATTATCTCATTAACTATATATCAACTCTGCCAATTCTGCCCATAAGAAAAGAGCAAATAATACAATGTGCTTGTAGGTCATAACACTTGGGCAACGTCGGGATGCATTGCTAGTGTATGCGTGTGTGTATACACACACAAACATACATATATATATCTATATATATAAAACTCAACTTGTGTGTCTGTGTGTGTATCTGTGTGTCTGTGTCTGTATGTGTATCTGTGTGTGTGTCTGTGTGTGTATCTGTGTGTGTGTCTGTGTGTTTAACTTCCCGGCACATCTCCTCCTAGCCAACAAATCGTAGAACCACCAAAATTGGGTCACTTAAAGTTTAGGCGAATGAAAATTGAACTGCGCTATTTCTGTTCCGAAATTCATCTCGCAAGTGCAAAAATCGATAATGTGTTTGTTTAGGCCTTATCCCATGCATTGAATAGTGAACTTTACTCAGTCGGCTGTTTGACATGAACTGTGTTTATCACACATGCAAGCATGCGTAAATTGCATGAAAAATAAAAAATCAAGATATAAAAACGAATCGCCATAAACATTGTACAAATTCGGCAAAGAAATGAATTTTCGGGATGTAGCCTGGAGGGTATTTTCGTATTAATCATTTGGACTTTGTGAACACATACCAATTGTTTTCATAACATTTATAACGCTTTGAATTAAATGTGACCATTTTGCATTGAGTCTGCAGTTTGAATCACTTTAACCAAATTTTAGCAGGCTGGATTTTTGATCATCACGATACATCGCCAGCGACTCCCTGAAACTCTCGCATGAAATACCCGTTGAGAAATCTATTATATATATACTAATACTTTGAATGCGACTCCTGAGAAAGAGTAAAAGTAATTATCCGATGAACGACGGGTATTACTGCTAGTATATATATATATATATATATATATATATATATATATTATATATATATATATATATATATATATATATTTGTAAAAAATGAAGTTCGAAAATGCTGCTGTATTATACAATTTTTAATTTTTATATATACATTATAACATGTTTCAGTTCCTGAAATGAACCTTATCAAAAAAGTTATATATAAAAAAAGACAGCTCATGCCGTCAAACACAAGAAATTCATTTATAATACACAACGGAGTCAGACATCTTAGAGTTCATGTATAGTTGATATATAGTTTGAAGTATATGTTCAAAGTGTTCGATGCAGTGGCCCACGGTGGCGATACGTATTCAATACAAAAAACAGATCAAAGTGGTGGAAAGCCACATATATATATATATATATATATCCTAAATCTGATTTTTCCCTGTGAATTTGGATTTATTCCCTAATATTTATATATATATATATATAATATATATATATATATATATATATATATATATATACAAAAAGCAATAAAGATTCAAGTTAATTTAAATGAATTTACTTGAATATGGTACCTAACTTAGATGCACCAAAAAAAAACTATACGGTTTTAACAATACAGTAATGTGGGGTGATTATAAGCGAGAAAGAAGCAACAAGAATATATATATATATACTTGAGTGTTTCCTGCATTATCAGGAAATATTCGGTGATTATAGAAATTGATGACTTGGATACTAATTTTCAAACGGAAAATATTTATTACCTTAAAGCGCTAACGTAGCTCGAGGGGTGTGGAGGGGGCGGCACCACTTTTGAATCTTGTGGAGGCAATGTTTATTTTTGTTGGGTCCCGGAGGTGGCATGCACTCTACCCATGCCAGTGCCTTAAAGTAAAATGAAAATAAAGCAATTTACTCGTTTGTAAAACTTCTCTGATAACTATTCTCTCATCTACACACTTTCCTTCTCCCCTTTACCTCCATAGTTTTTCCCTTTAGTTATTTCTTTATCTCTCCTTTACTCCCCCCCCCATCCTCTCTAAACAATGTGAAGTGTTATGTTTTTTTTTGTCTTATATCTTTTAATTGTTTCAGTCATTAGATTTGTGGTCATACTGGCCACCCCGCTTGAAGAATTTTTTAAAACGGAATGACTCAACCCTAGTCCTTTTTTAAATCCTGATACTTATCCTATCGATCCCTTTCGCCGAACCGTTAAGTTACGGGGACGGAAACACACCAACACCGGTTGTCAAACGGTAGTAGGAGACGAAAACAGATACTAAGACACGCACACACACTCACACATGCACATATATACGACGGGCTTCTTTCAGTTTCCGTCTACCAAATCCACTCACAAGGTTTTGGTCAGCCTGAGGCTAGTGACTGAACCCAGAACCATGTGGTTGGCAAGCAAGCTACTTACCACAGCTACGCTATTATTATTCTTTTATTCTGTCATTTGACTGCGGCCATGCTGGAGCACCGCCTTTTAGTCAAGCAAATCGACCCCAGGACTTATTCTTTGTAAGCCTAGTACTTATTCTATCAGTCTCTTGCCGAACCGCTAAGTTACGGGGACGTTGTCAAGCGATGTTGGGGGACAAACACAGACGCACAAACATATGCACACACACACACACGCACACACACACACACACACACACACACACACACACACACACACACATATATATATATATATATTCATATTTACGACAGGCTTCTTTCAGTTTCCATCTATGAAATCCACTCACAAGGCTTTGGTAGGTCCGAGGCTATAGTAGAAGACACTTGCCCAAGGTGCCACGCAGTGGGACTGAACCCAGAACCATGTGGTTGGTAAGCAAGCTACTTACCACATAGCCACTCCTACACCTATGGATAGATAGAAATATTTTTTAGAAATGCTAAGCCGTCATTTTGTTGTTTTTCTTTTGTTTTTCATTTTTTTCCTTTCTCTTTATTTCATTTATTCGACTGTGTGATAGTTTACGTTTATATGCTGACATAATACATACATTTATTTATTTATTTTGTTAAATATTTTCAGGAATGAGTTGCAGAATTTTAAATGTCAAACCAAAAATTGATATATCAAAGCAATTTTAAAATGGTAAAAGTTTGTCAGACACCCCACAACAGTTTTTATATAAACGAAATAATTGTTCAAAAAATTAAAAGAAGCCAAGAAAACAACCTGAGCAAGTACGACATAGGGAACTTCAATAAATTCAAAACACGTCATATACACGTGGTAACATAGTGTAAACAGTGGAAGGAACTCTACTATTTTGGATAGAAAATAAAATATAAATTGTTGCCGGGATACAAAAAGTGGCAAGAATTCTTTTTTTTTCTTTTCTTTATTCCCTTTTTTCTTTGTTTGTATCTCCCTTTCTTTGCTTCCACATTCTCTCCTTTCTCTTTAGAATCATAAATACCTTTCATCACTTAAAAACAATTGAAGTTAGTCTCAGACATCAGTCTCAACCGCTGCTAGATGGGACCCATGCTCATTTCTTGAAACCATTAAAATGCTAAACAAGTGGTTGGTTACTTTGCAGAATCATTAGAACACTGGGCAAATGCCTTTAAATGTTCGTTCTGAATCCTGCCGAGATCGATACTTATTTCCTCAACACTTAAAAACACTGATTTCCTCAGTATTTGTCTTCATGAAGTTCCATTGTTTGCTCGTTAGAGAGAATATGTGGAAAAAGATTCTCAGAAAAGGTCCACAAGAGGATAAAGCAATAACATGAACTCGTGGATAAACGGCTGGGATACTGCCCGATCAATTGGTATATGATCTAATAACTTCTCACTTTCAGTTTGTGACTGGTGCCCCAGCGAACACAGAATTTCGGTTGCTCTAGTATGCTGTTGGTTAAAAGAGGATTTCGTTATCCACAAGAGATCTCAATTCTATATCAAAACCTCTTCTGTATAAAGGGACGGCTAAAAACTCGTTTCTGTTATCAATGGCTAATGAAGTTCCTGTGAAGCGAGTTCGTGAAAATGGGCGCCATCTATCCGTTTGGCCTCTGTTTTACATTTACAGCATTAGAACAGATTCCCCAAAGAAAATATGAACATTGTGAATAAAGGCATCGCAATGTGCTAGAAATAATGGGCCTAACATCGGCACACGACTTTACCATCAGGGATCGGATAACGGACGGGCAAAATACATTTACGTCACAGCTTTCAGAACGCAATTTTCGCTTTCATGACATAAATGAAGACATAGCTCAAGAAATATCCAAGCCAGGACCTTTCATAATAATGGTAGAGGAAGTAGAAGCTTCCGAAAACTAAACTAAACAACTCTCATTCTCGGTTAGGTTTTCGTGAAGAATTTGTTGATTATTGAACAGCTTCTAATTTTGATTCTGTATCGCTTCTGCAGTACATACTGTCGGTGCTGAACTCTATTGGTGTCAACGCCCAGTTACGCGTGGTCCAATGCTATGAGGATGTTTTGGTCACGAGTTGGATAATCGTCAATGTTTGACTGAAGCTGTATGTCTTTGCCTACTTTGTCCACCGACCCAACCTGACAATTGTTGACTGTAAAAAATGTAAAAGCTGTCTGACAGATTTTTTTACCGTATTGCAGTGACTCTACCTGTACATGCCTTGGTCCACTGTGTATCAGTACTTCATGAAGTTACTGAAAGAAAAAGATGGACGGCCAGAGGAGCTGAAAACCTTGCTGAACACATTTTGCAATTGTCAGCATGCATCCTGTTATGCTGTACATTGAACGATTCTATTTATTGTGGAGGGTCTGTCATATTTCAAATAGGAGACCAAGTCATTGGGAAGAGGAAAGAGGGTAAATCGGTTCAAGGACTTTTGTCTGCAAACATTTGTGCTCTCCACGTCTTCTTTGAACAGTTCCTGCAATGATTCAATCTAACGTAGATTGCAGCATCTGTGTTGGAACAGATACCACAATCTTTTTCACTAAATGTAAATATGAATGTAACTAGTGAACTTATGCCCAGTTGCATTGAAAATATTCATGTTGAATGAATCAAGCTAGAGGACGAAGATGTGTGGTGTACGATGAAGCGATAGACCAATGAACTTATTAAAGAAAACCAACTGGTTTAAGAGAAGCTAAAAACAAAGAGGCAAATGGCCACATCATCCTGGCAGTCAGTTTTCCTCCTTCTTGAGCCATGCCTGGCTCATAAGGGCCGGTTTCCCGGTTTCCTTGGCGTATAAGTTCCTCACCTGGACGGGACGCCGGTCCGTCGCAGGTGAGCTGCAAGATGCAGAAGGAAAGAGTGAGGGAAAGTTGTGGCGAAAGAGTCAGCAGAAGTTCGCTTTTACCTTCTGCTGCAGCCACGTGTAGCTTAGGTGTTTCGCTCATAAACACACACATCGCCCGGTCTGTGATTTGAACACCCGATCCCTTGACTGCGAGTCCGCTGCTCTCATCACTAGGCCATGTGCCTCCATCTGGCAGCCAGTGAGATCGTTGAAAGCCAGTCAACAACTACTGGAAATGCTTTTGGCAGATTTTCACTCTGAGACCTTCATTCCTGTTTCAGATCGGATTTACTCAGACTTCTAACACCGCTTCTCGTCAGAAAATTGTCATATCATGGAAAGCTTTTCTTATCTAATTCGCCCAAATCGCCAGTTTTTCGACGCTGATTGTCTTAAATTCCTTAGTAGGAACCACTACGCCACTACGCCATATGCTCACGAGCGGTCTACTAACCCCAAGATTCCGAGTTTGATTCCAAGCAGTGACCTGAATAATAACAATAACAATAATAATAATAATAATAATAATAATAATAATAATAATAATAATAATAATAACAACAACAACAACAACAACAACATAAAAAATTCCTTAGGAATGAGAACCCAGGTTCGAATTTTCCCCAAGACACCTGAAGAAGGCTGGAGGGTATATCAGCCGAAACTCTGTGTTAACAACAAACAAGATGAGGACAAATTTCCATCGAATATAAATAATGTAAATAATGTAATATTATTACATATAAAAACTCTTGGCCCGTTCTCATAATTCTCAGGCTGAACTCTCCTCGAGCTGTAACAAAACGCTGTTGCAGCATCGCAATAGTACGGCACAGAGACTTGTTTTCAGAAAACAACTCGTCTCAGCTTCGAAAACTGATGAAACATTTGCATCATTTTTAATACCAGCAGCTGGTGACCAGGATACCAACGAGCAGGAAGCAAGTTTCACAGCTACCAGTACCACCATCCAATTGTCTCACGATTATGAGGGGAAAATAGAAGGTTAAAGGTGGAGTGATAAACTGTATCTGACGGCAAAAGAGAAAAGACAGCGGAAACAAAAATTGAACCAAGAGGAAAGAGTCCAAGACCCACCGGGACGAGTTCACCTTCACCTTAGACAGTAAAGAATACATTGGTGTTCAAATCACGCTCAAGCTGCAGATAGATCTGTCGAACGATCTGTCAAGATACCATGCAAACAATGTTCTGATTGGGAAGAACTAGCAACGAAGATTTGCCACTGCTATGAAGGTACTCTGATTTATCCTAGAAGATAGTTCATCTCCAGGTATAGGGAGGTCACTCAATTTCTATTTCACATTTATAGTTTAATTATGTTTCTTTTTATATATATATAATCTTACATTGATTTTGTTTTAATTTATATAAAGATGTTTTAATATTGTGGCTGCTAGATGTTGATATCACTTGGGCTTGAGTTGTTCTGGCTAGACCAGCGGTTCCCAAACTGTGCACCGCAAGATGTAATAAGGTGTGCCTCGAAAAAGTAAGATTATATTTCAAAATATGAAAAAAAACTAGAAAGTTCATATATGAATGTCAAAGTAGCAAAGAAAAACCCAAAAAAAACAAACCCCAACTAGATATTAAGTTCTAAACTAAGAATGAGAGGTGGTTGTGTCATTTAATTCATTTAGGCTAATTATGGTATGACAATGTTATTCAATTGTGAATCTGAAATTTCATAAGGATAAGAACTAAATTATCAATCTATCCTCGAAATTGACGTCTTATGGACATATTCAGTGCGCAACTGTTTCAGTTTATTTCGGTCGTAGCCTCAGCAGTTTTCATTTCAATAATAAATGTGAAAAATAAACTATTGAATTAAATCTTTTAATATGTCCTCGTGAATTGCAGCTGTATTTCAATATTTTTCATTCATATAGTGGCGAGGATTTTCATCTTTTCAAAAGAGTCTGATAATATGTGACACGCTGTCACTTTTCACGGCTCACTGGCCACTTGTCTCAGTCTCCGTTTAACTCTGTTAGTGATCTGTGCTCTTTGTGCGAGACAATTCATATTAACAGACTAAATTACCCATAAAATGGAAAAAGTATATTAAGAGGAAACATAACCGTGACGATTATGAATCTGAAAGTGAACGTTCGTCAAAAGCAACTAAGCATAGTGATAATAATGCGAAAGCTCGACCCAATCATAAATATTGCACTAGCTATTTAAAGTTTGGGTTTTATTGGACTGGCAACGAGGATCAACCTTTTCCATTGTGTGTTGTTTGTGGTGAAAAGATGTTTAACGAAGGCATGTTGGTCAGAAAGCTGAAAGGACATTTTACAACCAAACACTCACATCTTCTGTGGTGTTAGTAGTGTTATAGGCTGTGATGGAGGTATGTGGTGTTGGTGGAGGGGATTGCAGATGAGGTGGACGGAAGTAAGGCTTGCAGGGGCCGTCGGAAGAGTGACAGGGGCATGCATGGGCAGGAAGCACATGTGGTTAGTTCCAGCAAAAAGTGCAGAGCGACAAGACGTGTTGAATTCGTGACAGAGTGACCGCTGATTTCACCGAGGTAAGGCCTTTTGTATTTCTTTCTCCCGTTGCTTCTTTTTCTGTTGTCCTTTTCCTCCATCACACATCTTCAATGTAAAGATCTGAATTAATTCCAATGACTGCTAGAACAGCAATCTAAACAAAGAAACTATTTTGAAAAAAGGATAAATACTTCTGAAAAGGCTCAAGTCGCGTCTATTGAGATAGCCGAAATGATTGCACTACAAACGAAATCGCATACTTTAGCAGTGTCGATAATCTTACCCGCTTGTAGAAAGATGGTTAAAACCATGTTAGGTGATGAAGCCGAGCAAGAAATAAGCAAGATTCTGCTCTCAAATAATACAATCCATAGGAGAATTATGGATTTATCTGCTGATATAGAGGAAAATGTACAGGACAAACTTCAGAACTCAGGATTTGTTCTACAGGTTGACGAATCAACTGGCATTAGCAACAAAGCACAATTTCTTACATTTATTCGCTTTATTGGTGGCAACCAAATCATAAATCAGTTCTTTTGTTTCGAAGAAATGCTACTCACTACAAGAGGTCAAGATATTTTTGACTACCACGAAAAAATGGAATTTATCCCGGAATTCACGTGTTAGAATATGTACCGATGGGGCAGCGTCTATGACAGGCTCTATTAAAGGTTTTGTATCACTCATACAACAGCAAAATCCTAACGTTATACGTACTCATTGCTTCCTACATAGGCAAGTACTAATTTCAAAAATAATACCAGTTGAGTTAAAGCAAGTATTAAACCAAGTTGTTGAAATGGTTAATTATATTAAAAGTAGACCGTTGAAGGGTTGTTTATTTGAACAAATTTGTATTGATATGGATTCCAAGCACAAGTGCTTACTTTTACATTCAAAAGTCAGGTGGCTCTCAAAAGGTAAAGTGCTACGTCTCATACAGGAATTCCAGAAGTATTGCTTGCATTTTTTTAAAGAAGTAAAACATGAACGCCTCTTGGAATATCTATAATGTGAATTTTGAGTTTCCGAGCTGGAATATTTAACAGAGATATTTGCACAACTTAATAGCGTCAACACAATTATGCAAAGTAGAGATGAAAACATTCTCACTTCGACAGATAAACTGGTTTCATTTAAAAAGAAAGTTGTAATTTGGAAAAATAGAGCTGAAGGTGGTAAACTACGAAATATTTCACTTAATATGTAAAAGCTGCATAAAAGAAATGACTCCTATTGTATTTGAACATCCGACAAATCTGGAAATATAAACTTTTATTTTCCGTCATTGAACACAAGAAGAGTATGTATGATTGGGTTCGAAATCCCTTCGTAAAATTCCATCTAATATTGGTCTGAAAATATGTGAAGAAGAGGAATTAACATATATATCCAATGATTGCGGACTTAAAATCAAGTATGCTGAGTTACCTATTGATATATTTTGGAGAACACCCCTCAGTAGCAAAAAAGCTTTATCCGTTTTGATGCAGTTTTCCACATCGTATTCATGTGAGTTGGGATTTTCAACCCTCAATAACAAATCCCACCTCCCCCCAAAAAGAGAGAGACTCCGTTGCGTCGAAGACGAACTGAGAGTTTGTCTTTCTCAAAAACATCCCAATATTGAA
>NC_043003.1:103567984-103617984 GCF_006345805.1 Octopus sinensis | reverse complement strand
GTAGAATTATGCTTTGTATATAACAGATATATAGAACCCTGATTTGTAAATAAAGAAGCTTAGAAGACGATATTTAGTGTGTAGCCGTTAGATAGGAATTTCGTTTGAAACTAATGTACAGAACTATATATACATAATGTACACCGTTTATGTCAAGCAGTATGTTTATATATATATATATATATAACCTATCTATACGAAGAATTATGTTTATGTATAACCATTTACAAAAGTAAGTTTCAATTTTTTTATGCGTATATATATATGGATATATACATGTATATATGTGTATGTATATATAAATGTATATATATGTGTGTGTACATATGTATATATATATAAGTGTATAAGTATATAAATGTGTGTATATATGTATGTATATATGTATATATATATGTGTGTATATACATATGCATATATATATATGTATATATATATATGTAAATAGATATATGTATATATATACATATGTGTATGTATGTGTATATATATATATGTAAATAGATATATGTATATATATATATATGTATATATATATATATATATATATGTGTATATATGTATACATGTATACATATATATGTATATATATATATATATATATATATATATGTGTATATATGTATACATGTATACATATATATGTATATATATATATATTATATATATGTATATATATATGTATGTATATATATATGTATGTATATATATATGTGTGTGTGTGTATATATGTATACATGTATATATATATATATACATATGTATATATATATATGTGTATATATATATATATACACATGTATACATATATATGTATATATACAAATAAGAAAATGGAGAAACAAATTCATTTTGATCATCAACTTGCGGATATTACAATTTCACATTATTTATTAATTATACAAATGGGAACATGAAAATCGAACTAAACATTATACATCAATATATAGTATAATAATAAAAATAAAGATAATACAAATAAACTGCTCCTTACAGCTGTTTCAGCCTATGGCTAAGTGTCAATTCAACTTAAATTGCCTATAGATGCCATTGTAACATAGTCCTAGGCATTAAATATTATATTTGTATGTTTAAATAACCAAAGGCCTCATCAGAGGATATACATAACTAGAAAAGTATAATAATAATATTGATGTATAAAAAACATGCTTCACTTACTATCCAATAAAAACAAGAAAATAAATAATACAACAAATATTCAAAATACATATATATATATATATATATATATATATACATAACCACATATAAAATATACAAATATACATACATAGTAATCACATGTGCAAAATACATAAAGAACAACATTGAACCATATATCACATTACATTGGATTATCATGCTTTGTATAGTCCAGTAAGTGCATTCTAATGTATATATACTACCACTTTTAACAGTACCAACAGTATTGTTGTTTTAACGATAATACTAAACAACATAACAAAAATTCATGAAATAAGGTACTAAGTATAAATATTCACACATACACATATATATATACACATATGCACAAACAAGATATTTGCGTATGAATATATTATACAAACATAATCTAAATAATACTTCACGCATCCGCTTAACACGAATAAGTTAAATTCTAGCATCCAAAACATTCAGTCCAAATTACAAGTCCAGGTAAGGTCAGTTCCACAAAATATGCATATTAGATTTCACAATGTTTACATTCTTGTTATATGGATATTAAAATTAATACATCCACATAATCAAATAAATTTAATTTTTAAAAAACATAGTAGTAACTTAAACTCCATGTCCAAGTTTGATTTAGTCCAAAGTTTGCGTTAAAGTATGCATATTAAATATATAAAGATATTTAAAATTATATTGGGGGTTAGGGAGCAGTCATTTAAATTATTGGCTATTTAACCTATGCATATTAAATATTTCAAATATATTAGGGTTTAGGGTGTGGTCACGTAAATTCTTGAACTATTTCCTATTGGCTAATTCATTTAAACGCATCTGTTAGGCCCGTTTCAAAACAATATGGGGTCAGAAAGTTAGTTAAACTGATCATAATAGTTTATCTAAACCAAATAAAATGTTGACTAAAAGTACATTCATTTATATGTTAAAACTTGGATAGCAGTATATTGGATAACTGATATCCCATAGTGGGTTACTTTCATAACCCCTATCTTACTTTGTAATATATATGTATATATATATGTCTATATATATGTATATATATATATATATATGTATATATATGTGTATATATATGTGTGTGTATATATGTTTATATAAATAGATGTGTGTATTTTTCCCTATAACTTTTTCTAAACAATATTAATAGCGTTCAGTTAATTACTATACATATCCATCATTTTTTGTTAAAATGTCTTATTGATATATTTCATTTTTTCACTTGCCTGAAGAGAAGATTACATTGTTTTACACTATTTTATTCATTTGGAATAATATCAGTGATATCATCGAAACAGGTGTCGGAAGTAAAAGAATTACAATAACACCTACATTAAACTCCATTTATTTAATTATATATATATATATATATATATATACGTGTGTGTTTGTATGTATATATATATATGTATATGTATGTATATCTATATGTGTATGTATGTATATCTATATGTAAGTATGTGTATGTATATATATGTATGTATATTACTCTTACTCTTTTACTTGTTTCAGTCATTTGACTGCGGCCATGCTGGAGCACCACCTTTAACCGAGCAACTTGACCCCGGGACTTATTCTTTTGTAAGCCCAGTACTTATTCTATCGGTCTCTTTTGCCGAACCGCTAAGTAACGGGGACATAAACACACCAGCATTGGGTGTGAAGCAATGCTAGGGGGACAAAGACAGACACACAAACACACACATGCATATACATATATACGACGGGCCTCTTTCAGTTTCCGTCTACCAAATCCACTCACAAGGCTTTGGTCGGCCCAAGGCTATAGTAGAAGACACTTGCCCAAGATGCCACGCAGTGGGACTGAACCCAGAACCATGTGGTTGGTAGACAAGCTACTTACCACACAGCCACTCCTGCGTCTATATATGTATGCGTATATATATATATATATATATGTGTATGTATATATTTATGTATATGTATATATATATATGTATGTATATATGTATGTATGTATATATTTATGTATATATGTATGTATATATTTATGTATATATGTATGTATATATTTATGTATATGTATATATATATATGTGTATATATATATGTATGTATATATGTGTGTATATATATATGTATGTATATATATGTATATATTTATATATGTATGTATATATGAGTATATGTATGTGTTTATGTATATATATGTATATGTGTATATATGTATGGACATAACAACAGGTGTCTTTCAACTGGGGACGAATTGAATTCAGCTGACGTGTGTGGAAATGAAGCCTTATGGCAGGGATACAAAACTTTCACACGGGGGTCAATATCGATGTGGCAGCTGAATTCGATTCATCCCCAGTCGAAAGCCACCTGTTGTTATGTCCTGTTATTATTTCTTTAATTATTTTTAGTGCATTTTGTAATTATTTTTGTGTAACATCGTCTTTTTTTCCGTCCTTGTTTTCGTATACATTCGATGCTGTCTTCCAAGAATCTAATGCTCTTAGCTTAGTTTCTATATGCATGTATATATATATATATATATATATATATCTGTGTGTATATATATATATGTGTGTGTGTATATATATATATATGTGTGTGTGTATATATATATATATATATATATATATGTGTGTGTATATATATATGTATATGTGTATGTATGTATATGTATGTATATATGTATGTGTATATACGTATCTTTGTATATGTATACTTGCACTATGACCCGGCAACGCTGGGTCACAGTGCTAGTGCATGCATATACATCTGCGTGCATGCGCACATACACACGAGTACTGTCCAAATCTCCGACCAACCACATGCTGCCAGCTGTTATTCAATTGGCGTATCAAGTTTCAGGCATTTTAATTGGATAAAAAATTCACAAAAAGGTCACTTCTGTTGATTTTTTAATGGCTTTGCGGGGTGACTGGGGAAATGTTAAGATGTGCATGAGCACCCTTGGATGGTTTTGAATGACCATAGAAAGTGCGAGCCCTCTAACTGAAAAATTGTGGATTTGTTGAAAGGACACGCACACAGACATTTTGCCGTTTATATATATAGAGTTATGTATGTAAGTATATATGCATCATCATCGTTTAACGTCCGTTTTCCATGCTAGCATGGGTTGGATGGCTCGACTGGGATCTGGGAAGCCAGAAGGCTGCATCACGCTCCAGTCTGATCTGGCAGTGTTTCTACAGCTGTATGTCCTTCCTAGCACCAATCACTCCATGAGTGTAGTGTGTGCTTTTACGTGCCACCGGCACAGGTGCCAGGCAAGGCTCGCAACGGCCACGATCGGATTGGTGCTTTTTACATGCCACCGGCACGGAAGCCACTCAAGGTGCCGCTGGCATCGGCCGCGTTTGGATGGTGCTTTTTATGATGGGAAGGGTCTTCCTATGATGCTGACATGCAGTGTCTGTGCAATACCCTGCCTCGGTAAAGCTGGACTCAAGAGTCATCTTCGTAGTCATAAAACGAGACAGATGAGTGACAACCTAGCCACTGGTGGTAGTGTAACACACCATAATAATCATATCTGTCGGGCATGTGGAAGAGAGTGTAATTCGGCAGGAGGACTTAAACGACATGCAAAGGTACATGAAGCCCAGTTACAACAACAGCCAGCTATTACCGGTAAAGGTTTTAGTGGCCAATTCTGTATGAGCCATTGTAGATCTTTAGTTGGGCTAAAAAGTCACATTCGATCACAGCACCAGTAACAGTTAAGCTTCGTGCAATGGCCATACTCAATAACGAGGAGGAAGCCATCATATATATGTATGTATATATATATATGTATATGTATGTATATATATATATGTATGTATGTATGTTTGTATATATATATGTATGTATGTACATATGTATATACATATGTATGTACATATGTATATACATATGTATGTATGTATGTGTATATGTATATATATGTATGTACATATGTATATATATATGTATGTATGTATATATGTATGTATATATATGTATGTATGTATATATGTATGTACATCTATATATATATGTAAGTATATATATATATATATGTATGTATGTATATATGTATGTACATCTATATATATATGTAAGTATATATATATATATATATATATATATATATATATATGTGTGTATGCATGTATATATATATATATGTATATATATATTGTTTGTGGGTGTGAGAGTTTGTACATGTAGATATAGGTTCAGACATGTATGTACGCATATATACATATGCTTACGCAGGTATATATGATAGACTATTTATGAAGCCATAGATTTTTTTATGTTTTCATACATAAGTATCCATAATTGTGGAAAGATATACATACATATATTCACAGGTGGGGAGATTAGGGTATGGGTTGGGGCCAGTATGGTTTTATATGGATATAATGGTGTACATACATCGATAAGGATGTGAATGTATATCTATTTAGTATTAGAATTAGTATAGGAGCATATAGAGATCTGTAAATATATTTTATATGTATGATTGCTGGAGCATGAGTATAGATAGGTACAGATAAGAATACCCCATCATTCTGGTCTTCCAATGGTATGTTGCCTCATGCTCCTACTAATAAAACTATACATAAACCCAGCTCATGCTCTAAGGATAGAAACCCCTCTGTTAATGGATTTTTAGAAAATACACGCATGATTAGCTAATGATATATACCAGCACTTAGCAATTAAATTGCGCCCTACTAATTGAGCAGAGTAATAACAATATGGAACACTATCCAATGGGATAAATTAAAAAATATATGGATTAAATTATAAAAATAAACCAGGTAATTGAGATTAATATAGTGTAATTTACTAAAGCTAAACTGCCTAATACATCAGAAGTCGTAGATGTCTCACTCCATAGCTACCGCATTTACCCGAATAAAACACCTATCTGCATCTACATTTGCTATTTCCTCTTCCCTCGAACCTAAATTGAATATTATCCAAATACAGAATCAATTATTTAATTTATTAGCTGGAAATGCTTGGGTTACCCCACTTTATATGTACACGGATTTACCTATTTCTTTACTACCCACAAGGGGCTAAACATAGAAGGGACAAACATGGACGGACATAGGTATTAAGTCAATTACATCGACCTCCAGTGCGTAACTGGTACTTAATTTATTGACCCCGAAAGGATGAAAGGCAAAGTCGACCTCGGCGGAATTTGAGCTCAGAATGTAACGGCAGACGAAATACCGCTAAGCATTTCGCCCGGCACGCTAACGTTTCTGCCAGCTCGCCGCCTTTAAATTTACACGGATTTACCGTTTGATGTATGTGTGTGTGTAAGTGTATATATATATATATATATATGTGTGTGTGTGTGTGTATATATATATATATATATATATATATATATATACATACACATATATACATGTAAACATTTTTCTTCAAACTACTGCCCTTCTTTAAATTAAATACTGAACTAAGCACTTAAATAATTTAATGCTATAAGTCAGTGCCATCCATTTAATAATTTATATCCATAATTTTATATTTTACTAGTATAGGTTTTAGCAATAAACTATAACTCAGAAAAACAAGCAATTGATCCGGTTCATTCCATTTGTTGTCCCTTGTCAGAAAATCCTCCTTATTACGCCTTCTGACAAAAATGAATTCTCTGTCCTTCTATATTATGTTTAAACAATATAGCTGATTCCCCTGAAAGATAGATATATATTTTACTTATGCTGTCTCTTAAGATCATATCCCCTTAGTCATATTGCTTTAGTTATCGTACTCACTCACTCATTTATTTACTTGTCTAAATTTAATTTAATTTAACTTAATTTAATCTAGTTTGAATGTTATTTTGCTCTCCTACTTGCCTGTAGTGGCCACGGTTTTTTTTTATCCATTTATTTTTTATAAAAACCTCATAGGTAATAATTATTATTAAAATTATAATTAAGGATATCTAAAAGATCACCATTCACTTGAATATAATATAAAAAAACATTAAAATATTGTCTGTTTAAAGAAAGCTAAAATACAAATATTTACTGTGCAAACAACTTACATTTTTGAAATCATTCTGTTAAAAATATTTCTAAATTATTAAAATATTGTGTATGTCAAAAAGTTGGCATTTTTTTTCTTAGAGAGTGCGAAGGCTGTGTTTGTGTATATGTTACAGATAGCGGACATGTATTTGTGTTGATTGACAAGCCATGACATTCATTATATGTGTGTGTATTGACGTCATGGAAGCCATGTTTTTTTTTGTCAAGAAATAAAAAACAAAAATTGTGGGTAATCGTTTTCATTAATAAATAGAGGTCCAAATGTTACAAAAATTTATATTGCACTGCCGAAGGTAAGTATGAAAATAAATATGCAAAGCTAATTAAGATAAGATATACTATTTCTGAGATATTTTGGGTACACACAAACATCTCTTAGAGTTTTAGTATTATTAAGATATATGTAATGTGTGTATGAATGTATAATATGTATATATATATATATATATATATATATATAGATATATATACACATACACAGTTGTGGCCAAAAGTTTGGAACATTTTTTTTTTCAAATTAAAATTGTCATGCCCATGTACAATTTGATTCAAATATAACTTTGGGCATTTAATATAAAAATTCTAATTTGTCTTTGAGAAAAATAAGTTTGATTTTCAAAATCTGCATCCCAAGGACAGTGTTGTCCGTAAATAATAAAATATAACTTGCTATGAGAAATAAGTTCACTTTTAGAGCTACAAATGTGTATCTGTCACCATCAATCTATCTCTATCACAATCTAATACTGTCAGTATGAACAGTGATTTTTTGTTTATAATCAGGGAACACCAGTGAAGATGAGAGGAAATATGACCTCTTCACTCTTACACACACGTTGGTTTCCATCCACTGCTTTTAACTTCAAAGGTATTGGTCCGATCTGCAGCTATAGTATAGGATGTCAGCCTACACTGTCCATGTGGTTCCAAAGCAAACTTAATCATTCAGCCACATCATCATCATCATCATCATCATTTAGCGTCCGTTTTCCATGCTAGCATGGGTTGGACGGTTCTACTGGGGTCTGTGAAGCCAGAAGGCTTCATCAGGCCCAGTCAAATCTGGCAGTGTTTCTACAGCTGGATGCCCTTCCTAACGCCAACCACTCCGTGAGTGTAGTGGGTGCTTTTTATGTGCCACCCGCACTGGTGCCAGACAGAGCTGGCAAATGGCCACGAACGGATGGTGCTTTTTATGTGCCACCGGCACGAGGGCCAGGCGAGGCTGGCAACGGACACGAAACGGGGCGGTGCTGGCAACGGTCGCGAAACGGAAAGTTCTCTTACATGCCACCGGCACTGGTAACACATCTGCAATTTCCATTGATCGATTTCCATTGATCGATTTCGATTATATTATATATATATATATATAGATATATATACACATACACAGTTGTGGCCAAAAGTTTGGAACATTTTTTTTTTCAAATTAAAATTGTCATGCCCATGTACAATTTGATTCAAATATAACTTTGGGCATTTAATATAAAAATTCTAATTTGTCTTTGAGAAAAATAAGTTTGATTTTCAAAATCTGCATCCCAAGGACAGTGTTGTCCGTAAATAATAAAATATAACTTGCTATGAGAAATAAGTTCACTTTTAGAGCTACAAATGTGTATCTGTCACCATCAATCTATCTCTATCACAATCTAATACTGTCAGTATGAACAGTGATTTTTTGTTTATAATCAGGGAACACCAGTGAAGATGAGAGGAAATATGACCTCTTCACTCTTACACACACGTTGGTTTCCATCCACTGCTTTTAACTTCAAAGGTATTGGTCCGATCTGCAGCTATAGTATAGGATGTCAGCCTACACTGTCCATGTGGTTCCAAAGCAAACTTAATCATTCAGCCACATCATCATCATCATCATCATCATTTAGCGTCCGTTTTCCATGCTAGCATGGGTTGGACGGTTCTACTGGGGTCTGTGAAGCCAGAAGGCTTCATCAGGCCCAGTCAAATCTGGCAGTGTTTCTACGGCTGGATGCCCTTCCTAACGCCAACCACTCCGTGAGTGTAGTGGGTGCTTTTTATGTGCCACCCGCACTGGTGCCAGACAGAGCTGGCAAACGGCCACGAACGGATGGTGCTTTTTATGTGCCACTGGCACGAGGGCCAGGCGAGGCTGGCAACGGACACGAAACGGGGCGGTGCTGGCAACGGTCGCGAAACGGAAAGTTCTCTTACATGCCACCGGCACTGGTAACACATCTGCAATTTCCATTGATCGATTTCCATTGATCGATTTCGATTATATTATATATAATTATATATATAATAGTTTTAAATATATCAGTATATAAATTGCATTTATATTTGGATATTCTTTATATACATTATAGTCTATGCATTTATATATTTTATCGTCATTATTCACCCCACCATGACCACGGGTTTAAAGCTCAAAAAATTTTTTAAATCAAAGAATTATTCTTTAATATTAAATCATCTATGCTTGCATGTGGTGGAAGATTTGATATGCCTAAAGACTGTATTGTGCTTCACTGACTGGTTTGGCATTTTTACAGCCAATGCCCTTCCTAATTCTAACCACTTTACAGTGTGTACAGGGTGTTTTTTATATGGTACCAGCACTAGTGAGACTAAGATCCTTTCAATTGAGTGTTGCTCCAGAAAGAGGAAAGTGGCTTTATGTTTAGAGGTGAAAGGATAAAGTTTGAGAGAAGGGGCCATTATAAAAGAGGGGGGTAGAGCTGGAAAAAGATAGTGGTGATAAAATCTCCTAGTGGACTCTCAAATTATAATGAGAATAGGAATGGGGACAGTTGAGTAGGGAGTGTAGGTGCATAGAGGTTGCAAGAATGTATGGGAAGAGTGAGGAATGGTTAGAGATGGGATATAGGTGAGAGGGCAAACAGAAGAAAGAACAAGGGTTGAAGAGTGGTTGATGATAAATATGCATTGGGAAGCTAAGGAAGAGTAGGTGAAGAGTCTTAATCTAATTTGGTTTTGTCAGTCATCAAGACTCCTGGACATCCTTGAGCCTAGTTGAAAAAATCAGGTAAACAAAACATTTACTGATTTCTGTATATCATAGTGTGTGTACCTGTGTAATGGCACCAGCTGTAATACTTTGTGTCAGAGAAACTCTTCAAAGAGACTTGTGTGTTGCAAAAGCAACAGGAATGAAAATTGATAAAAATATGGGGAGAAGTAAGGGCTGATGTGGGGCTGCTAGGCTTTAATAAGGTGACAAAGGACCGTCAATGTGTTGAATTTTGTCCAACCATTGCCAGCTTGGAAAAGCATATGTAAAATTGATACACACACACAAACAACAACATATAAATATATCTAATGCTCTTTCTGTATTTCATTTCAGTGCTTCAGACAACAAGAGAAGCTACAAAGGTGAGTATTGCCACTGTTCTGTGGAAACTTGTTCACTTATAAAATGGGTCGGATAAGTCTGCAAATCATATAATTACATAGCGTGCAGGCATTTTGAAAATAGCTCACAGAGTGGTGATTGTACCCTGCATAGATATGGGCTGCACTTTGGCAAAGAACAACACCCATTCAGCTACCCTACCAGGGATACAGCATAATCATGGGACTGCAGCATGGCAGATTGGGAAGAGGTAGTGGAAGAGCACAAGTGAGCCAATGGTGCTTCTTTCATTGATGTTGAGCAGGGAATCCTAGAAGATCAATGGTCAGGATCAGTGAGCTCCGTCAAGAGGGTGACTGCAACGCATCCTTAGGGGTGACGTCCATACCTGTGTAATCAGGTGAAGAAAGATTCACACGGACTCAAACTTCCAATTTAAATTCACAATAATGGAATTGGATGGTGACAGAGAGTCATGGGAATGCTGCGAAAGCAGCATAAAAAATACATAGTGTGCCAGCTATATATACTCATTTGTACAGATATCTACTTCTATCCTTTTACCAGCTGAAAAATAGTGAAGGCTTTATACCAAGGAACCTGTGGGGCTTTGTTCTCAAATTTGGTTTCCATAGTGTTAGCTGAATGAAAGAGGAATCATTCTCTAGTCTGTTAAAGATTACTTTCCCTGAAAGCCTCATACATATATTTGCAACAGGTAAGTAAAATGAGGTAATATAAAAATGTGTAAAACAATATAAAATGTATAAAACTGTTTTCTATGCCTCTATCGTATACTCTGACTTCTCATCATTTGGCATAATGCCACCTCCCTCAATACTACACCACCTCTTAGCAAGTTACTTGGTGCTAGTACCATGTAAAAAGCTCTCAGTACACTCTGTAAAGTAACTGATGTTAAGAAGGGTATCGAGATACGAAAACCATGCCAAGGCAGACAATGGAGCTTGATGCAGTCCATCTTGTGTCAAACCATCCAACTTATGTCAACATGGAAAGTGGATATTAAATGATGATGATGATGGGTTTCTATTTGTGAAACTCAAGCACATTTATGACTTATAATGAGTAGTGTAATGCTCTGTTGGTGTTTGTAGGAACTTTGTGGTTAGGATTTCAATGGCAATAGTTAAATATTGCTTTTGATTTGGAACCTGTGACCATATATAAGTACACACATGTTCTTTGGTTATTTAGTTTGGTTTAATTGTTGTAGCCAAGTCCATGTTGAAGGAAAACTTTCAAAACGTATATACTCTTTTACTAGTTTCAGATAGAGGACTGCAGCCAGTTAGTAGAATATGGGCAAAATACTCTACTCACTTGAATCTCAACTGAATGCTGGAATATGGTTTGGGAACTTATGCCAACAACCATAGGCATTTCTCTAGGTTAATAGACTGGCATAGTTTGGTTTCAAAAATCATCATGGAACTTTATGCTTTTGAATTTAGCTGATAAGTATCCTACAAGGGTTGGCTGAAAAGTTCATAAGCTAACCAAGATACTCTCATAGAATGTAACCAAATGAGGTTTATTTTCCAACATAGTCCACATTGCAGTTCACACAGTTTTCTATTGGGGTTGGAGTGTTCCCTTTTGGTTTAAAAGCTTCCATCCTGTTGGTCAACATAGTCATCAACAGCAAATATGACATCATCATCATTATGAAAGTGGTTCCCAGCCAAGTGTTTTTCTCATGTTGGAGAACAGATGATAGTCAGATGGGGCAAAATCAGAAGAATAGGGAGGCTGATCAACAAATTTAAAGTGACAGTCATGCAGAGCAGCCTTTGAAACCAGGGACTTGTGTGCTGGTGAACTGTCTTGATGAAACAATTTTCCTGGGGTTTTGGTCTTGATAGCCTCTTGTAACTGCCTCAGCAAGTTGGCACAGTACTCTCCATTGATGGTGTGGCCCTTTTCAAGATAATCAATAAACACAATGCGTTTTGCATCCCAAAAGACGGAGGCCATCACCTTTCCTGCTGGTGAAACGATTTTGGCCTTCTTTGGAGCAGTTGAGGTGGTGTGTTTCCACTGCATGGATTGTTTCTTTGTCTCTAGCTCAAAGTGATGAACCCAGCACTCATCTTGGATTAGGAAACCAGTTGGATCTGCTTCAGTGTCAGATTTTCCTATGATGTGATGAGCCTAGTGCGCTTTTGATCAGGTGTCAGAAGCCATGGTACTCACTGAGCAGAAACTTTTGCCATAGTGCAGAATATTTTCAAGTCTCTCATGCAACTTTCTCATAGCATTGGCTATTCGATTTATAGCCAATTGCCTGTCATCCATCACCATGTGGTGAACACGATCAATGTTTTCATTGGTGTTGACATTTGCAGGATGTTCAGACGTTGGGTCATCTTCAAGACTCTCTGTTCCCCTCCTAAATTCAGCTGCCCACTTTTGTGCTGTTGATAAAGCTGGAGTGTCATTCTCTAGTGTTGCAACCATGTTAGCATGAATGTTTTCGGGGGCTAAACACTTTTTCTGCAGGTACTTGTTAAAAGCATAATGCCAAATTTTGTCTATATATATATATATATATATATATAGCCTATACAATTTCTACTTGACATTTTGTGTTGTCTGTGTCTGCTTGGTTAGATGATGGAAGCTGTTATGAATATATGGCAAACAGTTTCCCAACCACATGGTTTTGGGTTCAGTCCCACTGTGTAGCACCTTGGGCAAGTGTCTTCTACTATAGCCCTAGGTCAATCAAAACTTTGAGAGTATTTGGTAGACAAACTGAAAGAAGCCTCTTGTGTGTGTTTGTGTTTCCTTGTCTTAATGAAGGGTTAATGTCATACACGCAGTCATTCATTTCCAATATTCTGCTAAAACTTGTCTAACCATAGAAAAATATTACCTTACTTGGCAACAGGAAGGGCATCCAGCTGTATAAAATCTACTTCTGACTTGTACAAGCATGGAAAAATGGACATTTAAATGATAATGATGAAATACAAGTAGTACATATAAATTTGATGTTTGTCTAGGTTCATACCCTTATTTCAGTATGGGAATGTTTGGTTTTGCACAAAAACAAAGCTATTGCCCTTTTTGTTCCAGTTACTCATTCATTTTATGCTCATTTACAACCCCATCACTATTTTAAACCTTTCAGGAATTTTGCATTTGTAGTGTTTCTCTGACACAGAAAAATTTTAGGGTTTTTTTTTATGAAGGATTATTACCTAGCAGTTTATTGAATAGCTCCCTCTGGTTAGGTGATGTTCTCACATTAAGCCTGTAATTTGCCTAAGGAATCTTTTAATAATTTATCTAGCTAGTCTAACCAATTCAAACTTTCTTTGCACTATGAATAAATCTACGACCTCTGAGTACAGAAGGCTTTGAACTCTCTTTCTCTCCCCAGTATTTCAGTATTTGTTGGCTCAGTAATTCCTGCATTTGCCTGCATATCACAAACATGCTTTTTCCCCCCACATTTTTAGATGTATCAAAAAATTGTCCTCTCAAATGCAGCCATATTATGATGGGTGATTGATTGTTGTAGGCAGGGAGCCAGACCAGCATAAATATACTTGACACAATAATTATTACTTATAGTAAAATGTTGAAAACAAAGCAAAATATTACAAACTTTAAAAAAAATTGCATGCACAATGTCTGCAGTTATGTGAGAGAGGTTACATCATTTCATTATATCTCCTTCCCCAGCTTACTTTATGTGCAGCTGGAGTATGTCACGTTATTTTATGTTGAAGTTAACTTTAAAAAACGTTTTTTTTTAATTATCTAAATGAAAATTTTTCAAGAAAAATTAAAAGAATTATTAAACTTGCATTCATCTATTAACTATTTGCAATGAGTGGATGACAACAAAACCATAATGGTGATGCACCACCCTGGTGGACAATCGACATCAGTTTTATCCTGTATCTGAGAACTTAGTTTCTTCTTTGCTGAACGCTACTTTTATGGTGATGGCATTGATGACTAAGTTGACCAATTCTTGCATAGAAGAGTCGGTGGCATTGACTACATGGTAATGTTGGTGGAGGATTAGGCGGCGAGCTGGCAGAAACGTTAGCACGCCGGGCGAAATGCGTAGCCGTATTTCGTCTGCCATTACATTCTGAGTTCAAATTCCGCTGAGGTCGACTTTGCCTTTCATCCTTTCGGGGTCGATAAATTAAGTACCAGTTACGCACTGGGGTCGATATAATCGACTTAATCCGTTTGTCTGTCCTTGTTTGTCCCCTCTGTGTTTAGCCCCTTGTGGGTAATAAAGAAATAGGTAATGTTGGTGGAGGACGAGGTCGATTTTGTGGCCGATCACACCAACAAAACATCCTAGCCAAAAAGTACGAACTTTACATCCTGTATAACAGTTCTCTTGGCCAAAATTTAAACAACAATATAGCTCATCTGAAAGAAAGTAAAATTGAAATATGATACTCGTATAACGTAGTTATATATAATCAATTTATAGTTTTATTTTTTATTCTAGTATACTGTCATTGCATTGTATTCACATGTTCTGAGTCATAAATTTTCCCCTGCAAAACTCCTTTAAAATATTTTTGAGTGTTTGATGAAACATACTAAATTTGTTTTTTTCTTTTCTACAAAAATACTTGTAAAATAGGGGTTCGTTTTATATACCGACGAATACAGTAATCCTGTGTTTGTGAAAAAATGGCTGTGTGGTAAGTAGCTTGCTTACATGGTCCCAAGTTCAGTTCCACTGTGTGGCATCTTGGGCAAGTCTTCTACTACATAGCCTCGGGCCGAGGAAAGCCTTCTGAGTGGATTTGGTAGACGGAAACTAGAGGAAGCCCGTCGTATATGTATATGTGTGTATATGTTTGTGTGTCTGTTTGTCCACCCAACATCGCCTCACAACCGATGCTGGTGTGTTTACGTGCCCGTAACATAGCAGTTCGGCGAAAGAGATAGATAGAATAAGTACTAGGCTTACAGAGAATAAGCTCTGGTGTCGATTTGCTCGACTAAAGGCGGTGCTCCAGCATGGCCGCAGTCAAATGACTGAAACGAGTAAAAGAGTATACCAAATTTCTTAGTATGTTTGCTCCTGCGGGTCGTGTTCAGACATAGGTTACTTCCCTTGCAATTTTATTCTTTCGAGAGTAACTTCCCTTGTCTTAAGTATCTAGCCCTCTCGATTTAATTACTAGTTAATTGTGATAATGTGAGATCAAAATGTAAGTTGTATGAGCTAATGAAGAAAAGGCTTTCATTCGTTAATATTGTATTTTTGTTTTAAACGTTTTTCCCAGTATGGCGACCTAAATAATTGCTTTTTTCTTTTACAAAATGTATCGCTCAGAGATCATTTCAGCTGGCGAGATTAAATTTATACAATACTTGGTCGTATTGAGTACCCCTTCGTTCATTATTCCTAGTGTTGTGTAGAGATTTGGTTCATATTAGTGTTAATTGTAATGAAACGAAAATATATTGAGTGGAATAACATTTAAAGTTAAGTTTCTCCTTTGCATTCCTATGTGTGTGCGTGTATAGACGCACAATGACACACACATATATTTGGGTAAACATTGGTACTTTCACCCGCACGATTTTCACCAAGAAAAAAAAAACTGGGTCTTTTTCGCGTGGAATCAAGTACCCTAACCTCCTAATGTGCTGTAAACCCCTTATTTTTGTTCGTGGGAAAAAAAGGGATGCCTCTCCCTCCTGGGTATTTGAATTAATTCGGGTAACCTAATATGCCACAAAACCCTTTTTTGGGGTCCGGAAAACTAGGTGGAGTGGAATGGAGCTCTCGGAAATTACCCCTCCTCAGCATTTTACAGAAAGACATTTTCCAGAGTGTGAATTACATGGTTAGGAGTGGCTGTGTGGTAAGTAGTTTGCTTACCAACCACATGGTTCCAGGTTCAGTCCCATTGTGTGGCACCTTGGGCAAGTGTCTTCTACTATAGCCTCGAGCCGACTAAAGCCTTGTGAGTGGATTTGGTAGACGGAAACTGAAAGAAGCCCATCGTATATATGTATATGTATTTATATGTATGTGTGTGTTTGTCCGCCCAACATCGCTTGACAACCAATGCTGGTGTGTTTACGTCCCCGTAACTTAGTGTTTCGGCAAAAGGGACCGTTAGAATAAGTACTAGGCTTACAAAGAATAAGTCCTGGGGTCGATTTGCTCGACTAAAAAGGCGGTGCTCCAGCATGGCCACAGTCAAATGACTGAAACAAGTAAAAGAGTAAAGAGTAACTATATAATGTGGATTAATATGTTGACATTTATATTGTGTATATTTTATGCTGAAAATATTTTACTGAAGTTGTAGTGTATGCATATATATATATATCAATAATAATAAAGGGTAAAATTAATTAATTAATTGGTAATTAATTATTCTACCAAGTAGTGTTCAGCATGTTAAAAGAACCATTTACGGTAAACTTAAACATTACTTTATATAATTATGAATATAATTATAATTAGGGTTCAGCAAAAAAATTTGCTTTGCCACATACCAAACTTTTAGAAATAGCAGCCAAAGAACTTAGCTATTTCTTCTACTATAAGAAGAATCTCCCAGACAATGTATACTCAAAAACAATTCACGTAGGCATAGAGGGAAAAATAATGAAAGTTCATCCGGGGAGATTCTTCTTATAGTAGAAGAAATAGATAAGTTCTTTGGCTGCTATTTCTAAAAGTTCACTATGTGGCAAAGCAAATATTTTTGCTGAACCCTAATTATAAATATATATATATATATTGTATGTGGCAGATGTTCAGGAGCAATAAACACTGAAAATGTGCAGAGACCAACTTCCGCCACATTCCAGGGAGAAAAACTAGAAGTAGTTAATTGCTTCCGTTATCTAGGTGACCAAGTCAGTAGCGAAGGAGGGTGCGCTGAAAGTGTAGCTGCTAGAATAAGAATAGCTTGGGCAAAGTTCAGAGAGCTCTTACCTCTGACAAAGGGCCTCTTGCTCAGAGTAAAAGTAGACTGTATGATGCATGTGTACGAACAGCCATGCTACATGGCAGTGAAACATGGCCTGTGACTGCCGAGGACATGTGTAAGCTCGCAAAGAATGAAGCCAGTATGCTCCGATGGATGTGTAATGTCAGTGTTCATACTCGGCAGAGTGTAAGTATCTTGAGAGAAAAGTTGGACCTAAGAAGCATCAGTTGTGGTGTGCAAGAGAGACGACTGCACTGGTATGGTCATGTGGTGAGAATGGATGATGATAGTTGTGTGAAAAAGTGCCACACTCTAGCGGTGAGGGAACCTGTGGAAGAGGTAGACATCCAATGAAGTGAATGGAGTATAGGAATATTATTCACTTAAAAGGCACTATTTGAGTGTGATCGTTACCAGCGTCGCCTTACTGGCACTTGAGCCCCATGCTAGTAGGGTGCCAAGAGCACCATCCAAGTGTGATCGTTGCCAGAGCAGCCAACTGGCCTCTGTGCCGGTGGCACGTAAAAGACATCATTCGAGCGTAATTGTTACCAGCATCGCCTTACTGGCACCTGTGCCGGTGACATGTGTAAAAGATTCGAGTGAGATCGTTGCCAGTACTGCCTGACTGACCACGTGCCGGGTGCACATAAAAGCACCCACTACACTCTCAGAGTGGGAGACAAACACATACACACACATACAATTGGCTTCTTTCAGTTTCTGTCTAATGAATCCACTCACAAGGCTTTGGTTAGCCTAAGGCTATAGTAGAAGGTACTTGCCCTAGGTGTCACACAGTAGGACTGAACCCAGAACATTTGGTTGGTAAGCAAGCTACTTACCACACAGCCACTCCTGCATCTATATCATCATCATCATCTTTTAGCGTCCGCTTTCCATGCTAGTATGGGTTGGACGGTTCAACTGGGGTCTGTGAAACCAGAAGGCTGCACCAGGCCCAGTCTGATCTGGCAATGTTTCTATGGCTGGATGCCCTTCCTAACGCCAACCACTCCGTGAGTGTAGTGGGTGCTTTTTACGTACCAGATGAGGCTGGCATACGGCCATGATCGGATGGTGCTTTTTACGTGCCACTGGCACAGGGGCCAGGTGAGGCCGGCAACAGCCACGATCGGATGGTGCTTTTTACGTGCCGCCGGAACGAGGCAAGTTGGGGTGGTGCTGGCAACGGCCAAGTTCAGATGGTTCTCTTACGTACCACCGGCACTGGTATCACAGCTGCAATTTCCATTGATGTTGATCGATTTTGATTTTGGATTTTCTCTTGCCTCAACAGGTCTTCACAAGTAGAGTTTTGTGTCCCAAGAAGGAAAGGTATGCATAAGTGGACTGGCTACATCACAGGTAGAGGCCACGGGTTATGGTCTCACTTGTCCTGCCGGGTCTTTTCACGCACAGCATACTTCCAAAGGTCTCGGTCTCTAGTCATTTCCTCGGTGAGACCTAAAGTTCGAAGGTCGTGCTTCACCACCTTGTCCCGGGTTTTCCTGGGTCTGCCTCTTCCACAGGTTCCCTCAACCGCTAGGGTGTGGCACTTTTTCACACAACTATCTTCATGCATTCTCGCCACATGACCATACCAGCGCAAACGTCTCTCTTGCACACCACATCTGATGCTTCTTAGGTCCAACTTTTCTCTCAAAGCACTTACACTCCGTCAAGTATGAATACTGACATTACACATCCATCGGAGCATACTGGCTTCATTTCTTGCGAGCTTACGCATATCCTCAGCAGTCACGGCCCATGTTTCACTGCCATGTAGCATGGCTGTTCGTACACATGTGTCATACAGTCTACCTTTTACTCTGAGCAAGAGGCCCTTTATCACCAGCAGAGGTAAGAGCTCTCAGAACTTTGCCCAGGCTATTCTTACTCTCGCAGCTACACTTTCAGCACACCCGCCCCCGCTACTGACTTGGTCACCTAGGTAACGGAGGCTATCAACTATTTCTAGTTTTTCTCCCTGGAATGTGGCAGAAGATGGTCTCTGCACATTTTCAGTGTTTATTGCTCCTGAGCATCTGCCACATACAAAAACTATCTTCCTAGTTAGCCTTCCTTTGACATTGCTGCACCTCTTATGTGTCCATAGCTTACACTTGGTGCATCTTATAGAGTTTCTACCTACGCCTTTTCTACAGATCGAGCAGGGCCATCTACCTGAAGGCGTTTGTGATTTGTCTACCTTCCTACTTATTAGAACTTTGGTAGGAAGGTACACAAATCACAAACGCCTTCAGGTAGATATATATATATATATAGTCTTTTACTCTTTTACTTGTTTCAGTCATTTGACTGTGGCCATGCTGGAGCACCGCCTTTAGTCGAGCAAATCGACCCCAGGACTTATCCTTTGTAAGCCTAGTACTTATTCTTTTGGTCTCTTTTGCGGAACCGCTAAGTTACGGAGACATATACACTCCAGCATTGGTTGTCAAGCGATGTGGGGGGGGGGGGGCAACACAGACACAAACTTATACTCACTCATACATACATATATATATATATATATATATATATATATATATATATATACATATATATATACATATATATATATATATATATACATATATATATATATATATACATATATACAACAGGCTTCTTTCAGTTTCCGTCTACCAAATCCACTCACAAGGCTTTGGTTGGCCCGAGGCTATAGTAGAAGACACTTGCCCAAGGTGCCACGCAGTGGGACTGAACCTGGAACCATGTGGTTGGTAAGCAAGCTACTTACCACACAGCCACTCCTGCACCTATATATATATATAAATTGTGTCCATATTTTTATGCTGATGTAGGTTGGACAAGTTTCACATTTCTTGTGAGTCCTTTCTTCCTATAACAATATATTTGCATTTATCTGCCTGCCTGTATGTATGTGTGTCTGTCTTTACGTTCATTTTGTGATGTTGGTCGTTTTTAGCTTCAAGTTAAGTTATTTTTGATGGAGCAGATCTATGGTTAAAGGCATTCCATCCATGTCCATACTGTGTATTTCTCAGGCAGTGTGCACTTAGGTTCACATTAATCCAATGTATCCTTCCTCTTTTGAAATAGTAGAGAGTAATTTGGATTAGATTTGGCTGGCACCAGTAGATGGCGATGGTAAATTTTGTTTACCCCTAGGTCAGGTCTGATTGAGCTATAACTTGTTTTGTGAGATAAGGTTTTATTTGACAAAAATTTGGCTGTTATTTCTGGTCATGTAGAGGCTCCTTATTGGCTCATTGTTATTTGTGGGGATGGTTGTTGTAGGTCAGTCCTAATTGAGCAAACCTATGACTCAAAAGCATTCCCGATATGACCATCCTGTCTTTTACCTGCAGGTTACATTATTCAAAGTGTATTTTTCTGAGACAGTTGTTACGGTTTGAGGACAGTTTAGCTGCTAGTTTTAATAGGTTGAGTGACTACATATAGGTTCTTTTGTTGGTTCAGATGGCACTGGTTTAATATAATCTGTGTGTTACAAAAAAAGAAACAGATTTTACCGAGAAAATTGATCAGATATCAAAAGGAAAGAGAAAGACATTTAATTATATTTTGCTTCTTTTTTTATTAATTTTCTTCTAATTTTTTCTAAAATAATGAAGAATTTATCAAAATAGCTTTGTCATTATCAATCCTTTCCTTACTATATTTCTACTTCAATTTTTTTAATTATATAAGGAAGAATTTAGTAAAATAATTTTATCATTTTTTACTGGTGTTTAAAACTTTGCATGACATTTTGATGGCAGGTTTTAAATTAGATAATTTTAAAACAGGAAGTTTATTTCATAGAACCAGGGGCTGGCTTAGACATTCTGATATCAAGAGTAAAGCTGTATTTGGAACATCATCGCTTCTATGGCAAGACCTGTATCTGTATCCCATTATACTTAATCTCTCATCAACAAAGCCTCCTCCCTCAATACCTCTGCTCTTCCTTGTTGAGGAGTATTTGACTTAGAAGTTACTTGGTGACTCCCATCAATGTTGGTGTCATGTAGAAAGCACCTAGTACACTCTGTGAATTGGTGTGTATTAGGAAGGGCATTTAGCTGTAGAAGCCATGCCAAAGCAGACAGTAGAGCTCTGCACATCCCCCTGGTTTTAGCTCCTGTCAAAACGTCCAACTCATGCCAGCATGGGAAACGGACCTTAAATTTAGGAAGGGCTACATTGCATAATGTAGTCCAAGATACCATAGTGTTTGAAATAAAGCTTGGAATGGTTGACTGAAATATGTTTGATCATATTAGGTCTACTTGTTCAAGCTGATGACTACTACTACTACTACTACTACTACTTCTTCTTCTTTCCTCACCACCCCCTATTGTTTGGACAAACACCTTTACTCCACACACCATAACTGCCTTCTCAGTGCTGAGCAGTCTCCTCTCTCTGTCTTTACCACCACTGCATTGTCCTCTGCTCCTCTAGACCAACTCTGTCCCATTATCTACAACAAACAGACTTACCATCAGCCAATGAAAGAGTCTTACTGTAATCACCTGATCTTTTACAAATAACCGATAAATCCTTTTGAATCACATCATCCTAAAAGGAAAAGAACATATTAGACAATGTAATCATAGAATATAGAAAGAGACAGTTTTAGTGGCATTTCATCTGTCCTTATGTTCTGAGTTCAAATTCTACCAAGGTTGACTTTACCTTTCATCCTTTCAGGGTCGAAAAGATAAAGTACTAGTTGAACACTGGGGTTGATGTAATTGACCTAACCCCACTCCCAAACTTGCTGGCCTTGTGCCAAAATTTGAAACCAATATTAAACTCCAGCATGGCCACAGTCAAATGACTGAAACAAATAAAGGAATAAAAGAATATATATATATGTATATATAGGCGCAGGAGTGGCTGTGTGGTAAGTAGCTTGCTAACCGACCACATGGTTCCGGGTTCAGTCCCACTGCGTGGCATCTTGGGCAAGTGTCTTCTGCTATAGCATCGGGCCGACCAAAGCCTTGTGAGTGGATTTGGTAGACGGAAACTGAAAGAAGCCTGTCGTATATATGTATATATATATGTATGTGTATGTATATGTTTGTGTGTCTGTGTTTGTTCCCCTAGCATTGCTTGACAACCGATGCTGGTGTGTTTACGTCCCCGTCACTTAGTGGTTCGGCAAAAGAGACTGATAGAATAAGTACTGGGCTTACAAAGAATAAGTCCCGGGGTCGATTTGCTCGACTAAAGGCGGTGCTCCAGCATGGCTGCAGTAAAATGACTGAAACAAGTAAAAGAGTATATGCTGCCGATATATATATATATATATATATATATATATATATAATATATATATATATACCCATCAATGTAATAATTCTTTGCACCATAGATCATCACCTCACCCTTTCTGCAATCAATTATGATGAAAACAGAAAAAAAAAAATAAACATCGTCTGAAGATTGAATGATAGAATTGACTACAGAATGATTTGAACTCTGCTCTTTTGGGCCACCAACTAGAAAGCATTTTACCATTTCAAACTCAACACTTTTGTTTCTGTAATATATGCAAGTTTATCTGCTCCTCCTGTGGCTTCCACTTGTTGTCTGGCACAATCTTATCTCTTGCTCTGAATCCTTCTGACTGTTTCATTATACATACAGTGTGTATACAACTTGATGTGTCTGTGTATATGCTTATAAGTTTGTTCTATTGCTCATGTGTGTATGTGAATAGATATAAATCAACAATATCATTCACATACTCTCACACACGTGCATATCTATATACACACATGTATACACATGTATATACACATACACACAATGCAAATGCGTATAAACACACATGTAAATATATACACATACACATATAAGCACATGTAATGTATGCATGTGCACACAAAATTTTATGCTATACAACATATTTAACCAACCTCCCTCCACGTGTATGTTTGTTTATACACATATAGCTAATTTGAAGCAATGTGATAATTAGTGTTTAACGAAGCCAGTAAAATGCAAATTAGAAATAAATGCGTGAGCACAAAACCAAAGAAAGAACAATGCTTTGCACTTGTATGTATGAATGTATATACATATGCATGTATAAGCATCTATATATATATGTGTGTGTGTGTGTGTATGTATATTATACATACATATTAATGTGTGTGTGTATAGATATGTTTGTTGATATGTGTGAGTTTTTATGTATCTATATGTGTATGTTTGCATTAATTTATATACACATATGCATGCATGTACATACAGTTTGCTGGTACATAATTTCTTCCAGTGTTATACTGCCGATCATGTAATATAATATATATATATGTACATATGTACACACACACATGTACATATAAATATTATAATACACGATTTTACGTGCCACCGGCACATAAAAAGCACCCACTACGCTCACAGAGTGGTTGGCATTAGGAAGGGCATTGAGCTTTAGAAACACTGCCAGATCAGACTGGAACCTTGTGCAGCCTCCTCGGTTCCCAGACCCTGGTTGAACCGTCCAACCCATGCTAGCATCGAAAATGGACGTTAAACGATGATGATGATACATACATATGTATATATGTATGTGTGTGTATATATATATATATATATATATATATATATATATATATGCATGGATATGTGTATATATATATATATACACACACACACAAACATATATGTATATCATATATATCTGTGTGTGTGTATGTATGTATATATGTGTGTGTGTATATATATGTATCTATATGTGAGTGTGTATGTATATATATATACGTATATATATATACGTATATATATATACACACATGTATATATGTATGTATGTATATATGCATGGATATGTGTGTGTGTATATGTATATATATGTATGCATGGATATATGTATGTGTATGTATATATATGTGTGTATCTGTGTGTATGTATATATATGTGTGTATGTATGTGTGTGTATATATATATATATATGTGTGTGTGTATGTATATGTTTGTGTGTACATGTGCATACACACACATTTTGAATGTGTTATATTAAGTGCAAGTTCTTGGCAGTGTCAGTGACGGTCTGTATGCCTGTGCATCTCCACTGTTTCTCTCTCTCTCGGTACCATTTGAGCCTGTGTCTGTATGTCTGTTATTGTTTACATCTGTCAGCGTATGTGCCTGTCACTGTATCTATTGATATATCTGAGGATGTGTAGTGTGGTGTAGTGGTTGGGTTAAGAAGGAGTATGGTGCATGTGCTGGTAGGATCTTCTTGGAAATGTTTTAAGTGTGCTAGTAATGCTTTTTGTGTGTGTGAGGGTAGGATTAGGTAGGATTGCTGTTGATTACCTGCAATTCATATCTAGCTGAGTAGAGTTGTGAACAATGACGTTCTAGACATGACCATCTCATCATTTATTTAGACCTAGAGGAATATTATCTTTTTATTTTATTTTATTTGTTTTAGACGGTAGGGTGTGATCTGGAGTAGATTTGACTGCTGTTTATGTCAGATCAATCTAACCATACAGCAGGAATGATCAAGAAATTTCCTGCATTCTAGTTTGAAACTATTTGTTCGTTAATTAAATTAATCCAGAATAGCATTTTAATTAATGATGCTTCATGTGATTGCATGCATTCCTATGAATTTGTAAAATTAGACATTCATTATGTTTTGTCTTTACAGTTTTTTCATGCACTTACATGTTACTTCAGGTACTAAACAATTTCCCCACCTCTGGCACTGTTGATCCTTCATTGTAGTGGTAGGATTGAGTCTGCAATAATGTTTCCGAGGCTTGATTCTTCTTCATCCAACTCTGTGGTGTATATGTTAGGCAGACTGATAAATAGACAGATGATCTTAATTGTTATTTCTTATAACAGTATGAAATGCTTACATTCTTTTAATGTTCTGCAATTCAGATCACCTGATGGCCCCAGTAAACAAAATGGTGAAAGTATTGTGTCAGAGGATGGTGAAGGAGATGTGCTGGAACAGCCATTCTGACTCATGGGTCATGCACTTATGGCTAGGCATCTCCTCTCTGATAGTGGTGAGCAGAGATATGGTCCAGGGATGAGGATGCTAGAAGTCTCCACTGTCACAGGCTCAACTATAAGCCTACGAGAGAGTGACCAATAGTTTGACAGCTTGCTTTTCTAGCCTGATGACCAGCCGAGTCTGGGCTGGTAGCTGAACACACTATGTTGCAACTGGAGAAATCCCAGGTGAGGGGCCTACCACCGCAGAGTGGAAAATTGTCTGGGAAGAGAAGCCTGTGGCATATAGGCCATGCTTTGTGATTTTGTTACAGCTGGCCTGACATGGGAGCCAGTCATATACTACTTGTAATACTAAATGTAGAAATTGGCTGCATAGAGCATTCAACCACCAGTTTTGGATGAGATTTGTAGAAGTAAAAGTGGGGAAATGGTTATAGTACAGTGATTGTAGCTCATAGTTCATAAGTTTATATCTACTGAAGGTGTTTTATTTTGTCGGCATTTAACTGTATATATTTCAGTTTATTTTGTTGCAAAAAGTAGATTTCTTTGGAATGTTGCTTGAGAATGACTGACAGCGCACCCTGCTGGAGATTTAAATCTGATTTTCTTCATGCTGAGAAAGTGGAAGTACTAACCCATAGAAGCCTTGTGATTTATCTTTATAATAATTGCAGGCTTGGCTGCTTCACTGTTAAGTGATTTAGGGTTCAGTCGCATTGCATGGCATCTTTGGCAAGTATCTTCTCCTATAGGCCCAGGTTGAATTTGATAGGCAGAAATCTTATATGCATATTCTCTTCTGCATTAGTTATTTGAAATCTTCTTTTGAGAAAGGAGGTGGTTTTCAACAGATACACTCCATCATTGGAATATAGATAACAGAAAACAATGTTGTATTTTGATTAGTTGTCACTGCTGAAGTTGCTTTTGCTTCTCATTCTTTGAGGATCAATAAGATAAGTACCAGTTGAGCTTTGAGTTCAGTGTTTTTTTGACTTTCCCCTCACTGAAAAATTTGAAGCTTTGCACCTATGGTAGTAGGAATCCTCTCAGAATTGTTAAATAAAATGCCAATCCCAGGCAGTGGATTGGAAGAAGTGTTAGAATGTGGGATACCTTGTAGTGTTTGTTCTAGCTCTGTGTTCTGACGGTTACATCTGCAGTACCACTGCTAGAGCCAAGTTGTTATTGGTCGTTATTCTTCCTTCTGGTCAATATCTATTGCAAGAAGAGAGGAAACTTATATTGGCTACTGATAATCATCCATAAACCACTTTGCCCAAGTCTGCCTCGGAGAGGAAATTGGCAGAGGTCGATCCTTAGTCTTCAAAGCAAACAGATCTGGTCATATCAGAGACATGGCTCTCTCTCTCTAATGCTGATTCCATGAAATATGTACCCAATATGATCTGTGAAGTGTGTAGTTGAGAGGACCCTATAGTCTTGTTGAGGATATGACACCTCTCTAGTGATGGTATCTCTGAAAAAAATCACCTTGTATATGCTATTAAGGTGTCAGGTAGAGTGTCCAATCAAGTCCAAAATGAGGCCCAGAAGTGAGATGCAGTCAAACTGGCTTGATGAGTAGCACCTGCTTCTCAGTGTGTATTGACTCAAACTGTGGTAATTTGTTCAACCCATGTCAATGTGGAATGGGGACATAAAAATGATGATGATACATATTTATATGCATATAAACAATCATTCATTGTGTGTATGAATGCAGTCATGGATGAACAGCTAAAAATTTCACTTCACATGTCATGAAGCTCAGAGTTCAAACATACTATGCAACACTTTAGAAATGATCTTCTAAAACAGCCATGGGCTGATTCAAGATTTGTCTTAAAGCTCATTGGTTGGGTTGCACCTGTGATTCAAAAAGTCTGCCCTGTTACACTCACATACACATGCACACTTCACTCACTCTCTCACCAAGTTTCTCTCTCCTACTACATGCTGAAGCTCCTGTTGTCTTATGTTCCCCATCATTTGCAGCCTGTTTCTCAAACACAGAGGATGTAGAACTTTTATTTCTTTTCTGTCAACTTTTCGTTAAAGGACTCAGTCTGTAATATTAGATCTTCCTCCCCCATGGCAATGCTGCTATACTCTTTCTGCCAGTATTTTTGTATGTCACAAAGTGTTCAGATATAAGTTGGTAATACTTTCAAGTTGTCCACTCATGCATCCCAAGTGGAAGTGTGTGGCTTAGTGGTTAGGGTGTTGGGACTCCCCACCGTAAAATTGTGGTTTTGATTCCTGGACTGGGTGACGTGTTGTGTTCTTGAGCAAAACACTTTATTTCACATTGGTCCAGATGGGGGTTGAGGTGAATGTAATTAATAAATAACTAGTTAAGTGTGAAGAAGTGGTGAGTTATTTTTTAAAACTAAGCAGTACTGTATCGCCCGTCGTTGCTCGGGTTTGTAAGGGAAATAACTATATAAGCATTTTTAGAATTGTAAAGTATAATAGCCATCTCAATATGGCTAACCACAAAGGGGGGTGTTACTATAGCTTTTTACGTTCTGAGATTTAATAATAAATTTTTAGAGAGTTACTTCCCTTATATATGCCAAAATGCATTAAAAATGGGAAAAATTGATGGTAAATTTTTTTTTTAATCGTAGACTCATCGTAGACGCGCGCTAATACCCAGAAGGGCTCGATATGAATCACGACTATAAGATACCCGGTTTTGGTTAAACTTCACTGCAAAATGTGGGAGTAGTTAGGAATCTAAATCGTAGGAGACAGACAGCACACAACCTCACTTTTATATATAAAGATTTCTGTTTTTAAATCTGAAATAAATCTGCAAAATATATCTTTAAAAATTTTAATTAATGTTTGATTATTTCTTTTTCTTTCTTTGTTTCTTAGAATGAAATTGTCAAAGCATACAGAAATCTTGCTCGAAAATGGCATCCGGACAGGTTCAAAGAAGAGGTCAGTTATTGCTCAAGTCTCTGCTTTCCATTTCTTTTTCTCTTTTCCTTTATTTTTTCTTTATCTTTTGTTTTTTTCTTTTATGTTTTTCTTTCATTTCTCTTTTTCCTTTCCTTTTTCTTCCTTCCTTTTTTTCTTCCTCTTATTTTCTCTTTCTATTTTACATCACTTTTGGTGAGTTATAACATCATTGGCCACAGATTCCCATCAGGCCAGTCACTGATTACTGGTGACAAGGGAGTATCTAACTCATTATAGAACAAATGTTACCAGGCACATCATTCAAAAACACCAAAATTATTTTGGATTTTCTTAAGAGGTTTATTTCCCAATTATATGGTTTCAGGTTTCAGTCCCACTGCATGGCGCTTTGGGCAAACATCTTTTGCTGTAGCTCCAGAAAGAGGGCTGTCATATGTCTGTTTGTCTGTGTGTGTTTTGTGTGTCTCCTTGTCTTGACATGTCATAGTTCAAAACAAGTATCACTGTTATACAAGTGATGCCATTTGTATCTAGTCTTCTGTGAAAAACATGACTGGCCGTAAGGAAATAATACCTTGCTTGGAAATAGGTGAGAGTTGGTAATTGGCAGGACATTCAGCCTTTCTTACCTATGCAAGCATGGAAAAGTGGGCATTAAAATGATAATATATTCTTTCACAACAAGGTGGCGAGCTGGCAGAAACGTTAGCACGCCGGGCGAAATGCTTAGCGGTATTTCATCTGCTGCTATGTTCTAAGTTCAAATTCCGCCGAGGTCAACTTTGCCTTTCATCCTTTCGGGGTCGATTAAATAAGTACCAGTTATGCACTGGGGTCGATATAGTCGACTTAATCCGTTTGTCTGTCCTTGTTTGTCCTCTCTGTGTTTAGCCCCTTGTGGGTAGTAAAGAAATAAATATATTCTTTCACAACAAGCTTTTGCTCAGATTCTGTTTGCCAGATTCCATTTACAAGGTGGTATTAGTCAACATAAGGCTATATAATAGGAGACACTTTCTCTAGGTACCTTGTGGTAGGATTGAACATAGAACCCTGCATCTGTAAAGAAAACTTCTTAACCACTCAGAGCCATACCTGCACTGCTTTCTTTCTTTGTGCTCCCAGTTTTTATATCCCATTAACTGGCCAAACTATGGGCTTGAGGCACTATAAGGAAGCTATCATTTGACTGACAGGGCTCTCTGTAGTATGTGGGCTGTTCCCAGTAGGATGACGTTTCTGATTTGCATAGATATTGCTGTTGCCTGGGATATGGTTGGACTTTTCTGTTTGTTAACCACCACTGCTTGACAACCGGTGTAACCTAGCTGTTCAGGAAAAGAAACTGATAGAATAAATACCAGGCTTTAAAAAAATGTAATGGGGTCGAATTGTTTGACTAAAATTCTTTGAAACACTGCCCCAACATGGTTGAAGTTCAAAGATGAAACAAATAAAATATTCTGAGACTGTTATACTAAATACCATTGTTTCTTTAAGGAAATATAACTCCGATTGGCTTTGGAGCACAAAATGCAGAGTTATTTCCCTTGTTGCTGAATTTGTGTCGCGTGCGCCTTCCACATTTCTGACAGAGATTAAGTGAATGCACTAACGAACCGTAGCAGTTTGCATTCACTCACATACTGCCTGTCAACCTTAAAAAAAAAATCCTGTTATAATTTACAGATATTTGTTGTAACAGATATATAGGCGCAGGAGTGGCTGTGTGGTAAGTAGCTTGCTAACCAACCACATGGTTCCGGCTTGCTAACCAACCACATGGTTCCTTGGGCAAGTGTCTTCTACTATAGCCTTGGGCCGACCAAAACCTTCTGAGTGGATTTGGTAGACAGAAACTGAAAGAAGTCCGTCGTATATATGTATATATATATATGTGTGCGTGTATGTTTGTGTGTCTGTGTTTGTCCCCCTATCATTGCTTGACAACCGATGCTGGTGTGTTTATGTCCTTGTAACTTAGCGGTTCGGCAAAAGAGACCAATAGAATAAGTACTGGGCTTACAAAGAATAAGTCCCAGGGTCGAGTTGCTCGACTAAAGGCGGTGCTCCAGCATGGCCGCAGTCAACTGACTGAAACAAGTAAAAGAGAATGAGATGTGGAGAAGAAAGAAAATTACAAAGTTTTTTTGTTTTTTTTCTGTTGGAGGTCCTACCTGAAATGTTTAGCCTTGTCAAAATAATTTGTGAATACAAGAATTCCTCCAAAGGATTTCTGGAGTAATGTTACTTGACAAAGTGTGTAGCTCAGAGGTCAGGGAGTCTTGGCAGGTCAAGCTGCTACTTCTCTGCATTGAGAGGTCACAGTGCAGGCACTGCAGTCATGTGATTAGAATGTTAGAAAGAATTGCCAGATGGATTCTTCATGCCAAGTTAACCAAAAGGAGACGTAGGGGTAGACCAAGAAGGGGGTTGTTGGATAATATCCATAATCTCAGTGGGTTACACTTGGGAATCCAGCCAGAAAGTGTAATGATGGTTGGATAGAACATTAAGGAGAAGGTGCCAGAGGACTTTGTCCCCACAACCCTCTCAAGATTAGTGGGTAGGGAAGTTAGATGGTGAACTTCCAATTTTAGAGTCTCTCTCCCACAAAAACTGGTATGCTACTACTACTGAAAATGTGTGAAAATAACCTGTGACAATTGCAACTGACTGAACTAATTAGGTTGAAATTAGGATTTCTTGAGTGGCGAGAATCCAAATCAAAAACGCAAAAACAAACTAACGAAAAAAAACTTGTAAACAATATATATATATATAGCGTAGGAGTGGCTGTGTGGTAAGTAGCTTGTTTATGAACCACATGGTTCCGGGTTCAGTCGCACTGCATGGCACCTTGGACAAGTGTCTTCTACTATAGCTTCAGGTCGACCAAAGCCTTGTGAGTGGATTTGGTAAACAGAAACTGAAAGAAGCCCGTCGTATATATGTATATATATATGTGTGCGTGTATGTATGTGTATGTGTTTGTGTATCTGTGTTTGTCCCCCCTAACATCGCTTGACAACCGATGCTGGTGTGTTTATGTCACCGTAACTTAGCGGTTCGGCAAAGGCGACCGATAGAATAAGTACAAGGCTTACAAAGAATAAGTCCTGGGGTCGATTTGCTCGACTAAAGGCGGTGCTCCAGCATGGCCACAGTCAAATGACTGAAACAAGTAAAATAGTAAAAAAAATAAAATGGTAAATAGTAATATTTCTGTTCCTATACATACATTTGTATTTCACAGTGTTCGTGATGATGATTATACATGCTTTTCATTGATTTGTTTCTGCTTCTGTTTCTTTTCTTTTTCTTATGAATATTCAGGAAGAAAAAGCCACAGCTACTGTGATGTTCCAGAAGATAGCCAGTGCTTATGAGGTAAGTTAATACCCATTATTTGGTATCTGTGAAGCAAGGCAGGGTATGTGTATGCATGTCTATGATCTGTGTGTGTATTTTGGTATATACACATGTGTGTGTGTGTATATATATCAAAATAAAAATTCAAATGGAAATTGTAGTTAAGACACCCATGCCGGTGACACGTAAAAAGCACTGTCCGAACGTGGCAGATGCCAGCGCCGCCTGACTGGCGTCCGTGTCGGTGACATGTAAAAGCACCAACCGATCGTGGCTGTTTGCAGTCTCCTCTGGCCCCTGTGCCAGTGGCACGTAAAAAACACCCACTCCACTCACAGAGTGGTTGGTGTTAGGAAGGGCATCCAGCTGTAGAAACACTGCCAGATTAGACTGGAGCCTGGTGCAGCCTCCATGGCTTACCAGACCTCGGTTGAACCGTCCAATCCATACTAGCATGGAAAACGGACATTAAATAATGATGATAATGGTATATATGAGAGAGAGAGAGAGAAATCAAAGACCAAAACAAAAATACAACCCAAACCAACAATAGTAAAAAGGAATGTAAATGGGTGATACTCTGAGGGATTGGCTTTCTGTTCAGTGGGAATATTGGCTTGCATGTCTGGACAGCAGAAAAGCATCAATCAAAAGCTACAGTTAGAAAAAAAGAGTGGGGTGTAATGTTTTGAGCATGGCTCTTCATCAGAAAGTGGAAAGGTCCAGAGAGAACGAAAAAAATTGTCTGAGAAAAGCACTTATGTGATTACATGGCTGAAGTGATCAGAAGCTTGTATGTGTGTGTGTCTATATATATACAAATGGCAAAATGTCTGTGTGTGTGTCCTTTATACAAATCCACAATTTTTCAGTTAGAGGGCTTGCACTTTCTATGGTCATTCAAAACCATCCAATGGTGGTCGTGCACATCTTTACATTTCCCCAGTCACCCTGCAAAGCCATTAAAATAGAAGTGACTTTTTTGTGAATTTTCTATTCAAAACCCAATCAAAATGCCCGAAACTTGATACACCAATTGAATGCCAGCTAGCTGTATGTGTGCATGTATGCAGCTGTATATGCATGCACTAGCAGTATGACCTGGCGTTGCCTGGTCATAGTGCTAGTATATATATATATATATATATATATATATATACATACACACACACACACACATGCACTCATACATATGCTATGCACACACAACGGAGTACTCATATATGAATGGTTCTCTAAACAAACACATTGAATGATGATTGATTTTTCTGAAGAATATTAAAACTTACATAATGAACTGAAATTTGATCAACAAATCACAAGCAAACTGTGTACACATAAGTGACCCAGGGAGGTCATTCGCTGTTTAGAGAGCTGAAATGTGAACAAACCACAGAGTATGCATGTTTATAAGTGGCTGGGAGAGCATGTATGAATGGCTTGTTAAAGTCCTTATATGTATTTCATGTACCTTGCGAATTTTAGTATTTTATTGAGAAAATAATATTTCTCATAGTTTTTTGCTAAAACCATAACCATAGATTAACAGAAGCAAGACAAAGAGTTAAAGGCATGCATACACACGTGTGCACACACACACACACACATATTTATGTATTTGCTTTGCTTTTGACGGATGGACAAATAAAACAATAATTTTGTGCCTTTATGTGGAGTTTGAGTGTGGCTTGGAATGGATTTACACCTATTTATATGTATTTCAATTACTCCTGTAACAAACAGTTTAGTTACTGAACAGGGTCCTGAAATGGATCAAGTTCATATCTAACCACTGTATATACACATACATACACGGTGGGCCAAAAGACACACACGAAAACATCTGACATTTTATTTATATATTATTATTATTTATCTTATTCATCATGTGCATTCACCATTATTTTAGTTATTTTATTCAATTTTAGCAAAATATACATATGTATGCAATATATATATTAAATTGAGTTTTAGTCTTGGTGTGTGATTTTTTGGCCTACCTTGTATATACTATTACGCATTTACAAAAGTGGAAGATATTAGGCACGTGTTACAGGCTTGTATTCATTCCTGTTCTTAAACATATAAACACACATATGTACACACATGCATGCATACATACATTTATATATTTGTATACATATCCACGCATATTTTGTTTTCTGTTTAGATTTTAAAAGATGACGAACAAAGAAATGACTACAATTACATGCTTGATCATCCAGGTAATGTATATATATATATATAATCAATATAACACACATTGCAACATGTTTAAAATGTACTTCTTTATGTAAATATATTTATTATTTACTAGCAGTATTGCCTGGCGTTGCTCGGGTTTGTAAGGGAAATAACTATATAAGCATTTTTAGAGAGTTATAGCCAAAAAATAGCAAAAAAATGCATTAAAAATGGAAAAAAAAAATGATGGTAAATTTTTTTTTAAATCGTTGACTCATTGTAGACATTTTTAGAGAGTTACTTCCCTTATATAATAGCGAAAAAAATGCATTAAAATGGAAAAAAATGACAGTAAATTTTTTTTAAATCGTAGACTCATCGTAGACGCGCGCTAATATCCAGATGGGCTCGATATGAATCACGACTATAAGATACCCGGCTTTGGTTAAACTGCACCGCAAAATGTGGGAGTAGTTAGGAATCTAAATCGTAGGAGACAGACAGCACACAACTTCACTTTTATATATAAAGATTTGATACATATGCTATCATTGTTATACTTGTATAAGATGGAAGTGTGAATGGCCATTTGACTTCATCTCACTGATGTCTTGCCTACACTGCTTTGTCCACAACTGAGTCAGTTGTGGAGAAAGCAGTGATTGACACTATGTAACAAAGAATTGCCATTAACTCCTTAAATTCCACACCCTCAATAGATGAGGTAACAACAGCAATAGGTAAATTGAATCTTGGTGAGGATAGTATTTGTGCTGAGGTCCTGCGATTTGGTGGTGATCACATCACATAGTTCCTTCTTGAACTTATTAGTGTAATCTGGAGGGATGGTGCAATGCCTAAGGACTGGAAAGATGCAATTATTTTTCCTCTCTATAAAGGAAAGGAAGCCAGAGTAGAGTGTGGAAACTACAGAGGTATTACCCTACTATCAGCTGCTGACAATGTCCTGGCAAGTATTCTTCTTACCGGCCTGAATAGGTGTCTTGTAAATGATGTCCTATTTGAATCTCAATGTGCTTTCTGATCTGGAAGAGGAATGATGGATATGATTTTCACAGTGAGACAGATACAGAGAAGTGCTATGAGCAGAATATAAATCTTGTCCAGGTATTCACTGATTTAACTAAAGCCTTTGATACTGTGAATAGGGCCTTCCTATAGAAAATACTTGGCAAGCTTGGATGTCAAGATCACTTTGTATCAATTAAATTATTTCATGATGAGATGGAGGCTTGGGTCAATGTTGGTGGTGGCATGGCAGGACTCGTTTCTGTAGAGAATAGTGTCAAGCAAGGTGACATCCTTGCTCCAACTCTCTTTTCTCTGTACTCTCACTCATGCTTTTGCTATGGACAGCTCTCCTGAGATATATGTTAGGTACACTCAGCTGTTCTTGCTCTCTGGATGATGAAATATCTTTTAGGTTGCAGAAAGTAACTGATTCCTTCAGGTCTCTTGAGTCTTGTGTCAGTCCCAACATGACATCACAAGGTGAACAAAAATTGCCGTGTACTGACATTGTTCCTTTACTCATGTGAGACATGGACCCTTTACAAAAGTCCTTGAACACTTCCATCAGAGTTGTCTGAGACAAATTCTGAATGTTGTTTTGACCTTAAAAACTCCAGATACACTGGTCTTGAAGAAAGCCAATATCCTGAGTATTGGTCTGCAATGTTTGCAATCGTGTACGTTTGTCAAGAGCAGGGCTCGTTAGTAACCAGTGGAGCCACAAGTGTAAAGGATAAGGTAGTCTTGAGTGCACAATGTTCCTAAAGGTCAGTAATGGTTTTCCTCAGTCATGAGTGGATAGCCATCATCATCATATATATAATAATAATAATATTATTAGGGAGTATAACTCCAAACTTACAGGGAAAAATTCAATTTAGCATTAAATCAAATTACACAGTATAAATATGTAAAATATGAATTGGAGATAAAACCACTCATGCAAAAAAAAAATATTAAAAATTTATATATATATATTATATATTATATTAATTATATATATTATCACGTCCAACCCATGCTAGCATGGAAAACGGATGCTAAACGATGATGATGATGATTGTTATTTATGTATTGGTTTATGTCTATCGCTGTTTGAGTTGCATAATAGTGGTTTTATCTCTAATTCATATTTTATATATATATATAAATATGTGTGTGTCTCCCTCCTTGTCTTGATATTATGTTATATTTGTAACTAAGTGTCACTGTCTTACAAACAGTGTCCTTTGTTTCCAATATTCTGTGTAAACATGTCAAGCCATAGAGAAATATTACCTTGCTCGGAAACAAGTGAGGGTTGGCAGCAGGAACAGTATCCAGCCATAGAAAATCTGCTTTGATAAACTCTATCCAATCCATGCAAATATGCCAAAGTAGTTGCTAAAATGATGATGATAATGATTTTTATTAATTCTTCATTCTGTTGACTCCTGGGCTTGGGAGCTAGGGAATGAAAAATAAAGATGACTCCAGCAGACTTTGAACCTAAATCCTAAAGAAATGCAAGTAAATGCTCAACCTGTAACAAATAGCAGCAAAATTTCACTTTAACCTTTAGTATTCACGTTATTCTGTCAAAAGTAATGCTTATTTATTCACATTGTTTTAAATTAATCCTGCATTATCTTGTAGCTTTGAGATTTTGATGAAGTAACTATTCATTTTTAGAATTATATGGTAGGGCTGGTGTGAGAGGCCAGATCTGGCCAATTTGAACATAAAACAGGGGGGAATATTTTGGCTGGATATGGCAGGTTTAAATGCTAAAGGGTTAATCATATCCTGCCAGCTTAAAAATTACACAAGGGGACATTGGTGTAATGCAGTCTTAGATATCAATAAGAAACAAGAGTTTCATAACCAGACTGCTTTCCATCATACATCTGCTGGATCAGAGCTGGCATGGAGCTAAGCAACAACAAGGTACATTCAATAATGTAGCCCTGGGTGGATTATGTCTGAATAAAAGATGGAATGATGATGGCAGGAACAGCTTTCACTGTAGCTTCCGGGATCAGGGATGTTTGTGCACCATCGCCTCAATACTCAGGATATTGGCTTTCTTCAAGACCAGTGAATCTGGAGTTTTTAAGGTCCAAACAACATTCAGAATGTGTCTCAGACAACTCTGATTCAAGGACTTTTATATGACGTTTGTAAAGGGTCCATGTCTCACATGAGTAAAGGAGCAATGTCAGTACACATGCACGGTACACAGCAATTTTTGTTCACCTTGTGATGTCATGTTGTGACTAGACACAAGACCCAAGAGACCTGAAGGAATCAGTTACTTTCTGCAACCTAAAAGATATTTCATCATCCAGAGAGCAAGAACAGCTGAGTGTACCTAACATATATCTCAGGAGAGCTGTCCATAGCAAAAGCATGAGTGAGAGTACAGAGAAAAGGGAGTTTAGTATTCAGACTTCTCTGTCCAGTGTAATGCTTATTTATTCACATCAGTTTCAATTAATCATGCATTATCTCATGGCTTTGAAATTTCAATGATGTGAGTGTTTATTTTTAGAATAATATTGTTGGGTAAGTGAAAAGTGCCAGATCTGGTCAATTTGACTGGATATTACTCTTACTCTTACTCTTTTACTTGTTTCAGTCATTTGACTGCGGCCATGCTGGAGCACTGCCTTTAGTCGAGCAAATCGACCCCGGGACTTATTCTTTGTAAGCCCAGTACTTATTCTATCGGTCTCTTTTGCCGAACCGCTAAGTGACGGGGACGTAAACACACCAGCATCGGTTGTCAAGCAATGCTAGGGGGACAAACACAGACACACAAACACATACACACACATATATATATACATATATATGACAGGCTTCTTTCAGTTTCCGTCTACCAAATCCACTCACAAGGCATTGGTCGGCCCGGGGCTATAGTAGAAGACACTTGCCCAAGATGCCACGCAGTGGGACTGAACCCGGAACCATGTGGTTGGTTAGCAAGCTACTTACCATACAGCCACTCCTAACGAGTCAAACAATGGCAAAAACGGATAAATTGGATAATGTCCTAGAATAAGCTATATCTGAATAAAAGATTGGATGGTCACAGCTGACCAGTAGTGATCTCTGCTCTATCTTATTTCCTTTTGCTATCGGATATTTAATTTCCTGTGATATAATTCTTCTTGTATAATTTAAATGTATTAGTTAATCCTTGAACTGAACCAAAGTCCTTCTGTGCAATACTGCTGTGTCTGTAACCCATATATGTCTTATATTTACAGAGGAATACTACTCTCATTATTTCTACTATTACCGTCGCACTATGGCACCAAAAGTTGATGTTAGAATTGTCATCGCTGTCACCATTTCTGTCATATCTGTTATTCAGGTGTGTAAAATATATCTACATCATATCTGCTATTCATGTATACTATGCGATATGCAAGTGTGTGTGTATGTATGTGATATCAAGGATGTACTATATCTGTTTAGCATGGAAAACGGACGTTAAACGATGATGATCATCATCATTATTTAGGCACATGAAAGAATTTCTTTATATTCATTATACACTTACATATACATTTGCATCTCATTGATCCTTAAGTCAACAAAAGAGCTCTGTGCTGCTAGAAATAGTAGCAAAATTCCTTCAAAACACATCTTACTTTCATAAATTGTGAAGGGCATATTGGTTAATGTAGTCCTAGATACATAATGTTAGGAGAACTAAACAACAATAGTTACACAATTATATTGGACAACAGAGAAAGTACAACATATCTTTGATGTCACACTCTACACTGTATGATAATCCACTGTATATTTGAGTGCAAAGTTTGGATTTTAGCTAAACAGAGGCATGGTTTATCTCTAGCTGATGATAGTTTCACCAGAGTTACAAAATATCACGGTATTTTATAGAAATATCATTGTTAACCGATATTTCAACTTATTTATCATTAGCAATTATTGTATTACAAAAAATCTATGCCTCTGCATTCACTACATTTCTTAGTAAGTAAAACCTGTAGAGCCTCTCGGGAATTTTTTCTTTAAACATTAAGGAACACAGCTTCTCAAACTGGAGTATACAAGAGAAAATATTGGTGTATGTGAGGTTTGTAAAAACACTAGAATTATGAATGAAGCATGACTAACTAAGTGCAACTCATGTGTCTAGAAAATATGTGGGGAACCCTTTTGCTATTCCTATATATGTTTCTTTACTACCCACAAGGGGCTAAACACAGAGGGGACAAACAAGGACAGACAAACGTATTAAGTCGATTACATCGACCCCAGTGCATAACTGGTACTTAATTTATAGACCCCGAAGGGATGAAAGGCAAAGTTGACCTCGGCGGAATTTGAACTCGGAACGTAACGGCAGACGAAATACGCCTACACATTTTGCCCGGCGTGCTACCGTTTCTGCCAGCTTGCCGCCTCTATTCCTATATATGAAGGTATGTGACTTGGGGGCAGGGCATTTGGCTCATGATCATAAGGTTAGATTCCCGGTGGCATGTTGTGTCTTTGAGAAAAGCTGCAGTTCACTCAGCTTGCAAAAACGAGTTATACCAGTAATTAAAAGGGTCAGACTTGTCACACTGTGTCTCTGTAAGGATTACAGTAAGGGTACATGTGCCTGTAGCCAGTTGCACATTAATTTCAGGATGAGCAGGATGTTTGTTTGCTCATATCAACTGGAACCCTTGTCGTTATAAGCGACAGAAAGCCAGACCTGTTTCGGTATTACTTGTAAAAACAAGAGATTTCACCAATATTTAACCAAAAGACAAAATTTATGCAGAATTGTTAATAAAGAATGATATGAAAATGTACCTCTCTGAAACTGTATCTAGAACCAAGTTACTCGTTAGAAATAGCAAAATTAATCCATCTCATTAAAAATTTAATATTTAAATGAAATTACTTACAAGGCCAGAAATTTTAGAGGAGGAGAAGAGTCAATTATATCAACCTTAGTACTTTCTTTCACTAATCCTTGAAGCATAAAAGGTAAAATTGATTACACTGGGATTTGAACTCTTTAAATTAAATTGAATTAATGACAAATAATATGTGTCTATTGTCTGTTCTGTGACATTCAACCATTTTACACTATATTCTTCACACAGAGTATGCTACCACTGCTGGACATGAAGGCTTACACTGGAAGAAAGAGTTTGATAATCCTTGCATTTGGCAAATCCTTATTGGATCTAATTGCTGTTATTTTATGCAAAAATAAGAAGGCATTGCAAGTGAAAGGTTCTGACTATCACAGCCACCCTTTAGTTCACCACAGTGATATCACTGTGTTATATTATAGAAGTACCACTGCCATCTGTTTTATCATCACAGCTTGTAATACTGTATAGAAATATATCAATGTTGTGGAATATTAAAGCACTTCCGTAGTTCCCTCCAGCATCTTGTGTTTAGGCTTCATCCACCCTCTGTCTTGATGCCTCATGTCAGACTTTCACTATTTTTATAGAAACCTTGAAAACATCCATCAATAAGAACTTGGTAACTTAGTGTCCTTTAGCAATAGAAAAGTACAATTAAAATAATCTTGCACTAACATCTTCCCTACATCTGAGCAACAGATAGAAAAACACCTCACAATTTTGCTATAAATTCTAGACTTCATAATCTCTTATTTTATGTGTATATAAGCAAAAATAAGCCAAGGTAGAAAATGCTAAAATAATTTTATCATGAAAAACATTTTAGTACCAGTTTCAATCATTGAGACTTTTTCAACTTTAAATATGGAAAACAATTAAATTGTGGAAAAATTAAATGAAAAGCTTAAAAAAAAAATATTTCCATAGTATTTAAATACGAGGGGCATTTTCCTTGTTTTTGCCTGTCTCTGTCTCTCTTCTTTTTACTCTTGTGGGTTCGAGGTAGTTATGAATTCTTGTCTTATATATATATAACATGACTGAAACTGTTCAAACATTAGGCTTCCTGGACTTGGTCTCCATTCATTAAACAAAAATGAACTGCCAATGGAATGTATATGAGCAGCATAGACAAATACAGGTATATCAAATACTATACAAATATAATTATTAAAATTATCTCCATCTGTAAAGGATGTGTTACAGTAACCAAATGGTAATTGAGAACAGCACCTTATGAGATAGGGAGATAATCTAAAGAATCAAAAATTCTTCAAAGTTGACATGCTGTTAAGGAAAAGGACAGAACTGTTGAGAGATAAAACGACAGTTATGGGCATGTGTTTCTGCCTCAATAGGTGTCATTAGCATGGGAATTGTCCTACCCTGTTTCCAGCATTCAAGTGACATGGATGTATACAAAAAGAGTAGAATACATTTATGGCCTTGGTAATTTACATAAATTAAAACCGAAAATGAACTGAGAGAAATAACTCAAAGTTGCCAGTAGCAGCTTCATCATCATCATCGTTTAAAGTCTGCTTTCCATGCTGGCATGGGTTGGACGGTTTGACTGAGGACTGGCGAGATAGATGGCTGCACCAGGCTCCAATCTGGTCTGGCAGAGTTTCTACAGCTGGATACCCTTCCTAACGCCAACCACTCTGAGAATGTAGTGGGTGCTTTTACGTGCCACCAGCATGGGGGCCAGTCAGGCAGTACTGGCAACGACCTCACTCGAATCTTTTTTTTTTTTTTTTACACATACCAACGGCACAGGTGCCAGTAAGGCGATGCTAGTAACAATCCCACTCAAATGGTGCCTCCTACATGCCACTGGGTTTTAAAAAAAAATTTTTTTTATACATATTCCCCCATTTTTGAGTACGGAGATACTGATTCTGCCAAAAACAAACCCCAAAAAACAAAAAAAAACCAGCATTTTAAAATTTTAATTCTCACCTAAATTTTTCAATTTTCAATTTTTTCAGAATTTTTTTTTGCAAATTATGTAACAAATAAAAAAAAACCGAGATAATCTACATTCTTTACGTCTGCCAGTTAACCACTTAAGTCTTTAATTTTAATGCACTATTTCTATTTTCAGTATTTAAATGCATGGAACAACTATAACACGGCCATTGTACAGTTATCAAAAGAACCCAAATACCGGATACAGGCCACAGAAATCGCCAAAACTGAAGGCTTACTTAATACAAATAGAAAAAAAGATAGAAGGAAAAAGGTGAGAAGATTAAAAGAATTTTTTCCCTCCATCTTTTTATTAATTGGAAAAATACATCTTTTGGGAATTGGGCTAATTTTTCTGTTATCAACTCTGCATTACTTACTAATCCAGTGAAAGCTCTTCACTGTTAATCCATACAATCAGAAGTCTCTATTAATCTTCTCTGTGTTTATGAAGTCATCATCATCGTTTAACGTCCGCTTTCCATGCTGGCATGGGTTGGACGGTTTGACTGAGGGCTGGCGAACCAGTTGGCTGCACCAGGCTCCAGTCTTGATCTGGCAGAGTTTCTACAGCTGGATGCCCTTCCTAACGCCAACCACTCCGAGAGTGTAGTGGGTGCTTTTACGTGCCACCGGCATGGGGGCCAGTCTGGCGGTACTGGCAACGACCTCGCTCAAATCTTTTTTTTTTTTTACACATACCAACGGCACAGGTGCCAGTAAGGCAATGGTGGTAACGATCCCACTCAAATGGTGCCTCCTACATGCCACCAGCATGGAAGCCAGTTAGCCGCTCTGGCAACAATCACGCTCAGATGGTGCCCTTACCACCCTACTAGCACGGGGCACAAGTGCCAGTAAGGTGAAGCTGGTAACAATCACACTCGAATGGTGCCTTTTACGTGCCACTGGCACGGAAGCCAGTTAGGTGCTCGTGCCGTCATCAAATTTTTTGTCCTTTATGACAAATCCATGTCTGGTGAGAATTTATGTCTTCTTAATGTGTTGTATTTTTAGATAAAATTATTAATGCTAGCCTTATGTCATAGGGTCAATGATACCCTTCAAAATTTCCAGACACTGCTCCTGGCGTGCCTCTTTATGGCACATTTTACTATTTCCTGTCTTTTTGCATTTTGTGTACTATGCATGCACTCTAGCATTCATTGCTACCTTTCTTTTTATTTTTTTCCAACAAATTGTAGTGCACCTGAGCACCATATACAATCATCTCATTATTAATACTGTGACACCTAGGCAGGTGGTGAGCTAGCAGAATCATCAGCACACCGGACAAAATGCTTAGTGGTATTTTGTCTGTCTTTACATTCTGAGTTCAAATTCCACCTAGGTTGATTTTTGCTTTTCATTCTTTTAGAGGTTGATAAATTAAGTACCAGTTAAACACCTGTCCGAAGTCAGTCGCCATGATAGGTCGTTAGCCACTACACACATTGTTTTCTCTCCTTGTTTTTTCTGTGTCCCTTTCTGTAGAAGAGTGTAGGCTTGAAATGTAAAAGACTTTTTCTGTTCCTGAGCGTTATACTAATACATCTGTTTGTTTTGTACACCACCTGTCTTTGTCTTTTGTTTTTTTTTCATAAACTCTCTCAATGTAATTGACTTGCCTCCTCCAAAATTTCAGGCTTTGTGCCTATAGTAGAAAGGAACGTTATGGCGCTTAGCTGGCAAAATCATTGGTGTCAAACAATTTGCTTAGCATTTCATCTTACTCGTCATGTTCTGAGTTCAAATTCTGCTGAGATCAGCCTTAACTTTCATCCCTCCTGGAGTTGATAAAGTAATGTACTAGTCAAGTATTGAGGTCTATTAACACCTTCGTTCAAAATTGCTGGCTTTGCACCTAAATCAGAAGCATGGGTTTGCGAAATTGTTAGTGTGTTAGAAGAAATGTTGCTGAGTTCAAATCTTCAGAGATCAGCTTTATCATTTGTTCTTTTGGGGTCAACAAAATGAAGTACCACTCAAGTATTCAGTATTGGGTTCATGTTATCAACTAATGCTGTCCCCTGGAAAACTGCTGCCAAAATTTGAAACATTATAACTATTACATGCTATATTAGTTAGCAGGGATGTTGTTTTGAGGTTTGGTGACAACATGTTTCCTCAAATCTCAAAAATCTTTCTTAATATTTTTGCAGAATAAAGGATTGCTCTTTCCTACAGGTCATCAATGCCTGTCTCAATTTCAGTATTCTTCAACCCCTTAGGTAGCAGTTTGGGTATTGTGCCAAATGAACCTATTACCACTGGAATAATTGTTGGCTTAATCTTCCTCAATTTCACCTCTCTGATTAGGTATTGATATTTCTCAATTTCTTTAGTGTTCACCTCCATATATGGCATTGCAAAGTCTAGGATCTTGTAGGTTTTTTATATTTTCTTCTCTATAATCATATCTGGTCTCCTTGCTTCAATAGTATCATCGATCCTTATGGGAAAACCCCATAAAATCCTGTAATTATTTTTCTCCATCATAGCCTCCTCCCCCCCCCGACTTTTGTTCATGCCACTTTGCAGCTGCCTCTTCTTCTTCCTTTTTTTCATTTTTCTTTCTTCTTTCTTTCTTCTTTCTTTCTTTTCTTTCTTGCTTCTTCTTACTGCTGCTGCTGCTGCTACATGCCTTCATCCATTAATATATTTCTTCTTCCAGGAAGAAATTCGAGAAGAAGAAGAAACTATTATAAGAAAAGTTATAGAACAAAAAATGGATATCAGGTGAGTTTAGTCGTTTGTTTAAATTTGTAATCATGCAACAATACATTTTTGCCATCCATGAACATCACTGAAATAACGACTCTCTTTGACATCCATTTTTTTTTCATTTTTCAGAGGAGGGTTTAGTAAACCCAAAATCTATAATGTCCTTTGGATCCAGTTAGTCCTTAGTCCATACTATATCTTACGATATCTATATTGGTATATCCGATGGATCTGGAAATTTAATATTAAGAAAGAAGAGTATGGGCTAGAAGAGAAAATGTATATAATTCAGACATATATGAAACTTAGTTCCACTCAGTGGGAGGTAAGTAGTCTAATATTCTAATTTAGACATTTAGCTGTTGTGGTCATGGTTGGCTGCATGGGTAGTTGTGGTTATGTGTTGGTGAGGATTGTTGTTGTTCAATTCCTGATCTACTCCAGTTTAGTATATCTATGATCAAAGTACCTTTTCTTTTCCTGTTGAAAGGAACTTGGGTCTTCATTAATCAGTATGTCCTTTCATAAGATGGTGTCACACACATAGCTGTGTGATTAAAAATCTTGCTTCTGAATCATGTCATTTTGAGTTCAGACCCTGTGAACTGCAGTTATCCTGTGCAGGATACATCTGATTATCTATTAACCCACTCTGTGTCCTCACCAGCTTATGGTACCACTTTAAGAGAAAGGTGTGATTGGAGCAGGTGCTGCCCAACAATATATGTTTTTATGAAAGATGGTTAAGAATGGTTAAATGAGCAACTTACGTGGCTGTAAGCTGGTTGCAAGAACTGAGGGGAAGGACTTGTTTTTAATGTGTCATAATAGTCCAGGTTTTTGTGTGGTGTATTCCAAATCACTCTGTGTGATTAACCCCATTTTGGAGTTCCTTTCTTGTTAATTCCTTCTTTATTGTTTTGTGTTTGTACTTTCTACAACAAATTGAACACTTATGACCAATATGATGTGTGCTTACACGAATTCTTGACATATCTTCTTGTAACCTCACATCATATCATATTGGTTTGATTTACTCTCTACCATCCTTGATCTGTATGCAATCCCTTAGTGGTTAATAAAGAAATTGTTATTATTATTATTAAGAAAGCTGAAAGCTGGCAGAATCGTTAGCATGTCAGACAAAATGCTTATCAGCATTTCTCCTGGCTCTTTGTTTTTAGTACAAATTTTACTGAGGCCAACTTTGCTTCTCATCCTTTCAGGGTTGATGAAATAACTGCTAGTTGAACGCTGGGGTCATTAATCAACTGGTTCCCTCTCCAAACTGTCAGGCCTTGTGAATTCAAGTGCCACTGAGGTCGACTTTGCTTTTTCATCTTTTCAGGTTTGATAAACTAAGTACCAGTTGAGAACTTTGGTTGATGTAATCATCTCATTCTCTCCCACAAAATTTCAAACCTTGTCCCTATAGTAGAAAGGATTATTATTATTATTATTATTATTTTAGCATGCCAGGCAAAATGCTTAGTGGCATTTCATCCAGCTTTACATTCTGAGTTCAAATTCCACTGAGGTCGAGTTTGCCTTTCATTCTTTTGGGGTTGATAAATTAAGTACCAGTTGAGCACTAATCGATTTACCCCTTCCCAAAATTGTTGACCTTTTTCCAAAATTTGAAGTAATAATTATTATTATTATTATTGTTATTATTATTATTATTGTTATTATTATTGTTATTATTATTATTATTATTATTGTTGTTGTTATTATTATTATTATATTTCAGGCTATAGATGAGCATGACAAGGAAAATTATTTGATGCAGAAATTATGGATTAAAAAAAATTTCACTGTAAGTTCCTGTCTTGTCATAGGAAACTGGTTTTGGATTTTGTGCTGCCAGTTTGATGCACTGTAGACTTTTCCATTTTACAAATGTGGCATATTTTCTTTATTTTTTACACTTTCAATGGTTTCTAGCATTGGATTACGGCTGTGCTAGAGAAGCTTCTTGAAAGATTTTTTCTCAGATCCAACAATTTCAGTACATTGTATTTAATGATCTTTGTTTTAAAGAATGGTTAAGTCCACCAGTGTAAAGGGATGTAATTCTCATCGAATAAATACCACAAGGTACTTCAGTTTGACATACTGGTTTAAGAGTAGACCTTGGCTAAAGGACACACATGCACACAAACACATACATGTGCTCACACATACACACTTGCATGCATATACAAACGTGTGTGTATGTGTAGATATATATATATATATTGCACTCTTCTGTCTTTGAAAGAACTTTTTCTTTACCCATTCCCTTCCGGTCATTCAAAATGTGACCGCATGTGTACCGTTGGCTATTTTTTCCCTCTATCTTCCCTTCCTTGGATCTTTCCTTTTCCTATGTTTCTGACGAAGAGCTCCGCTCGAAACGTTAAATCCTCCTTCTTTCTTTCCTTTCCTGATCATCCAATAACACTATACTTATTCCACGTCCTCGCGTTGTTGTGTTTTCTCTCTGTGTTTTCATGTTTGGATTAACTATATATATATATATATATATATATATATATATATATATATATATATATATATATATAGAGAGAGAGAGAGAGAGAGAGAGAAGATAAAATTCTGTTTTGGAATGCTGAAACTTGAAGCAGATAAAGCTGTAAATATTGGGTTAAGAAAGCTTTTTGACAGAAAAAGTGAAAGGCTTCATGATATTATATGTAGCTTTATCTGCTTTTGTCATCATCGTTTAACGTCTGCTTTCCATGCTAGCATGGGTTGGACGGCTCATTTGGGATCTGGGAAGCCCGAAGGCTGCACCAGGCCAGTCAGATCTGGCAGTGTTTCTACAGCTGGATGCCCTTCCTAATGCCAACCACTCCATGAGTGTAGTGAGTGCTTTTTACGTGCCACCGACGCAGGGCCAGACAAGGCTGGTGAACGGCCACGCTCGGATGGTGCTTTTTACGTGCCACCGGCACAGAGGCCAGGCGAGGCTGGCAACGGCCATGATCGGATGGTGTTTGTTACGGAGGCCAGTCGATGCGGCGCTGGCTATGCCCACGTTCGGATGGTTCTCTTACGTGCCACCGGCACTGGTATCACAACTACAAATTCCATTGATGTTGATCGATTTTGATTTTGATTTTCACTTGCCTCAACAGGTCTTCACAAGTAGAGTTATGTGTCCCAAGAAGGAAGGTATGCACAGGTGGACTGACTACGTACAAGGTAGAGGCCACGGGTTATGTCCTCACTTGTCCAGCCGGGTCTTCTCACGCACAGCATGCTTCCAAAGGTCTCGGTCTCTGGTCATTTCCTCGGTGAGACCTAAAGAGTGAAGGTCGTGCTTCACCACCTCGTCCCAGGTTTTCCTGGGTCTACCACTTCCACAGGTTCCCTCAACCGCTAGGGTGTGGCACTTTTTCACACAACTATCTTCATCCATTCTTACAACGTGTCCATACCAGCGTAGACGTCTCTCTTGCACACCACATCTGATGCTTCTTAGGTCCAACTTTTCTCTCAAGGCACTTACACTCTGTTGGGTATGAACACTGACATTACACATCCATCGGAGCATACTGGCTTCATTTCTTGTGAGCTTACGCATATCCTCAGCAATCACGGCCCATGTTTCACTGCCATGTAACATGGCTGTTCGTACACATGCGTCATACAGTCTACCTTTACTCTGAGCAAGAGGCCTTTTGTCACCAGCAGAGGTAAGAGCTCTCTGAACTTTGCCCAGGCTATTCTTACTCTAGCAGTTACACTTTCAGCACACCCACTCCTGCTACTGACTTGGTCACCTAGGTAACGGAAACTATCAATTATTTCTAGTTTTTCTCCCTGGAATGTGGCGGAAGATGGTCTTTGCGCATTTTCAGTGTTTATTGCACCAGAGCATCTGCTACATACAAAAGCTATCTTCCTAGTTAGCCTTCCTTTGACATTGCTGCACCTCTTATGTGTCCATAGCTTACACTTGGTGCATCTTATACAGTTCCTACCTATGCCTTTTCTACAGATCGAGCAGGGCCATCTACCTGAAGGCGTTTGCGATTTGTCTACCTTCCTACTTAGGACTTTGGTTTTAGCTAGGTTGACTCTAAGGCCCTTCTAATCCTTGCTTCCACGTCTGAAACTTCTCCTCCAGTTCTGATAGTGACTCAGCAATTAGAGCAAGGTCATCAGCATAGAGGAGCTCCCAGGGGCATCCTGTCTTGAATTCCTCTGTTATTGCCTGGAGGACTATGATAAATAGGAGGGGGCTGAGGACTGAGCCTTGGTGGACCCCAACCTCTACCTGGAATTCTTCAGCTCTCACTAACCATTCATCTATCCCTAGTTTCCTCATTGACCACCAGATACGGGATCGGGGGACCCTGTCAAAGGCTTTCTCCAAGTCAACGAAAGCAAGGTGCAATGGTTTATCTTTGTCTAGGTATTTTTCCTGCAGCTGTCTCACCAGAAATATGACATCAGTGGTGCTTTTCCTTGGCATGAAACCGAACTGCATCTCGTCCAGGTTGACTCTCTCCCTAATCAGTTGGGCTATGACCCTTTCCGTAACCTTCATTACCTGATCTAACAGCTTGATACCTCTGTAATTACTTGTATCTAGGGCGTCACCTTTACCTTTGTAGCAGTTGACTATTATGCTACTACACCAGTCATTGGGTATGACTCCTTCGTGTATCACCTGGTTAACTATACGGGTGACTAGGTTATAGTCGACACTGCCAGATATTTTGAGCATCTCTGCAGTAATTCCTGATGGGCCTGGGGCTTTCTCTGTCTTCATGCTTCTAATTGCCTTAACTACCAAGGAACTGTCAACTCGGATAGCTGGTCCCTCTGTTGGGTCGACATTCGGCAGACTCTCTTTATCCCATTCATTTTCTTTATTCAGCAACCTTTCATAGTGGCATCTCCAAACCTCTCTCTTTCCATCCTCATTTAGCGCAAGTGAACCATCATCCATGCGAACACATTTCTCTCCTACCACATCACGATTCTCTCTCACACACTGTCTTGCAGCACGAAATACTTCAAGTCTTTGGTCCTCACGGTGCAGAACATTGGCAAATTTTTTCTTATCTGCTTCCCCTCTGTCTCCTAGCTTCTCTTTTCGCAGTCTGAAACAAAACCCTGTTACCGCCATTCTTCCAGTCCTTCCAAGCCTGTTTCTTGTCTCTAATAGCCCTGTCTACAACATTGTTCCACCACAACGTTACCCTGGGAGGAGATGGGACTTTGCTCCATCCACAGATCTGGTCAGTGGCTCTCAGCAGATTGTCCCGTAGAAACCTCCAGTTGTCTTCCACATTATGTGAAGCTATATCCCCTTCTATTT
>NC_043003.1:103507984-103562984 GCF_006345805.1 Octopus sinensis | reverse complement strand
GCATAAAGCAACTTCCCACTTCCTAAGACCTCCCTCCCTCCTACTTAGTCAGGGGGGGGGGGGATTTTCTCTGTCCTGTCTTGAAACTTACTTGGCAGACTCACTAGTGCTGGTGAGATGAAAAGAGTAAGCAGTACACACTGTAATATGGTTGGCATTAGGAAGGGCATCCAGTTATAGAAAACCTACTAAAATTGACAGACAGGATATCAGAAATTGACATGTAGGGTGCCAGAAATAGCATAGGATTCACAGTGAGGTAAAACAACCACGAAGGTATCAGGTGTTTGTAGATATGTAAGTGCCAAATCCAAATTAAACCATTATTCTGATTCAGGATGGGTTCTAGGTGAAAGACAAAAAAAAAAGGAACTTAAATGGGGTTTAAAATTTATGACAGCTATTTCAGTGGAATTTTATCGATGTATTCATAGATTACATCATAGCATATATTTCACCATCTTTTAAAACCAGTATAAATAGATGAAATGCTACCTTGATGATGATGATGATGAATGCAACCTACATTTTTGGATAAGTGATATTTTAAAAAATAACATTCAAATTTGTAAGGAAATTAGGATTCCACTATTTTTGTTCCTTTGTCTACTTTTCTCCCGCTTTTCATCATCATCATCATCGTTTAACGTCCACTTTCCATGCTAGTATGGGTTAGACGATTTTGACTGAGGGCTGGCGAACCAGATGGCTGCACCAGGCTCCAGCCTGGTGCAGCCTCCTGGCTTCCCAGACCCCGGTCGAACCGTCCAACCCATGCTGGCATGGAAAAACAGACGTTAAACGATGATGGTGATGATATATATAATCTCGTGGCAGAGTTTTAGTGTCCAAGAAAGAAAAGGTACACATAAGTGGGCTGGTAACGCCCCTGGCATAGGCCACGAGATTATATATATCATCACCATCATCGTTTAACGTCTGTTTTTCCATGCCAGCATGGGTTGGACGGTTCGACCGGGGTCTGGGAAGCCAGGAGGCTGCACCAGGCTCCGGTCTGATCTGGCAGTGTTTCTACTGCTTGATGCCCTTCCTAACGCCAACCAATCCGTGACTGTAGTGGGTGCTTCTTACGTGCCACCGGAGGCTGGCATCGGCCATGATCAGTTGGTGCTTTTTATGTGCCACCGGCACGGAAGCCAGTCAAGGCAGAGCTGGCATCAACCACGCACGGATGGTGCTTTTTACGTGCCACCAGCACAGGTGACAGGGTAGGCTGGCATCGGCCATGATCAGTTGGTGCTCTTTATGTACCACCGGCATGGACGTCAGTCAAGGCGGCACTGGCATCGGCCACGAACGGATGGTGCATTCTACATACCACCGGCACAGGTATTGCAACCACCATTTCCATATGATTTTTGATGCTGACGTACTTAACTCAATAGGTCTCAAGCACAGCAGGTCGCCCTACGATCCAAGGCACTTTGGAAGGGTTGGGGCTTCTATGTGAAGCTGGTGCAGGAAACAGCCATGAACTCACATTATTTGTCAGCATATCTCCAGAGGTCTCGGTCTTCCGTCATTGCCTCTGTGAGACCCAATGTTCGAAGGTCATGCTTGACCACCTCATCCCATGTCTTCCTGGGTCTACCTCTACTCCGGATTCCTTCAACTGTTTGGGAGTGGCACTTCTTCACATATCTCTCCTCATCCATCCGTAGTACATGACCATACCAGCGCAAATGTCTCTCTTGCACACCACATCTGATGCTTCTTATGTCCAACAGTTCTCTCAGGGCATTTACACTCTGTCGAGTATGCACACTGACATTACACATCCAGCTGATCATGCTAGCTTAATTTCTTTCAAGCCTATGCGTGTCCTCTGCAGTCACAGCCCATGTTTCACTACCGTGAAGCATGGCAGTTCGAACACATGCGTTATACAATCTACCTTTCACTCTGAGCGAGAGACCCTTTGTCACCAGTAGGGGTAGGAGCTTTCTGAACTTTGCCCAGGTTATTCTTATTCTAGAGGTAACACTCTCTGAGCATCCACCCCCACTACTAACTTGGTTACCTAGGTAGCGGAAGCTATCAACTACTTCTAGTTTTTCCTCTAGGAGTGTAATGGAATCTGTTTTCTGAGTATCTGTGGTGTCTATTGCACCTGTGCATCTGCCGCACACAAAAGCTATCCTCTCGGTTAATTTTCCTTTGATGGTGCTGCACCTCTTATGTGTCCATAGCTTACACTGGGTACATCTTATGGAGTTTCTACCTACACCTTTTCTACAGATCGAGCAGGGTCACCTACCTGAAGTGGTGTGTGGTGTGTTTGCCTTCCTACTTACTAGAACTTTGGTCTTTGCCACATTGACTCTAAGGCCTTTTGATTCTAAACCTAGCTTCCACACCCGAAATTTCTTTTCTAGTTCTGGTAGTGATTCTGCTATGAGGGCCAGGTCATCAGCATAGAGGAGCTCCCAGGGGCAACCCATCTTGAGTTCCTCTGTTATTGCCTGGAGGACTATGATGAATAAAAGGGGACTGAGGGCTGAACCTTGGTGGACCCCTACTTCTACCCGGAATTCTTCACTATACTCATTGCCAATCCTAACCTTGCTGGCCTCTCTGTATAGGGCCTGTACAGCCCTTATTAACCATTTGTCAATCTTCAGTTTCTGCATCGCCCACCAGATAAGGGATCGGGGGACCCTGTCAAAGGCTTTCTCCAAGTCCACGAAAGCCATGTAGAGGGGTTTATCTTTAGCTAGGTATTTCTCCTACAATTGTCGAACCAGGAATATGGCATCAGTGGTGCTTCTACCCGGCACAAAACCGAACTGCATCTCATCTAAGCAAACTCTCTCCCTAATGAGATGAGCTATGACCATCTCTGTGACCTTCATCACCTGATCTAACAGTTTAATACCCCTGTAGTTATTTCTATCTAGAGCATCATCCTTGTAGCAGTTGACTATGGTGCTGCTACGCCAGTCATTGGGTATGACTCCATTATGAACTACCTGGTTTACAATGCGGGTGACTAGGCCATAGCCCACACAACCAGCTGTTTTAAGCTTCTCAGCAGTGATTCCTGATGAGCCGGGGGCTTTTCCTGGTTTCATAGCCTTAATTGCTTTAACTACTAGGGAGCTGTCTATTCGGATAGCTGGTCCCTCTACTGGGTCAACATTTGGCAGGCTCTCCTCTTCCCATTCATTCTCCACATTCAGCAGTCTCTCATAATGGCTTCTCCAAGCCTCTTTCTTTTCAGAAACATTGAAAGCAAGTGCACCATCATCCATGCGGACGCATTTCTCTCCTGTGACATCACAATTTTCTCACACACTGTCTGGCAATCTGACATACCTCAGTTCTTTGGTTCTCACGTCGCTGGACATTGGCAACATTCTTCTTTTCTGCTTCACCCTTGGCTATGTATACCTGCCGCCCAACCTCCCTTTTGGCTACCTGGTACAGTTCCCTGCTACTCCCATCCCTCCAGGCTTTCCAGGCCTGTTTCTTTGCTCTAATGGCTTTGTCTACTGTACTATTCCACCACCATGTAACTCTAGGTCTTGAAGGGACCTTGCACCATCCACAGACTTGGTCTGTGGCACTCAGCAAGCTGTCCCGTAGGAATTTCCAGCTACCTTCTATGTCCGACATCTGTAGCTCTTCCTCCCTTTTATCAAATTTCTTGATGAGGATGTCCCTAAATCTCTGACCATGTGAAGGGTTCTCTAGCTTCCAAATCCTTCTTTTCTGGATTGGTCTGCTTCTTGGTATCCTTCTGGCCTCAAGTCTAAAGTCACTAATGACTAGCCTATGCTGAGGCATACATTCTTCACCCAGGAGGGTCTCTGTATTTAAGAGCAACCCTGCGTCCCACTGTCTGGTGAGGATGAAATCTATTTGGCTAGCAGAATCCCCTGACTGATAGGTTATAAGGTGGCTGTCTGGCTTCCTGAAGTTAATGTTGCAGATTAAAAGGTTACATGCATCATAGAACTCCAGTAGTCTAGCTCCCTCATCGTTTTGGGTGCCAATACCATGGCCACCGTGTACCCCAGTGAAGATACCCGATTCCCGCCCAACATGCCCATTAAAGTCTCCAGCCACAAAGATGAGGTCATTGCCACTCGTCTTTGAGGTAGCCTGTAGAAGGGTATCATAAAAGTGGTCCTTCTGATCATTTGGTAGCCCCGCATGTGGGGCATAGGCGGAGATAATTGTAGCTGTGCCGTTCTGTAGGACTAGCCTGAGCTCAAGTACTCTATCGCATACCCTGACAACCCCTATGACCTTATCCACTCATTTCTTCGCAAGGAGTATGCCTACACCATCCATGTTACCTTGCCAGAAGACTTTATACCTATGTGCCTTGCCTGTGAGGATCCTACCTGAAGCACCTCTCCATCTTACCTCTTGTATGCAGCATACGTCAACCCGTCTCCTTTCAGTGTACCAACATTGACAGTGCCAACTCTGAAAACTGGGAAGGTAATGTGGGGTGAGGTTTGGGGAGGAGGGATGTAATCCAGTGCCTGAGAAGAAGAGGGTTGTTGTGGTGATCGTTTTTTAGGCATACTTCATCTGATCTCTCTTCCGACCTGACAACATTCAAGCATTTAGGCATGTTAAGATTGTTGCCCCTGCTGGAGATAGGAGCCGGTGTTAGCAGTGTTGTAAGCATAAGCATTAAGGTCATCGATGATGTAGATGTAAGCTGTGCGGCGGAAATATTGATATTCCAGATGTTAGTAGCATTGTAAGCAAGTATTATGGTCATTGAATGGTGTAGTTTTAAGGGATGTAGCAGAAATATGTATATTCCAGTGTTAGGTTAGGAGGGTTTCAGCCAAATAATTATCGTAGAGAAACAAATTATCATAGAGAAACGAACAAATTATCATCAAAATTAAAATTATATTTGAGGGGACAATATCAATGGTTAGCTCATGAAAAAACAAACAGTTAGTAAATAAATAATACATTCTAAGTGTTAGTGGCGAATGTAGTACGAGGGATCGGAAGAAATGAAATGAGTAGATCTTAGCTTGCTTTGGACATCATTGGCCGAATATATATATATATATATATATATATAGAGAGAGAGAGAGAGAGATGTGACATAACTAACCTGAACACTTTTACATACAATCGGTTGTACTTGGAAATTCAAGCAGAGATTCTTATACTTTCAAATAACACTGGTCAACAACCAATTTTCATCAGGGATATTATATGGTGTTTTATATGTAGTTTTGTTCGCAGATTTCAAAAATGTAATCGGTTTCCTTCTATCAGGCACAGTTTTTCTGATGAGATAAGAGAGGTACATAACTCCCATCAGCAGTACCACTACACCTGTCTTATACAGGTAAATTTTGACTTCTGTTTTATAACTATTCATTTTGTAATTTTATATTTTCATAATCTTTTCTTTTAATAAATTTTACTTTCTGTTTAAGGTGCCAAGTCATCATCATCATCAAATTCTACTCAGGATGTCAATGCAAGAACAGTCCTGATATATTTTGTCATGTCTGTGGTTCATTTATCACCAAAGCTCAGCAACATGCCATCACAAGTGAAATCAAGAAGATCTACCAGTTATACTTTATACGTTAATGTATGTGGGTTTACTGTAAAGACCAAGCATAAGATTGTGTATCCCAACTTGGAATCAGCAAGAAGACCAGTGCCACACAACAATGATCTTCCTATTCCGATACCACCAAAAATGGCCTTCAGATGCCTGATGAAGATGTATTTCCTGAAGAAAATACTTCTGCTGTGGAAGACACCAAAGTGGATGCAGATTTCAAGATTGAAAATGAAGATGTACCACAGAAATTTTCTCAAGGAGAGTTAAATGATTTAGTTAGAGACTTGTCATTGTCAAAGGATAAAGCTGAACTCACCTACAAGAAAAGTGTCTGCTTAAGAAAGATGTTTATGTTCAGGAAAAGAAATAGGGTTCTGACTTGATGCTTCTCTGTTGATGGACCACTTTGTTTCAGTAAAAACACTGATGAGTTATTTCACTATTTGTTCCAAGAGCATGTTCCAGCTGAATGGTGCTTATTCATTGATTCATCTAAGAGAAGTCTCAAGGCAGTACTACTACACAATGGCAATAAGAAACCATCCATTCTCATAGGACATTCAGTGCACGTGAAGGAGTGTTATGAAAACATGCAAGTACTCCTCAATGCCATAAAGTATACAAACTACAGCTGGAAAATACGTGGAGACTTGAAGGTGATTGGAATGTTGAAGGGAATGCAATCTGGGTTCACCAAATATTGTTGCTTTTTATGCCTATGGGACAGTCGTGCATCTAACAAGCACTATGGGCAATCAGAGTGGCCTTTGCAAAAATCATATGAGCCAGGAGTTTCTAACGTCCAGAGTAAGCTACTTTTAAACCCAGAAAATGGTCTTCTTTCCCCTCTTCACATAAAGCTTGGCCTCATGAAACGATTCGTGAAGACACTTTCCAGGAAAAGCTCAAAAGGTTTTGAATATGTGAAGGCCAAATTTCCAAAAATCACTGAGGCAAAACTGAAGGAGGGCATATTCCTAGGTCCACAGATGATAAAAGAACTCCTGGCGGACAACCACTTCCTTACAGCACTGGATGAGATTGAGCTTAAAGCCTGGGAATCCTTCAAATAGCTCTGTGAAAATTGCCTAGGCAACAAGAGATCTCTAGAGTTTAGAAATGGAGTGAAATATCTTCTAGACTCCTATGCTGCAATGGGCTGTTGGATGTCACTAAAAGTCCATTTCCTTGATTCACATCTGGACTTTTTTGCAGAGAACCTTGGAGCAGTGTCTAATGAGCAAGGGGAACACTTTCATCAAGATACTGCATTGATGAACAACGATATCAAGGATTTTGGAATGCAGGAATGTTAGTTGACTACTGTTGGATGTTATACAGGAATAGACTTGAGACAAAACACAATAGAAAGTCCAAATCCCAAAGATTTTAAGTTGTTATGCATTTGAGTGTTTTCTAACTTATTCGTACACAATAATTTTAATTTTGTACAATCAAAAGCCATGAAATTATCGTATCTTGTATTCAATATACTTTATATAGACATGCTTTACGTATCCTATAAGTTAAAACAGCAGGTATCATTAACATGAAAGTGTGACCTGATAGAGGAAATCGGACTTCAGATTCGTAATCAGCATCAAAAATTAACCCAGAAAAGTCAATCAGCAACTCTGATGATTAAAAGAAGTTTCATTTTGTTGACCAGTGTAATTGTTTCATCACTCATGGAAAAAATTTGAGAAGTAAAAGACAAAAAAAAAAAAAAAAGATTAGATTCCAAATTACCTGGAGCATAATAAAATATGTACTATCCTATTCAGATGATAGGTAAGGGTGCATGCTTTGCTACTCTGAATTATGGGAAATACCTTAACAAGTCTAATGGACTTAGGGTGAAATGCCTCTATTAGAAACACATTTTCATATTTTAAAGCATAGTTCAGATCTGATCTTATTTCATATTTTAAAACAGGCTTCGAATAATATTTCTTGGCTTCTGTTTATCTATGCTCTGTAATGTAATTAAGTATATTCATCTCATTTAAATATTATTTGAATCTTTAAATAGAATGCTGGTTGGAGGTTGTGCTTAAGTATGTTGAATAGTGGCTATAGTCATGATCGAATGGTATAAATCACTTTGCAACGATAGAAATTTGAAGTTGAAATGTACTTCACACTACATGGGATGAGTATCATCTATTGGTGAGTGAGTGAAGGGGATTGGACAAACAGTGGAAGTCATATAGACAGGCTATATCTGTAATCACACACTTTAACCCTTTCGTTACCAACCTGGCTGAAACCAGCTCTGGCTCTGAGTACCAATGCCTTGTTTTCATAAGTTTTTAATTAAAATCTTCCACCAAACCTTAGTCACAAATTATGTTCCTAGCTTAATGATAACTGAGTTATTTTACTAAATTCTTTGTTATAGTTAAAGTAATTGAAAGAAACACAGAACATCTCAAAATAAATACATTAAAGAAAGGGTTAACAATCTTCAAACACAATCAGCTTAAGGGTACATGGATCAGCAATGCTCAGCTACTCCAAGATCTATGTGTCTGCAATACTCAGCTACTTCCAGGTACATGTGTCTGGAATACTCAGCTACTTCCAGGTACATGTGTCTGCAATACTCAGCTACTTCCAGGTACAGGTGTCTGGAATACTCAGCTACTTCCAGGTACATGTGTCTGCAATACTCAGCTACTTCCAGGTACATGTGTCTGCAATACTCAGCTACTTCCAGGTACATGTGTCTGCAATACTCAGCTACTTCCAGGTACATGTGTCTGCAATACTCAGCTACTTCCAGGTACATGTGTCTGGAATACTCAGCTACTTCCAGGTACATGTGTCTGGAATGCTCAGCTATTTCTGCTATAATTCAATCAATATGTTGTTCTGTTGAGTGAACAACTGGGGAAGGATTTATTTACTATGTTGAACAGAATAGAAATAGCTCACATGATCCTGTTAAGCCAAAGACATGTTCCTGACGGTGCCAAATCAAGACCAGGTTATTGATATGCTATTATTTTAATGTCCACTATCCCTTGTTTGAATGGATCAGACAGAATTTGAGCGGGGGTTTTTATATAGCTGAATGGCCTTCCTACTGCCAGCCTTCACCTGTTTTCTAGCAAGGTGAGATGTTTCCACAGAAAATTGGGAACAAAAGCCGGCTTGCATATCAGTGACACTCATTTACAACTACCATGTGAAGTAAAGACATGACATCAGCACACAGACACATATCATCATCATTATTTAACTTCCATATTCCGTGTTGGATGGTTCAACAGGGTCAAACAAGCCAGACAAATGCATTTGGCCCCAATGTCTGCTATGGAATAGCTTCTTCAGCTGGATGCCTTTCCTAATGCGAACCGTCTTACAGAGTGTACTGGATGCTTTCTTATGCCACTGGCACAAGTGAGTTTGCCCTGCGACTTGTAGAACAAAAAAAAAAAAAATAAGAACAGGGCAAAAGGAAAAGGAATAAGATCCTGGTAGGGAGTATTTGAGAGGGGAAAGTGGCTTTGTGCTAGCTGTATGACAAAGGGCCAAGCACAGGCGACTTGTTGCAGAAGAGATACATGGAGGGTAGTGATGGAGTGCCAGAACTTAAAATCTTCAAAGCCACAGTCGAACCAATTCTACAATATGGCTCAGAAACCTGGACGTTATCAAAGAAGCTTGAGAGGTGGTTGCATGGAACTTACACTCGCCTCCTTATGAGAGCTCAAAATCTCTCGTGGAGGCGTCATCCAACCAAAGTACAAATATATGGGAAACTACCACCTGTATCATCTCTTGTGAAAGGTAGAAGAGTCCAGTTTGCAGGACATTGTTGTAGAGCTGAAAAAGAGGTAATTTCTACTCTTCTCCTCTGGAAGCCATCTGCTTGCGATGCCAGAGAGCGCACACTTTCCTACTCTGATGTAATCTCCAGGGATACAGGCATCCAGCAACAGAACCTCCATAATGCTATGATGGACCGTGAAGTCTGGCGTAACATAGTAAATTCCATTGTCTCAACCACAGTCGAACAATGATGATAATGATGCAAGAACAAACTCTCAAGGTACAAGAAGGTGAGCATGAGGCCATGGGGAAATACTTTGCTTGGAAATAGGTAAAAGTTGCCAACAGAATGGTCATCCTGCTATGGAAAATCTGCCTCAAACTCCACCTGATTTATGCAAGCTTAGAAAAATTAATTTTAAAATAATGATGATAAAAAAAAGGTGAAGTTTTCAATAGAAATATAGTAACAAATGGGTTAAACTGTCCCCTTGCTGGGTTTTCCCAGTGAAGAAGATATGTGGGTACCCAACAGAATTAAAAATAAAATCTCTCCTCGAGAGCTGTCAGCACCTAAATCCTGAGGAGATGGATACCACCCAAATTACTTGAATGGAAGATATACAGCATTCAACAAAAATCTTCCCACATTTTGTAGGTTGACAAATGTTTCAGCAGCAAATGTAGTGGAGGAGCAATGGCCCAATGGTTAGGGCAGCGGACTCACAGTTTTGATTCCCAGACCAGGCGTTGTGTGTTTATTGAGCAAAAACACCTAAAGCTCCATGATGCTCCGGCAGGGGGTGGTAGCGACCCCTGTTTTACTCTTTCGCTCCAACTTTCTTCCTGTTTCTTGTCCCCGACTTCCTACGCAACCGTTGAGCCTGGATGCACATTCATCCATCCGTAGATGCTCTCGGTGTCGGGGGTTGACCTGCTTTCACTTCTGTGGGTCTTACGAATAGCAAAGGACCACGTTTCGGACTTCTCCCACTGAAGACCACTTCGCTCAACAGCAAATGTCCAAACTAGGATATAACTGGGTGGTGAGGGAGCTCCATGTAGACAAGGTTACCATCTGACTATCATTAACCTTTTAGCATTCAGATCACTGTCAAATAGAATGTTTATTTATCAACATTGTTTTGAATTTATCAGGCATTTTGTCCTAGGTTTAAAATTTTGGTGATGTGATTGTATATTTTTAGAAAGACATAACGTGAGAGTTCAGACCAGTTAGAACATGAAACAGAATGTTTGGGCTGGATATGGCCAGTTTAAATATTGAATTCAAATTTTGGTACAAGGCCAGCAATTTTCGGGGAGGGGGTAAGTTGATTACATTAACCCCAGTACTTAACTGGTACTTATTTTGTCAACCCTGAAAAATGAAAGGTGAAGTCAACCTCGGTGGAATTTGAACTTGGAATGTGAAGATGGATGAAATGCCACTAAGCATTTCACTCGGCACACTTAGGATTCTGACAGTTTTCCACCTTAAGGCTGGTTTAAATATAAAAAGGGTTACTAGTGCCACACCAATGGCCATGTAAAATATGGGATGTTTTTCTGCTGTGCCTTTACTCTCCCTAGATCATTTGTTTATTTTCCTTAGCTCTCTGGAGGATGAGTAATGTAGTGACTTTGTTTAGGCATAGAATAGATTCGAACCTGATTTGGCAAATTTCCCATATTTCAACAGCACTTTTCTCACAGAAAGACAATAGTAGTTATATTTAACACACAGCTTGGCTAAGCCAATTTGTTTTTGCCACTTGTATGTGATGGAGAGTTGAATTGAGATAGCAGTAGACCCCAAAGAATACTATTGTTTCTGCAATATACCTATTTTTCTAACTAGTTTTCTATAGTTATAAATACAAGAACTCTGTAAGCCAAAGTCAGTTGGTAAAAAGTGACCAACATGAGGCAACCTGACCCAAGGGGGAGAGAGAAGACATTTCTGTGTGGAAGTCAGCAGTTATGATGCTTCACTTCCCTACAACACTACCTCTATCTGTGGTTTACTGCTACACAATGATGAGAACACAAACATACCTATAGAAGGAAAAAATCTTTGCGGTCACTCTTCATCTCTCAGGCTTTACGAATTATACTTTAGCAGCCATTATGCTTTGGCTATAACAATATGTCACAGTAAATAAATGTTTACAACTTTGATCGGTGTTTTTTCATCTTGCACATCAACACCAGTTACAATTGGTAACTGCTGACTCCAACAATTATCATAATACAAACCATTACAAATTGGCAACCCTTGACTACAACAAATTACATTTACCGTTACAAGACTGTTCCTGTTCTTTGGTTTGGTTTAACACCAATTCTTTGTCACTCCATGGTGTTGCAAAGATTCAAATGATAGTCTCCTAACAGCAGTCTCAGAGGCCCGGTCAGGGATTATGTTGGTGCTCGTATTTTGACTAAACAAAAGAGAAGCCAAATCATAACTTTAGGTTCTCCATCATGCCACTAAACTGACTGAAATTGATGTAATGGAAATGATCTTAAATGACTTGAATCTTTACTAAAAGGCTCCAAAGGTCAACAGATAGTTTATGTGAATACAAATGGGCATTTGGTTTTGGAAAACCTTTAGCACTTTTGTTACCATATTTCTGTAGAAATAGTCTTTGTTTCAATTAATTTGTAAAATTTTGATAGGTTTTAATTTAAATAACTTTAATATTGAAAGTTCATTGTCTAAAAGCAAGGTTGGTACCAAAAGACTTAGGCTTTTTCAATCGGAAAATATAAAAATTAAAAACAAGGATTAAGGTCAGATGTGTAAGTCTTTATTGGAAACATTAAAAAAAAAAAAAAACCTGCTTACTTACAAATGGGTTAAGAAAATGTTTACAGTAGATAAAAGGTTGAAAGGAAGAAGAAAAAGAGAGAGAATCCATTTTCTAAAATCACAACAGGAAGAGAAATTAAATGCAACCAACTTTGGAGTCAGTCCAAGAATTTGGTTGAATTTAAGTAGAGTTCATATGTACATTGTCTCTACATTAAGATATCAAGACCTATTCTGACCCCCCCCAACCTCCCCTAAATGTCATGAAATTGTGAAAGAGTTTTCCAGAAGGTGGACACGTAGACATCAAGTCTAGGCCTGAATTCCTGTCCGTGAGTGGTCCAGGATCACTGATATTGTGTGTGCGTGTGTATATGTAATTACATATATGCACACACACACACAGACACACATGTATGTGTGTCTGTGTGTGTGTGTGTGTGCATATATATAAGACGAAGTGAAGGAAGATGCAGCAAAAATATAGATGAATGTAGCAAGATATTTCTCAAGAGAAAAATATCAAGCAGAACGAAGCACAGCAGCAACTATCAGTAGACCTAAATGTTGCACAGCATAACAATGGAGAACTTCATTAAACAACAGTCCCAAGCAATGTTGAAAATTAATAACAAGAGAAAAAAAAAAAAAATCAGTATATACATATCTATCTTTTTTTTGGCAATTTCTCCCTAAAAATTTATGTTGTAAAAGAAGTGAAGGTTTCTCGTTTTATTTCTTTAAAATACCAGTTATAGTTTGATCCTGTTTCAATTCTGGCCCGCTTCTGGGATTTCAAAGAAATTGGCCTTCACCAATTATAGCAACATTGACAGAAGATATTAAATTGATAACAGAATGAAAGGAAAAAATAAAAGGCTGGATAAGGAAAGAAAGTGGATAGAAACACACACACATGACCAACAGTCACCAGACACAGGTAAGGAGCACATTTTCAGCAATAGAAACAGAAAAGAAAGGGCTAAAGGCTTAAATATTGAGTTTGGAGAGTTGGGAAGGGGGCGAGTAAAGTGTGAGAATATATTTGTGATTGTTTGTGTGTGTGAGTGTGTGTGTATACAAAATGCGTTACTACTGAAACAGTAACACTTTAAACCACACCATTTTAGATATTATGTATAGACCTCAAATACACACACACACACACACACACATATATATGAGGTGTGTGTGTGTGTGTGTGTGTGTTGAAGTCAAAGCAGTGAGAAACTAAAGGGTTTCTTTTAATTTCATTTTACACTATTGTCTGGCAATTTCAAGAATTGCTCGAAACCCTGAAGTCAAGAGGCAATAGAAGATCCTCCTTGAGTTTCCTGGTGCCAGTGTCTCCACCACACCAAATGATTATTAGTCCATTATTTGATGATTTACAAAGGCTTATTTGACATTCTTTGACTTTGGGCGCAGTGGTAGATTCCTACTAATGAAACGGTCAACTATAGTTTTGGCATAGTATAACCGCTCAAAAAGATCTTTGGTGATGCCCTTCTCTTTAAGAGTGAGGAATCGGTATGTTTTACAGTTTCGCTTTTCATCAATATATGTAACTGCTCCCATCACTGGACAGAGGATGATTTTAGTGTGGTCCTCAAAGAAATTGATCTGTGGAAAAAAAAATAATACAATATAAAAATAGATTAAAATCTTCAATATTAGCTAACTTATACAGGTTACACAATATACACTTTACACTGGAAAAAAAAGGTGGTTCTAATAAAGTAATTTCTTTATTAAACATCAGCCACTGTTTACAAATCAACCAGCAGACCTAAAGGACCAGGCCAAGAAAAACGTTTTCCAGCTTAATTTTCACACAGAGAAAGAGATAACAAACTTATTGAAGATGGTTGCTCCAACATGCAGTATGTTTCTCAGCATTTATAATTGGGACTAGTATTGATAACAGTGAAATTTCATGCACAAGGCTCACTAGTTTCAAATCTAATTTATGCTCCTGCTGTATGTATTTGTATCAAAATTGTGCACAAAAAAGTGTGACATTACCCAAGGAATGTCATTTGTCAATGATTTAAATTCATCATCATCATCATTTAACGTCTGCTTTCCATGCTAGCATGGATTGGACGATTTGACTGAGGTCTGGCGAACCAGACTCCAATCTGATCTGGCAGAGTTTCTACAGCTTGATGCCCTTCCTAACACCAACCACTCCGAGTGTAGTGGGTGCTTTTACGTGCCACCTGCACAGGAGCCAGTCCAGCAGCACTGGCGACAACCTCGCTCGAATGTTTCACGTGCCACCAGCACGCTCGAATGGTGTGCTTAACGTGCCATCGGCACGAAGTTCTCCTACTACTAAGTTTCTTTTTGCATTGAATAGAAAAACTTACTCTTACAGAACAAATTACATGTAGGTTATCACTGGAATGCACAGTATCATGTTTGCTATTGAGAATACGGCACACCATAGTCCATACAATGAGCATAGCCCGAAAGTACCCAAAGTACGATTTGAGGACATAAATAAAAGACAATGCCTACTTTGGGTGAGGGTCAAATGATGACTGGCAAGTGACCAAACTGAGTACAACATATTTAGTTTGACGCTGAACCAGTTGTCACCCTTCTGCTCTTAAATAATGATAAATCAATTTCTAAGGATTGCATAAATGTCAATCTTTTGGAAGGATTGCCAGAAGAAGAAACAAACAAACAAAAAAACACCGTAGTTGGAATTATAAAAGTCTCTAACTTTGGTTGGTTGAAAGTCGCCAATATATAACTGGGAAGCAGGGAGAGAGCTCACAGTTATTTGTTTTAATGATCACCTAATAGATAAAATCAATCATACTGGAATTTGAATTCAGAAAGTAAGGAAGAAGGATATCAAGAATTTCTTTCATTAACAATATATAATCACAATGTGATATGCAAATGAATGACATACCCTATGGTAATTGTATACCCTCCCCTCCAAAATGTCAACAATTTTTACAGCTGGATTTGGAAGGCCAGCTGCCGAGTGAAAAAGAAAAACATCCAGAGAAAATAAGAAAAAAAAAAAAAAAAAAAAGAGCAGTCATCAATATTAAAATGTAAAAATTACCTGAACAGTGCCATTGCTAAGGTAAAGGTTGATGGCACTTTTGGTTCGGAACCAAGATTTCAAGAATGGCAATCGGCTGTACTTATCAGTATCATGTGATCTTATACCAGCACCAGCCTATGAAAAAAAAAAATCCAAAAAAACAATAATTATAAGTGATGTCCATACACACCCTTTCAAGTTGTTTATATTATAGTTTAGAGGAGAGTGGTTTGTATCAGATATTTTTTTGTTTTTGAGTGTGAGAGCGAGTGAGAGAAAGCCTTACCTTGAGTAAATGTTCACTCATATAACTGCGGAAGTATTTCAAAAGTATCACTTTCTTTTTGTGTTCTTCTGGGAAATCAGTCATGCTGAAGTAGGACTCTACATTATTTCGATCAATATATTCCATGTATCTGTAGAGAGAGAGAAAGAGACAATTTAGATACAGGGCATAGTAAATGATGGACAGTAAAACATGGACGCAAGGACAGAGTGGATGGACAGTTATAATAGAAAAGCAGGACTTCTTATGAGTGAGACCACATCATGCAATGAGTTTGATCTAGTGGCTAATATGGTCAATAGTTTAGCACGTTAGTCCCTAGTTACATAGAAATCTCGCAAAGGTCTCTCTCATCCTATTAACAATCACAATCTCTGTAGGACTTCATACACTGTCGAAGTCAAACACTTGAAGGGAAAGAAATAAGGACAGCGTGGAGGGAGGGAGTTATTTTAGCAATCTACAGTTCTGTGAAAGGCATGACTGGGAAGTGTTTAGTTGGGGAAGACACAGCAGAGATGACAAAGGGAAGAGGGAGTCTGTTTTCTTTCACAACAGTTTCTGCTCCTCTGAACTAGTAAACTAGAGATAAAACAATATTTCTTTGAATTAGAGGAGGTTTATATGAATCTCAGCCAGTTCTTTTTTTTTTTCGGTGTACGCATATGTAGCAGTAAACCATCCTATATAAATGAGCAGTACATCGTTCTGTTACCATTTTAACAACCATTTTTCTATGCTCACATGTGTTGGACAGAGTTTGAGGCAAATTCTCTGTAGCCAGACGTTCTTTCTGCTGCTAAGCCTTACCTGCTTCCAACCAAGATAATGCTTTCCATAGCTCAGCCATGTCTTTTGCAGAATTTTAGAAATGAATGACACAGCCTAAGTCATTTATTTGTGATACTGCAGTGACACTCATAACTAGAATGCAATGTCAAGGCAAGGAAACACAAATGAGTCAACTTAGTAATTATTATAATACTACATTATGAATTATGGTAATCCATAGTCCTTGTAAAAAAAAAAGTCCTAAAAGTGAATGAAGAGAAAAGAGAAAAAAGTACAAGAAAAATGGTGGCAGGACTAATGTAATCAAGTTAAAAGAAACTTAGATCAGGAGAGACAACATGGGCAGATGGCGTAGTGGTTAAGAGCATGGGCTACTAACCCCAAAGATTCCGAATTCAATTCCAGGCAGTGACCTGAATAATAATAATAATAATAACAACAACAGCAGCACATTTAAATGTTTTCCCCTCCTGATAGGTTGGCAAATACTTTGTTTGAACATCATCATCCTTTAACATCTGTTTTCCATGCTGGCATGGGTCGGACAGTTTGACTTGAGCTAGCAAGTCAGAGAAATGCACGAGGTTCCAGTCTAATTTGGTTTGGTTTCTATGGCTGGATGCTCCTCTTAAACCTTAACCACTTTGACACTGGCATGAGTTCTTTTTATGTGGGACTCTTGCAGGATAATCCTCTTCACTAAGGGATGCGGCTCTAACACCTCTGCTGTGGAGAACGGGTCTTCTTGAGGATGTGGTCTTAACAATTCTTAGAAACATGCATGATCCCTACAGAGTTTGGAGAGAGTGAAGCACAGGAAAGATATGTGCATTAGGGGTATATTATTAAACAGAAATATATTTACTCTTGCCACAAACATAAGAAATAAGAGGAATGTAGCAGAGACAGGGAGAAAACAAGAGGTGAGCAGGACTTACTCTTCATTTGCCATAATGATCAACCGTGTGGAATCATTGAACAACACACCAAAGCTGTTGTCACACAGCATGTAACCAATGCCGTATTTATCACTGTAGTCTACCCACTTACTTATCCAATACAGTGGAATGGCTGCAGGGTCTTCAAACTCCTCTGAAAAACAAATATCATAAAAAATCCATTAGTAATAAATGCTACTCCTTAAAACAGTTTATTTCACTTGGCAGGAATAAAAAGATAGCAAATGACAATTCTGTCTTAGAAACCAAAGTCACAAACGACAAACTAATTCCTTTGGACTTCATTACATTGTACTAGCTCATCCTACTTTGATATACACACCTTCCAAAAGCTCTCTGTCATTGTTCTTTAGGTTTATCACAACTCCAAGCATTTTGGACAACAAATTCAAGTGCACACCAGAACTTTCATCTGAAAAAGACAGAGAAATATATAAAGAAATGCGAGATTAATAACTTAGAAAGGTTTTGGCCAGTATTGGCCCAGGCCATGTCTAACTTAATAGCACCACCACTTAATAGCATTAGTTGTATGTTGATTAATAACATTGCTAGAAATCCTCATCCATTTTCCCATGCTTGCATGGGTGAGACAGAATTCTTTGAGGCAAGATGCCCTTCTTGTTGCTAACCTTCACTTGTTTCCAAACCAGGTTATATTTTTTTCAGGACATGTAGCAAGAATGAAAGAATCGTGGTTCCCATGCCCAGTCTTATTCAGCAAGCTCACTTGAGGGAAAAGACTACAGGGATGCCCTGTTCAAAGATACAAGGATCAATTCAAAACCTCACTGAACACCACTGGACTTGAACCTAAATCGTTCGAGACACAAGCCCGAGACCGTACCTATAGGTTCCATCATCAGAACCAAAAACTTTCAAGTCACCAGAAGATAAAAGGAAAAGATCAAATGTCAGTGGACGACATGTTTACAAAGTCAGAAAACAGCACGGCTCCCATGACTTTCGGAAACATTTTTTCACGCTAAGAGTTGCTGAAGCATGGAACAAACTGCCAGCATCAGTTGTTAGTTGTCCTTCAAAACTTCCATGCTTCCTGAGATTTGCCAACACTACACTTGATTTTCTCCCCCTCCATACACACGCAAGCATGTATCTGACTCATGCACTATTTGCTTTCCAGACATTTGTACATTACTGCATATGCTTTATACGCACTTTTGACAAGATGTGGTGCACCTGAGCACTGTGTACAATAATCTCATTATTAATAAGAGAAAGGCTCGACAAAAACCAACCTAGTCCTCCATGCAGTCTTGGATATGAGATAAAGCCACTGCCAAATATTTGCCTATGGCCAGACACGTTTCTCATGGAAGACTGGAAACAAATTAGATTGCTTGTATGATAGTGACACATGTTTTACAACCATGACATAAAAAAAAATGTAAAAACCCCTTCGGTCATGAATGCCCATGGGATTGCACCGAGAAAGTTACCCTCCCAGGCACAAGTCCGGGCAAAGTTGTTTATAGAAGACCAGCAGTTGCCCATGCATACCAGCCTCCCCTCTCCACGCCACCAATGTTATCCAAGGGTCCGATACAGCTTGGCACCTGTGACGTCGCAACTCATTTCTACAGCTGAGTGAACTGGAGCAACGTGAAATAAAGAGTCTTGCTCAAGAACACAATACACAGCTCTGTTTGGGAATTGAACACACTACCTCATGATTGTGAGCCAGATGCTCTAACCACTGAGCCATGCACCTTCACATGATGTTAAGATAAGAAGGCATGCACACATGTACCCACATGATTGGCTTTTTCCACTTTCTGTCAATCAAATCCATTTACAAGGTTTTGGTTGAACTGCGACTACAGTTGAAGACTTGTCCAAGAAGACTTGCTATGCAATGGGAATGAACCCAAGACTACATGGTTGGGAAGCAAGCTTCTTAACCATGCAAACACAAAATTGAAAGAGAAATAAGATAAATAGCAAAGAGATCCAACTAACCCTGATTCTGTCGCACTTGAGGTTGCTCACTTTTGATCCCAACATTTTCCTTCTCGTTTGAACACCCACCAGTAACACCAACACCACCACTGCGTACTCCAGTTTCTGGAAAAGAATTGTAGAAATTAAACTTTGGCAGACAGGTGTTCTGAGGACTGTGGAGATAAACAAGATTGATGTTCATAGAAGAAGGCATAATGACTGGACACAAGCAAGAATGAATTTGAAGTAAAAGGTCACCATGACAAAATAGATGGGGTTACAATAGACACACACACACACACACTTAAGACTATATTTGTTAGATTGTAATTTTAACAGCTATGCTTCTACTAAGCACTGTCTCCAACAACAACATAATTTAGATGGTTAGAGTGACAAAATATTTCCTCAGCCCTTTGGGTACCAAACTGCCTGAAACGGACCTTGGTTCGGCAATATAAATTCCCTATTTGAAAGTGATTTAAACTAAAAACTTCCATCAAGATTTCCTGTAAACTCAAATCAGCTCAACCTTTCTGTTAACAGATGCTGCCCTAGTTCCAATGAATTTTAAATAATGAAGAATTAGTAAAATAACTTTCTCACTATTAAAACTTCGATGGAAAAGTTAGACTACTTTAACCCTTTAGTGTTCGCATTATTCTGCCAAAATTAATGCTTTTTAATCCACATTGTTTTGAACTAATCATGCATTATCTTGTAGCTATGAGATTTTGATGAGGTAGCTGTTAATTTTTAAAACGATATTGTAGGTGTGAGAGACCAGATCTGGCCAGTTTGAACATAAAACGGGCAGAATACTTTTGGCCAGTTTAAATGCTAAAGGGTTAAAGCTGTAAGTTTATATCAAAGAACCTGGAGCAGTCTCAAGCTGGCACCAAAAGGGTTAATAATACCGAAGTCATTTTAATAAATTCTTCATTATTTTCAGAATTAACTGAAACAAAATCAGTGTACTTCAACTGAAATATGGTAACAAAAAGGTTAATAGTTATTTCAATTTCCACTCTGCCGATGACTTTCCTGGTGAAACGATCAGTTACTGCTTTGAATATTTGAAACTAAGTCAGTCGTCTTGCAATGTCATCATATATGGCACTGACAACAAACACACACATACAATATATCACGTTCAATACCATGTCAGATCTTTGGTCATTCCATCCTTTTGTATATCAGCTGCCACATTGTTTTATGTATTCTCTAAGGCTTGTAGGATGTAACTTGAGGGAGACTCAGTTGCTCTTTCATGCAGGCTGATTGACAGTGTTGAGTCACTTCTCAGTAGCGTCTAACATGTAGATTAGTGATACTTGCTGAAGGATACAATACGTTATTGTAAAGTCAGCAGTTCAATACCTAATTATGTGTGTGTGTGTGTGTGTGTGTGTGTGTGTGTGCATGAGTCTCGTCATCTTGGACAGTATAATGTAGCTTGGTCACTGAACAGAAAGGAAACAAATAAGGAGCAATGCACCCCCACCCCCCAACACCACAAAAATAAACAAATAAAAAAGAGAAAAGTCAATTACCTGTAGGATTTTCATAGACCGGCCTGGTAATGCGATTGATATCAAGACGAGGCTTAATGGAAAGACAACTGGTAGGCAGGCGTTTTGGAATGGGTTCTGGAGATAAAAAGGCGAGAGAATTAGCAAACGTGTAAATGCGAAAGATACATGGAAGCAAATGAACAGAACCCCCAACTTACAAGCACTGCTTCATCTACAATAAATAATACAATAATCCCTCGACTATCGCGAGTGTTATGTTCCAAAACCTCCCACAGTAATAATTAAAATCTAAATACCTATAGGCCACAGAAACCCACGATATAAATTTACATATGCCAGAGCGGCCACCTGGCCTCTGTGCTGGTGGCACGTAAAAGACACCATTCGAGCGTGATTGTTACCAACCATTGCCTTACTGGCACCTGTGCCGGTGACATGTGTAAAAGATTCGAGCGAGGTCGTTGCTAGTGCCGCTTGACTGGCCCTGTGCCGGTGGCACGTAAAAGCACCCACTACACTCTCGGAGTGGTTGGCGTTAGGAAGGGCATCCAGCTGTAGAAACTCTGCCACATCAAGATTGGAGCCTGGTGCAGCCATCTGGTTCGCCAGCCCTCAGTCATATGCCCAACCCATGCTAGCATAGAAAGCGAACGTTAAACGATGATGATAACCAGAAAAATCAGTGATGTACTGAGTGCATGATAGGTGAACCACAATATGGCAAGGGATTACAGTACACAGATTGCTAGAGTTATTTCCTCTCGTTGTGAGCAAGCTGTTGCCCCAACTTTATAAAGCTTCCTCTGCCTAGTTTTATGTATTTATAGGCCTCCAGAGCTGAAATATACAGTCATATGTGTTTTTTTTTCTCTGTGTAGTAAGTTATATTATAATAACCTCAGTACTTAGCAACTTTAACAAAGTCACCGCATGCATATGACAGGTTGCCACAAATTTTCACTCAAAAGGTAAATTTATGATTAAAAGTATTCCCACTTGACACCTTTTTACAAGTACATAGGACAGCATCAATTTATGTGAATTATTTAAAAAAATCTTTTTTAAGGATTGTTGTGAAATTAAAAAAATATTTCACAACTATTTATGGCTTTTCAAGTGCCCATGTAGCAGCCTCTGGGCTTCTTTCGGTTTCCATCTACCAAATCCACTCACAAGGTTCAGTCCCACTGCATAGCACCACGGGTAAGTGTCTTCCACTATAGTCTCAGGTTGAGTGGATTTGGTAGACGGAAACTAAAAGAAGCCCAGAGGTTGCTACATGTAATTGGGAGGCAAATTTCCTGCCACATAATGACACCGGTATCTACCTAATGTGATACAATTAATCAATTGATTGAGGGACATCTTGTTTTCCCTCTGGGATCAAATCATGAACACATATTGAAAATTAGACAATAGTTAACATTACTCATGTTAGAAGACCACCATCATCAATTCACTTGTTTTTTGTTTTTTCAATAAAATAGTTTTTAACTATTACTGGTGAGATATAATGGATACATTTTCTCGGTAAACTTTCCTATAACCTTTTAGCATTCAAATTATTCTCTCAGATGTAATACTTATTTATTCACATAAAAAAAAAAGAAAGAAAATCAAACCATCTTGTAGCTCCAAGATTTAAAAGATGTGATTGCTTATTTTTAGAATGACATTGCAGGGTAGGTGTGAAAGGCCAGACCTGACCAGTTTGAACAGAAAACGGGTAAACTATTTGGGCCAGATGTGGGTCTGTTTAGATGATAAAGGGAACACCTAAGGAGAAAAATGTGTGTGTGAGAGAGAGAGAGAGAGAGAGAGAGAGAGAGAGAGAGAGAGAACCTTACAAATTAAAGTCATGACATCTGAGAGTTGCAGAACATGGTAACTTTAACAGGTGGAACCAATACTTACCCTTGAAGAACTCAAATGCCATTATCTGATCCATGCTTGGTCGATTATGTGGTTCAGCTTCGAGCAGCTTCTGGATTAGGTTACGAGCTTTTGGACTCACATGACCAGGGATGTCATAATCATTCTTCTTGATCTTGCTGTAAGTATCCTTCAGAGAAGAAGTCTCAAATGGGGGCTTACCGACCAGTAATGTGTACCTGGAAGTGGAAGAAAGGATTTTATCAAAAGGAAAGTTTGAGAACCACCCACTTTACTGCTGGGTGCATTTAATCAGGTCGCCAGAATGAAAGAGACCCTTCTATCCTGTGTACCAGTTCAGTTTTTTATTCAAAGTTATTGCTCTCCAAGACAGGTTGTCTCTGCTGTGGCTTGTAATAGCCAAGGTACCACCCTTGTGATTGAATGGAGAGCCATTTTTATCACCACCACTCATTAATGTCCACCTTTCCATGCTTGCATGAAATTTGTTAAGGGAGTGTTGTATGGTCAGATGCTCTTCCTGCTGCCAACCTTCATGCAAGGGAATATTTTCCAATGCCCAGACATTTCACAGAATATTGGAAATGAAGGACATTCATTCACAATCCAGTAATGTCAAAGCAAGAAGACACATACAATATGCCAGGCTTCTGTCTACCAAGTCCACTCACAAGGCTTTGGTCAACCTAGGTTTACAGAAAACACATGCCCAAGTTGCCATACGGTGGGACTGAACCCCAAACCATGAAGTTGGGAAGTAACCTTCTTAATCACACAGCCATGTCTGCAACAATGTATTGTTGAATTTGTTTGGTGTACACAACTTCCGAGATCGGACACCTACACTACAACTCTGGAACCACTTCTTTCCACATAAAGGATGCTTAGAGTACCACCTTGATCAAAGCAATATTCTAAGGCTGCTGCTGTGGTGTAGTGGGGAATCTTCAGTTACCAAGACAAAACTCAGTAAGGGGTTAAAAAGTGGCAGAGCATAAAGGTTGTCTGTTAAATTTCCTCTCAGTTTTATTCAGGATTACCACTCCTAAACAGGTACCCTTCATTTCAGTTTGCAGAATTTACATGTTCCTTGCAATTTGGACAGAATCCTCTTCATAAACTGTTGGGTTTGTGCAGTCAACTGCTCAATGTAGAGAGGGTATGAAAGATCTCTGCTATGTGTAAAGGAGGAAACTGGTAATGATGCTGCCTTGGATGTAAGTAGGGGGCAGAACTTAGCCACAAGAGAGGTTGGGTCTTGGTTGTTAGAAGATGATACAGATATTGTATTTGCTTGTATAGGAATATATTGATAAATTTACAGGTCAGAATCATTAGTAAATAACCTTTATACAATAATGGTATATAATATTTGTAATATTTTTTTTTTAGCTTTTCACCATCATTTAACATCTATTTTCCATGCTGGCATGGGTTGGATGGTTTGATAGGTGCTGGCCATCTGGAGAGCTGCACCAGACTCTAATTGTCTATTTTTGCAGAGTTTCAACAGCTGGATGCCCTTCCTAACGCCAACCACTCTGAGAGTGATGTGGGTGCTTTTTACGTGCCAGGGGAGGCTGGCAACGGCCACGATTGGTTGGTGCTTTTTACATGCCACCAGCACACACATTATATATATATATACACACATACATACATAAACACAAACCATAAATTAGTAATTGACATACTTACACGATGCATCCCAAAGACCAAACATCAACCTCAAAACTATGACCTTTCTTGGATAAAACCTCTGGAGCAATGTAATTTGGTGTTCCGCACAGAGTCCTGCCAAAGAAAAAGGTAAATGAACATTTTGGCAGAGACATTAGGTTTTGTATATTGCAATTACTTACTGCATATTCTAGGTTCAAAAGTATACACACACACACACACACACATTTATCTAACTTTCAGTCATCAGACTGCAGCCATGCTGGAGCATCACCTTGAAGAATTTTAGTCCAACAAATCGATTCCAGTACATATCTTTTTAAAGCCTGTTGCTTATTCTATCAATCTCATTTGATAGAATACACACACACACATATATATATATATATATATATATATATATATATATATATATATATATATAATATATATATATATATATATATACATACACACTCTTACATAATTGCTAGAACAGAGTGCAAGAAATTGACAGGAAAATGAAGCAACATAAGACTTCAGACATTAAATTTATGTAAACAAACCCTCAAAATAATCCATTATGAAACGTCTCTTAGTTTCTTTCACAAAAAGGTTATTACAAATGTTTGAGCACTCTTGTACACATACAATGACATGAAGTATGAAGAATTATGAAGATAGCTAATTAATCTTACTTTTTACGTTGGCCCTCAAAGTCAAGGACTGTTGCAAGACCAAAGTCTCCAATTTTGACATCAAGGTCATCACTTAAAAAGAGGTTGCCAAGCTTCAAGTCTCGGTGGATAACTTTGTTTGTATGAAGGTACTGACATGCTTCAACGATCTGTTTGACAAAGAACTGTGTCTCCGGTTCCGTAATTGCCCTCCTCCGTTTGTGCATCTCCATCAATGACTGGTAAAATAAAAGAACAGTGGAATGAAAGTCATTCATTAAATAGAGGAAAGAAACAAGGATACTCATTTGGAAGGTGGCTGACAACAAAGAACTTACTTAACCTTGGATTCATAAGGCCAAGCTGAACCCTTTCATTGCCATATTTTTGTTAAAATTCAATGTCCATCATCCTAAATGTCTGTTTTCCATGCTGGCATGGATTTGAGAGTTTGACCAAAGCGAGCAAGCTGGGGAGCTGCATCAGGCTTCAGCCTGATTTGGGTTGTTTCTACAGCTGGATGCCCTTCCTAATGCCAACCACTTCACAGTACGTGCTGGATGCTTTTAACGAGGCACTGCCTTTGTTTCATTTAAATTTTAAGATAAGGAAGAATCTATTAAATTTCATTACCAACCCGGCTGAAACTGGCTCTGGCTCTGTGATAAAATGTCTTGTTTTCAAAAGTTCTGAATTAAAATCTTCCACCAAACCTTAGTCACAATTTATGTTCCTAACACTAGCTGAATGATAACAAAGTTATTTTACTAAATTCTTTGTTATATTTAAAATAATTGAAAGAAATACAGAGCATCTCAAAATAAATACAGTAACAAAAGAGTTAAAACAGCAAAATTATCATATTTACTTGTGGCAACATTCACCCTGGGCGAGTTGAGTCGGCTTCTTCTCATGGAAGAAGTTTTGTGGGAATATGTGGATTTCACAAGCGGTCCCCAACAATCCCGCATATAGAGACATCCTGTTTGCCGCAGATTGTCCGCAGACGCAGAGACAGAACGACCGAAGAGCCGCCGGTTGCCGAAACAGACACTCTGAGGATTTTCACCAGAGCCCTGCCTGCCAGGTTGTGGCCCTAATACCACTCGGTGTCAGACCAATCTGCCTTGGGTGGCCCTACCAGGAACCGAAGTTCCAGACGGCATAGCTCTGACACTACCCGTTGCCAGTGTCCCCACCACGGTGAGGAGGGGATGGACTGGTATGAAAAGGATTAACACAATTTCTACGGAAAAGTAGTCCATAACGTTTTAATCATTGAATAATTTACATTATTTGTTGACACCCTAAAGGCAGACATTGGTCTCTGGGAGACATAGGACATGGCAGTGATGATGAGGGACAAAGACCGCTGGAGAGAATTTGTCCATTGATCTCAGGAATTTTATCTGCCCTAGATAGATAGGTAATTTATACAATCATTGCATGTTTTACTTGCCATGGCCTGTCACTGGTGGTTGTGTGAAGTTTGCAGTGATCCACCAGTGGTACACGTGGCAGTTAAAATGTTAATCTAAGTTGTAAAAAAAAAATAAAAAAATAAAATCTAGATATTACACACCAGGGCAACATTAGGTAACTCTGCTGGTGTTTAATATAAATTTGCATTAATAGTTTTATATCATTTATAACTCAAAATGAAGGTGGCAAGCTGCAGAAATGTCAGCATACCGGAGAAGATGCTACGCATTTCATTCGTCTTCATACTGAGTTCAAATCCCAGAGACCATCTTTGCCTTTCATTCGTTCAGGGTCAATAAAAGAAGTGCTAGTTGAACACTGTAGTTGATGTAAGCTTCTAGCTGCTCCCCTCAAATTTCAGGCCTTGTACCTATATTAGGAAGGATTAGTTATAACCCTAAATATCTTCTGAGACACCCTGATATGATATACTGAAGTTTTGAAACCCTCTAATTATATGAAGCTAACCAGCTTTGTGAAATTTAATTTTGGGATGGGATGGAAGACTTAGTAAAGTAACTAGTTTTCTTTAATTAGTATATTAAACTAGTGTTTTGAGAACATAGCAAAAAGAGGTTACTATATAAAACTATGATGGAAGATTTTGATTTCGATAGAAATGCTTTAGAATAGGTAGCTTTGTATTTTGAAATTAGAGGTAGGCATTAAAATGGTTAAAATGGGAACATGGTTGTATACACACAGCAAAAGAAAACTTACACGGCACCGACACAGTTCTAAGATGATGTAAATGAAGTTGTCATCTTCAAAGAAATTCACGAAGCGTACAACATTCTTGTGTGAGAGAGAACGATGGATGCTGATTTCCTGGAACATCTGCAGAGAGAAAGAGAGAGGGAAGTGAGAAAAGGTATTTGCACACATTAAACATGCCATCATTATCATTTAACATTTAGCTTCCATGCTGGCATGTGTTGGATGGTTAGATAGGATCTGATGGATTGGAGGACTGCATCAGGCACCAGGGTCTACTTTGGCATGTTTTCTAGGGTTGAATGTCCTTCCTAAAGCCAATTACTTTCCAGAGTGTTTGGGGAGCTTCTTTTCTTTTCTTTTTTTTAATATCACCAGTACCAGCGATGATCAATTCAAAACTTGTGAGGCTAAAGGCATAAAGTTGCCCCTATAAATGAGAGAGAAGAGAGCACGGGCAATGATCTTTGTGGGAGGGATGAGAGGATGGTTGGGACTATGGCAAGTAGGGAAAAGATTAGCGTCTGGGTTGAGCAAAAGGGAGAAATGGAGTGGATTGAGTAAGGAGAGAGGGTTCAGGCTTATCCAGCATTATAAAGAGCAAGTATGCCCACATGCATTAAATTACACAAACTGCATATACATGGAGCATTCACATTTGCCAACACTTCAAAACAGATCTACATGATACCTACCTTCTCACGTTGTTGACTTTTGAGTAAGATTGCCTTGGGGACAATCTTACACGCAAATACTTCATTAGGTTTTCCAACTTCAGAGACTTCATAGCATTTAGCAAAACCACCCTGGAAAGAGAAGAGAAATGTTTCAGATGACATTGGAATTCTTTTCACAGCTATCCTCAAACCCTGACGCCTCTTCCATCTCGTTTTTGTTTACTTTCCAAAAAACTTATTTATTGTTCACTTCCAGTGCAGTTTTGGTCCCTTTTTTTGAGGAGTTGTAGTGTATCTGAGCACTGTATGCAATAAGTTTGTTATTGTTATTTCACTACTCCCTCAAATATGGAGGGGTGACAGAGTAAATAGGAATGTCAACAGCTTAGCTAAATACATTTGGAGAAGATGGAGTTAAGTGTCTTAGGTTGTCAGGAAGAGGTTTTGAAAGGATTCAAGGCTGTACTATAACTTCTATTCCAGGCTGAAGAAATCATTTAAAACAGCCGTTTTCATGCAATGAATATATGAAAAGTAATAAATAGAATAAAACATCCAATATATAAATATAAAATTTTAATTAAAAAAAAATATCAATCTACAACTGTTTCAAGAAAAGCTTCAAAGATCTGCTAAAAATAGCAGCCTAATCTCACCAAAACTTACTGTCTTATGAAGGACAATATAATGGAAGGGAAAAAGACCTTCTGCAGTCATGACGAACATCTGATTGTAGATTTACCTATTAATCATGGTTGGTCCAGTGCTAATCAGCACAAACTTTACTTTCATTAAGTTCACAGCCTGATGAATTAACAGTTTTGCACACCACCTTCACTTCCTACAGCCTGCACAGTGAATACTTCAATCGCATTGCGCTTACCCAGAACAACCACAATCTCTCCCTCTGGACATTGATCAACAATTGTGAAAGGATTTACTAGACAGAAACTGAAAGGCTATTGTGTGTGCACAAAGGGGTAAAGGCTTTGGCTTTAAGGGTATTGTGAAAGGCCTAGTTGAAGGTCCAACCTCCTGAGTTCTTTAACAGGGCTTAGAAAAACTGAAGGACCACTGCAATAAGTGTGTGAATATGTTGAATAAAATCATAATCAACTGATCATCCTGTATTTTCTTTTACCCAAAGCCAGGAGCTTTCCAGCGTCTCCTTGTGTGTGTGTGTGTGTATATATATATATATATATATATCATCATCATCGTTTAATGTCCGTTTTCCAATGCTAGCATGGGTTGGACAGTTCGACCGGGGTCTGGGAAACCAGGAGGCTGCACCAGGCTCCAGTTTGATCTGGCAGTGTTTCTACAGCTGGATGCCCATCCTAACACCAACCACTCCGTGAGTGTAGTGGGTGCTTTTTACGTGTCACCGACATGGATGCCAGTGAGGCGGCGCTGGCATCTGCCACGTTCAGATGGTGCTTTTCTTTTCATCATCATCATCATCATTTAACGTCCGCTTTCCATGCTAGCATGGGTTGGACGGTTCAACTGGGGTCTGGGGAGCCCGAAAGCTGCACCAGTCCAGTCAGATCTGGCAGTGTTTCTACAGCTGGATGCCCTTCCTAACGCCAACCACTCCGAGAGTATAGTGGGTGATTTTATGTGCCACTGACACAGGTGCCAGACGAGGCTGGCAAACGGCCACGCTCGGATGGTGTTTTTTATGTGCCACCGACACAGGTGCCAGACGAGGCTGGCAGACGGCCACGCTCGGATGGTGTTTTTTATGTGCCACCGACACAGGTGCCAGACGAGGCTGGCAGACGGCCACGCTCGGATGGTGTTTTTATGTGCCACCGACACAGGTGCCAGATGAGGCTGGCAAAACGGCCTCGATCGGATGGTGCTTGTTACGTGCCCACAGCACGGAGGCCAGTCGATGCGGTACTGGCTACGGCCACGTTCGGATGGTTTTCTTATGTGTCACGTGCCACCGGCACTGGTACCACAAAGATACAAATTCCATTGATGTTCATCTATTTTGATTTGTTTTGATTTGATTTTTATATATATATATTACTTGTTTCAGCCATTAGACTGTGGCCACGCTGGGGCACTGCCTTGATGAATTTTTAGTTAAATGAATGGATTCTGGTACTTTCTTTTTTATAGCCTGGTACTTATTCTATCAGCCAAACTGCTAAGTTACAGGGATGTAAATATACCAACACAGACCGTCAAGCAGTGGTGGGAGACACAAATACACATGATGGGCTTCTTTCAGTTTCCATCTACCAAATTCACTCACTTTGGTTGGCCTGAAGTTATAGTAGCAGACAATGTGCCCTGCAAAGGGACTCAATCTGGAACCATGTAGCTTGGAAGCAGAGTGTTACTGTCTCCTTTACTTTATATCACATTAGTTGTAAATGATCATCACTGCCATTCAAGTGGTCCCCTTCACTTCTAAGCTTCCATAAAGAGAAATGCTTAGCCAAGGGGCAAACAGGTGAGGGTAGGTGACAAGAAGGACATTCAGCTATAAAAATCCGTCTCAATCTTGAGAATAAATGTGGGAAATGAAAACTGAGAGGTTGCGCATGTGGATGTGTATGCTTGGGTGTGTGTCTACCTCCTTGTCTTGACATCATGTGCTAATTGTAAATGAATGTCTAGGCTAGGGGAAACACTACCTTGCTAGGAAACAGTTGAAGGTTGGTGATAAAAACAGCATCCAGCCATAGAAAATCTGCCTCAGAGAACTTCATCTTACCCATGAAGTCACAAAATGATCATATATCTAGAGGTATCTGGCACCTTGCTGTACTCAAGAAGACCCATTCTCCACAGCATTAGTGTTAACAGCACTCCCTTGATGAAGAGGATTGTTGTGCGGGAGCCCCGTGCTAGTGCCATGTTAAAATTACCCAACACACTCTGTAAAGTAGTTGGCGTTAGGAAGGGCATCCAACCATAAAAAAATCAAACTGGAACCTAGTGCAGCTCTGGTCAAACCATCCAGCATGGAAAACAGTTGAAGGATGATATAAGGTACAGACATGGCTGTGTGGACATGAAGTTCACTTCACAACTGCAGGGAATTATCTTCTGCTATACATTCGAGTTGACCAATACCTTGTGTATAAAATTGGTAGACATTAAAGAAACCGCCCATATATGTGTGGATTTGGTAGACAGAAACTGAAAGAAGTCGTTTATCAGAAGTCTGATGAAGACTTAGTTGGCCGAAACTTCAAAGCCACTATCAACACTATTGCTGTTAACCCTTTAGGGTTCAGATTTTTCAATCAAGTGTAAGTACTTAATCATTTGAATTGTGTATGGAATAACTGCAAACTTCAACATTCAGGAAGAATTTTTTGCCTTGAAGTCAGTGTATAGAACTAGAGGTGAAGATTTATTTCAAATGGTTGACTCAACCTTAAAGGATTTTGATTCTCCATATGAAAAAGGGTTCGTAGCTATGAGTAAGAATGAATTTAAGAAGCATCTTTTGGATCTGAAAACTTTGAGTGTCACTGCTTTATTCATATGGAAAGCTTATGTGCAAAATCTCTCAAGATGGGCAATGTAATGAAAGTTGTAACTATAACCGTTAATTTGATAAAAAGCAAAGGGTTAAATAATAGGGAATTTAAAGAATTTTTGAAGCTGAATACGGGGATTTATTGAACTATTGTGGAGTTGGGTGGTTAAGGCCCAAATGCTTAAGCGATGTTATAAACTGAAGGAAAAAGGTGAAAATTTTTATGGATATTGTAGACCTGGAAGATAAAAAGCTTCAAAGTGATTTCGCATTTTTAGTAGATAGAACTAGTCATTTAAATGCTTTGAACTTGAAAAAACAAGGCTCCAATCAGCTAATAACCAGTTTGCCTCCTCATATCAAAAGCTTTGAATTGATGCTTTTCAACTGTCACACAAAATTGAAAAGAAAGTGCTTCACACATTTTCCCAAACTGAGCAAACAAAATTCTGAATCAAAGGAATACTCTGATGAGTGTGAAAGTCTTTTGAAGAAATACAAGATAACAAAATCAAACTCCGTGTTTTTGTAACACCTTTTGACATGTGACCTGAGGTGGCTCTGGATTCCTAGCTGGAGTTACTGATTCACTTGCAAGAATGGGCCTTTTAGAAAAAAACTTGGGATCTTTTCGGTTTGAACGGCAGTTTTTTCTAGCGGTGTCATATGAAATTGTCACCCATAATTATGACCCTAGTATCGATCTATTGCATTTCAATCTGTTTTAGAGTATCTTTTTTTCTTCAGAAATGTAAATAAACCCAATCTGTTTCTTAAACGAGGGACATATTCATACGGCACAGAATGTTTTTTTACCTCAATAGACGTCAGTGATTGGTTGAAATTGCAGAAGTTGAAGAAAAAAACCCAACAAATATCTTACAAACCATAGAATTTTCTCAATAAAGCCAAGAAACACATTCTACCAGTATACGAAGTTTAAAAGTGTTTAGTTACGTGGAAATTATTTAAAAAAACTGCCGGTCAAAGTGAAAAGATCAAAAACTTGTCTTTTGGTTTGATTTTCTTTTTACAAAGTTATAAAACGGTTAAATTTATATTATCAGTTTCGGAATGTTTATTGCCGCTGCCTGGGGAAAATAAAACTCAACTGATTCGTAGTCGTAATGCAAACGTTCAGTGTTGTAAAAAATTAAAACACTGCTTGACCAGCGAGAGTCAGTCAACAGCAGTAGCTCCTGTTGGGGTCAAGAGCAGCCCCTGTTGACTGACACCGGCTGAAAGCAAAAATGCGACACCCTTTTTTTCGCTGCTTTTTCAAAAAAGTTAGTAATATTTTTTTATACTGCTATTCACAAAGCCCCAAATTCTTAGCTTTCGTTTCGATGAAACTTCACCGATATGTTTTTGATTTTAAAATATTTTTTGCTTATAGGCGTAGGAGTGGCTGTGTGGTAAGTAACTTGCATACGAACCACATGGTTCTGGGTTCATTTCCACTGCGTGGTACCTTGGACAAGTGTCTTCTACTATAGCCTCGGGCCGACCAAAACCTTGTGAGTGGATTTGGTAGACGGAAACTGAAAGAAGCCCGTCGTATATATATATATGTGTGTATGTGTGTGTGTGTGTGTGTATGTCCCCTAACATCACTTGACAACCGATAGTGGTGTGTTTATGTGTGTGTTCGGCAAAAGAGACCGATAGAATAAGTACTAGTCTTCCAAAGAATAAGTCCTGGTGTCAATTTGCTCGACTAAAAGCGGTGCCCCAGCATAGCCAAGTAAGTCAGTCATCGATTGACAGAAAAAGAGTGTCGATTTCGGAGATTTAAAATTTTTTTGCTAAAAATGTGGAAAATTTTAAATACTTGGGGGCTCTTGAATATGAATAACTTTTGCAGTATCTTCTACAATCCTTCAGCATTCGTTTCATATAAAAAGTTCGATACATGCAAAATATTTTTAGTTTTCTCAATGTAGTTGGGTCTCAAGGGGTTACAAACCTAGCAATATATGTTTTACAGTGAAAACCAAATTTCCATTCAAATGGCAATTACAGGAGAATTTCTGTTCGAGTCTGACCGTTATAAGTCGTAGTGAAACTGTGACCTATGTCGCAAATTGACATAAATTTTAGGTCATTGTTCGTAAAAGAAAACTGAAGGGACATTAATAAATACACCAAAGTATGTTGTCTGATATTTTCTCACTCTTGTCACCCCTCGTCATCTTTACGTTATTTACAACTGATTTCTAGCTTCGCTTTGGAAAAAAAAAAAAAAAGATCATTTATTCGACTTATAAACTATCCGTTTGTATTTCTCACACATAAATCTGTACACCTTAAAAAAGATCCGTTAAATGGAAGTGGAGATTTGAATTAGTCTTTCCGGCGATCTTTTTTTTGACAAGTATGGTCCTCATATCGAAATTTAGCCCCCGTCGGAGAGGAGTCCAAGCGCACATTAGACAAAATTCAAATCTCAGAAACTTAAAGAAAATAGTTGGTTGATCGCTGGCGTACACACACAGGTCAATTAAAAGGTCATAAACGAAACAAACGCGATTCAAAATTTAGGCACTTTTAAAAACACCCCCAATAAACGTGAAATGAAAAAAAACCCACTTCACGCAAGGAAGTGTGTGTTGATGCAAACAAGAAAAATAGAACTCAAATTCTGCAACATATTAATATATAGTGTGTAAAGACGACTGAATTTTAAAACAATTAAAAACGAAAATCGATCATGCAATAGGATAGAGCATAAATAGAATAAAAATAATTCACTATATTGAAGTATTAGAGATATAAACTGATTTTTGAAGCCGAATTGTTAGGAGTAGAAGGGGTGTTGAGGTGATTTGTCCGTTGGTGTTTGAAAGTTGCGAATAACTTGTGGGTGACTGGCGGGAGAGGTACTGATGTATATGTGTGTGGTTGTGTGCAAAAGAAGATCGTTCGATGTAAGTACATAAAATGGCCATCAAAGATTCAGCTGATCCACAACTTATTTACGATTTTTTTGTCCTGTACCACACATTTTTACTCTAAGTAAACATTTCCACTTTGCAGATTTTATCAAAAATATTTTACTAATAAATGATTCGGAATTTCTTAATAATAAAAATAAAAGAAGTCAATTAATGCATAACTTTGTGTTCTTGTCTATATACGCACGTTATATCAGTTGAAATAATTGATGTATCTCTTTTGAGCATCAACAAATTATAATCGTAGTTGATGCAAGATATATGTGTAGGTCTGTCTTTCCCATTTACACACAAATTTTGACATGATAGTAAAAATAAACAATCTAGTTATATAATTTAAACACAAGACTTTGCAAGGTTCCTGTTTTATTTTCCCCCTTCCTTATAAAGATTTTAAAAGTTTCACGCACGTTCGCCGTTTCGATTATAATTAGATATGGAAGAGCGTTAACAGGGGATAACGACACAAACATTGTCATTAAAAAAAAAATCAAAATAATTTTTTAAACTTTAAAAAGCGAAGGAAAAACAAAATAATTAAATTCTTCGTAAATTTGTGACGGGTTTGACAAAAAATTTAAATGTTTCAGAATGATAGTGCGGGGATATTCATGCCTCTCCAAAGAAGCATTAACTGCAAACTACCTCTTAATAAGAATATATTCTATAGATTACATATCTAGAATATTATTTCACGAAGATAATTGGTATTATTCGATGTGAAAACAGTAAATGATGAATCTTAATCACTTTTAAGAAGTGCGTAGCTAACGGACAAAACAGGTCCGGAAAAGCCAGGACAAAGTTGAGGGTCTTTTGGGGACCGTTTTTCTTCCTTACCTTGCCAAGGAATTTGCCTCTATTGTAGCTTTTGCCAATAGCAGCATGGCGAATAACATTTGGAATTTCTTTTTGAGTGACCGCTGACTTTGATGCCATAATTCTGTTAAGTTGTTTTTCACATCAAATTGAAGCAAGTTCAAACTTGTTTAATGCTAAATCAGGATTACTTTTTAAATATTGCGGTTTTCCGCAAACAATCGATTTCATTGGATAATGTATATAACTCGACATTTCATTGGCTGAAATTTCATTAGGGAGTAAGCTGGAGTGGGAGGCGAAGAGAGGAGAAGTAAGAGTGGAACAAACGTGAAACTGCTGCTGATTCCACTGTAGTCTCTAACTCCCATTTCCCCTGTATCTTGGGAAGGTAGTGTATATGTGTGTGTATATATATATATATATACTACTAATATAGGATGAAGTTTTTTTACAGAAAAAAATTCCATCAAAAAATGTGGCCGCATATTAAAATAGCTTTAAAAATAATTTTAACCGTATATATTACTCTTTTACTTGTTTCAGTCATATGACTGCGGCCATGCTGGACTTATTCTTTTGTAAGCCCAGTACTTATTCAATCGGTCACTTCTGCCGAACCGCTAAGTATCGGGGACATAAACACACCAGCATCGGTTGTCAAGCAATGCTAGTGGGGACAAACATATATATATATATATATATATATGTGTGTGTGTTGTGTGTGTGTGATATACAAATAAATATATATTTTTACAACCATTCAGCATTCTGAACACCTTTTTTCTTTCATATGTATTAATCTGTACATCACCCCCAATACTTCTAACATATATATATATATATATACATATACATATATATATATACATATATATATACATATATATACAACACACACACATATATATACACATAACATACACACACACACACATATATACACACAACACACACATATATACACATAACATACACACACACACACACATATACACACAACACACACACATACATATATATACACATAACATACACACACACACACACATATACACACAACACACACACATACATATATACACAACATACACACACACATATATATATACACATAACATACACACACACACACACACATATACACACAACACACACATACATATATATACACATAACATACACACACATATATATATACACATAACATACACACACATACATATATATACACACACATATATACACACAACACACACACACACATATATACACACAACACACACATACACACAACATACACACACACACACATATATATACACAACACACACACACACATAACATACACACAACATACACACACACACATATATACACACAACACACACACACACATATATACACAACACACACACACATATATACACACAACACACACACATATATATATATATATGTTGGCAACAATTCGATTTAAAATACACAAACTGAATTCTTCATTGCAAGGTTCGCCCCCCCCCCTTTATTGAAGTGAGACGATTTACCAGTTTAAGTACCAATTGTCGTCGTCGCTATTCCGATATTTTAGTTGTTAAGAATACTGATGAATTACAGAACGCTGTTAGTCGACTGGATTGAGAATACTTCTCAGTGTTCAGTGATGTCAGAGATGATATGTGCAACGTTCAGTGATTCATCAGTCTATGTTTGGTTGTGTGGCTGAATGAAAGCTGAATGAAATCAGGTTAAACTGTTTCCACCGCTGCTGCTACACTCGTAGCGACTTCCTCTCTCTCTCTCTCGCCAGCCTCGAAAGATTATTTCTGTCTTGGTATTTCTTACATCGAAGAAGTCATGTTAGCAGAGAAACACGAACGAGTGAAATACTCCGTCAATCCAACTGGTTCTGCCTGGAGTAATGGTAAGTTTCTACGACTTTTTTTCGGTTATCGACATTTCAATCCAGTCATAAATTCAAATAAAACATATTAAAATAAATCCAACGTGGAGCCAGTAGCAATCAATGACGAGACAAATACAAACGCGGACGTCATTAAAGACATTTCTAAAGAACTTCAGCAATATCTTTATATATAAAAGAGAAGTTGTGTGTCTGTCTCCTACGATTTAGATTCCTAACTACTCCCACATTTTGCGGTGCAGTTTAACCAAAACCGGGTATCTTATAGTCGTGGTTCATATCGAGCCCTTCTGGGTATTAGCGCGCGTTTACGATGAGTCTGCGATTTAAAAAAAAAATTTACCATCATTTTTTCCCATTTTAATGCATTTTTTTCGCTATTATATAAGGGAAGTAACTCTCTAAAAATGCTTATAAAAACCCGAGCAACGCCGGGCGATACTGCTAGTTCGTACATAAAATAAATGCTTTTAAATGACGGGTGGCAGCGGCTCCACCCGATTCTTGTAATAAGGAACGAAAGAAACCCTATTAGTTCTGAACCCTATTAGTTCTTCTTCATTAGACAAAAAAGGAAAAATTAAAACACTACGAATAGTGTTGTATTTAGGAATGATCATTTTGCCAGTTTAGCCCAATATATATATGCGTAATATCTATAAATCTGATCATAAAATACATAACAAACATAAACCACTCACACACACATACACGGAATGCCAACTTCGACATTAGACAAAAAAAAAAAAAGGCGATCCTTCGGTATAGGTACCGGAAGTGGCTTTGTTTACATTTTCTCCCAAACCTAACTCCCCCATATATATTATAAATAAATACATTTCATTCCATGTTCTGTTTAAACTTTAGAAATAAATATATTCTTGCATTATTCATTAATGAAACCCGTTTTAAGGCGGTCAATAGTTTAATTAAATATGTGTCTATACATGTATATATATATATATATATATATATATATATATACACATGTGTATACATACATATATATATATATATATATATATATTATATATATATATATATACACATGTGTATACATACATATATATATATATATATATATATATATATATATATATATATATATAGTTTTATAAACCTAACAGCGTGGTGGTACGTAAATTAACGAAGGTATAAATCTGACGTAAATACACGAAGTTGACGACTTTCACTTCTGACAGCTAAAAGCATAACAGTGCCAAAAACCCACTTTCTTGAAATGTATCCGGTACCTATACCGAAGTTACGCAAAAAAAAAAAAAAAAATTGGCGATCTTTCGTTACGAGTACCGTTCGCCGAATTATGTGTTTTCTTACTGTTTGTTTGGTTCAAAACCTTAATTTAAAGGATCACCAATTTATCTTACTTAGTGGTTCTCAACTATTTTTTTTGTTTTTGCCGCTGGACCCTCTTGATTACTATTTTATTCAACTGGACCCTCGTACCCATTCTGTGTTTTTAAAAATCCTATCCAATTAGATTTACCTTAAATTTTCGTAATTAAAATTTATTAGGAATTGTGTTACAAAATATGTTAAAATATTATATGGACCCTCATTGTAGACACATTTCCCCCCAGCACGTGTTACTTGAGATCGCTGGATCTATAAATAGCAGTCAAATCTTCAAATATACACAACTCTTCCGAAAGACTTCGCCGTGTTCTCAAATAATTCATACATGTACCCCAAAGGGTAAAATTTTATCCCCCAAAAAATAAAGCATATTTCAATAGTATATTTTTATCTCCCGGACGAGAGATGGGCCGAATCCTGGAAGTACTGCTATACTTTTCTACTCTAGGCACAAGGCCCGAAATTTTTAGGGAGGGGGCCCAGACGGTTAGATCGATCCTAGTACGCAACTGGTACTTTGATTCTAGCGGTACTACTTAAGAAGAGTGGTCCCGGTGCGCGCACTCGCATACTTGCACATCCACTCCAGCTAGTCGTGAATAGTCGATCCTTACTTTGTATTTTTGTTTTATTTACTTTGTTTAAAAAAATATATATTTTGTTTTTGTGTTTTATTTACTTTGTGTAAAACAAATTATTTATTTTGTGTTATATTTACTTTGCTAGGTAGTCGTTGTAGGATCGACTAGTCACGACTAGCTAGCGCGAGTACGCGAGTGCGCGCACCTGGACCACTCTTCTTAAGTAGTACCGATTCTAGCCTGTTTCTGAGTATTGTTAAAGTTAACAATCTCTACGTAAAATTGTATGATTTATATATTTATATATATTCTTTAATAATGATGGAAGCAGTGTTAAAATTAGCGTTGTGTGTCATACTTAGCACAAATATTCTGTAGAAAGTCTGGAAACCGAATACTGCAGTTTCCAAGCTTCCCGAGTATGATATATGATTCTGTGTTATCAGTGTTGAGCCCAACCTTTGGATGATATTAGTTTCAAATTTTGGCACAGGGCCAGTAATTTTAGTGGGAGGGGCTTCAGTTAATTACATCAACCCTAGTGCTCAGCTGATACTAATTTTATTGACCTCGAAAGGATGAAAAGAAAAGTGGATCTTGGTGGAATTAGAACTCAGAACATAAAGATGAACGAAATATTGCTAAGCATTTTGCCTGGTGTACTAATAATTCAGCCAGTTCATTGCCTTTGCCGTTAGAGGAATAGGACATAGGATGGAATGAAATGGTTTCATCATCATCATCGTTTAACGTCTGCTTTCCATGCTAGCATGGGTTGGACAGTTTGACTGTGGGCTGGCGAACCAGATGGCTGCACCAGGCTCCAGTCTTGATCTGGCAGTGTTTCTACAGCTGGATGCCCTTCCTAACGCCAACCACTCCGAGAGTGCAGTGGGTGCTTTTACGTGCCACCAGCTTGGGGGCCAGTCAGGCGGTCCTGGCAACGACCTCGCTCGAATTTTTTTTTTTTACACATGCCAAGTAAGGCGATGCTGGTAATGATCCCGCTCGAATGGTGCCTCCTACATGCCACCGGCACGGAAGCCAGTTAGCCGCTCACGATCACACTCAGATGGTGCTCTTAGCACCCTACTAGCACTGGGCACAAGTGCCAGTAAGGCGAAGCTGGTAACGATCACACTGGAATGGTGTCTTTTATGTGCCACTGGCATGCTTAAAATGAAAGACCACCTGACTCTATCACATTCTGAAATTTTGAGGCTGCATGGCTGGCAGTGAACAGTGTTTATTTTGGCTTTTCAAGATTTGGGCTTAACTCTCACTGAGGACAACTTTACTGTACATCCTTCTGGATTAATACTAAAGTTAATGTAATCGATTGTTTCTTTACCCCCAGATTTGAAGCCTTGTGCCTACATAAATCATCATTCTTATAAATATTAACATGGCTGCATTATCAAAAATTGTGTCTTTAGATTCACTTTTGCCACAATTGTTAAACATTTTCTGAATCTTTTAGGCCTTCTTAGGAAAGATAAGATTTTTTTTTAATGCTGGAAATATCAAGATATTACAAGTCAGAGTTGTGAACCTACATGACTTTCCAAATTTCACCTCAGTTTATGTAGTCATATTTTGTGATTTGAAACATTACAAATCTCCAATCAGCTACACAATCCTGGATCTTTGAAATACAATGCATCTATGCTTTTGATCTTCCGTGAACGGGCAGGGCACAAATCTTGCTGCAACTCTTTTTAATTTGTTGGCAGGAGCTCCAGGACACATCAGTCATATCAACAAGTTCATCAATTATTTGCTGATGGTCCTCTAAAATTAGTTCATGAATTTTCATGATGTTTTCATTTGTTCAGGAGGTCAACAGTCACTCTGAATGAGGTTGGTCTTCAAGCAACAAGTGACCATTCCTAAAGCATGAAAACCACTTGTTAACTTGTGTTTTGCTCATGGCAGCTTCCTTGTAAGTTGTTTGAGGCATGACAACTGTTTTGGCCACCGTTTTCCCTGGCAGAAAGAATTTCACAGAAGCACGCTGTTCCTTTGTTTCAGCCATTGCAAAAATCGATGAACAGTGGAGAAGCACTGCAAAACAAAGACACTTCACATGGCAGTATGACTTCATTCGATGCTACCGGTTGACAGACTGATGCCTGAGGGTCACATCAAGTGGCTTCTAGTGGCAGAAGCCTGAATTACAACAGAGAAATTGTCGGTTACTTTTGGGTATCCCCTCATACATACATGCATATGTGTGTGTGTGTGTGTGTGTGTGTGTGTATATAAAGACAAAGTCCTAGTCTCTGGTCAAAAGCAATCTTTTTAAGGCAGAAATAGTTGTGTGTCAGGCTAAAACCATTTTCTTATTTAACGACCCCTTTGATTACTATTTTATTCTGGTGGACCCCTATAACCATTCGATATTTAAAAACTAGTTTCATAGAAACTTCTTTCAAAATTCCTATTTTGCTTTTCACATTCTAACCTGTGTAAGTTGAACTATGGAAAATGCTAGAGAAAGAAACCTAGCTGTTTCATGTAATACATACCAATACAGCTAAAGTATAATTTTTTCCAGGGGTCCTTAAAATGCTATTGTGGATCTCCAGTTTACTATTTTGTTGCATGGACTCCCAAAAATCTTATATGAACCCCAGTTGATACCACAAATCCAGTAGAAGGCTCTTGCTCAGTGGGAGCAACCTGAAACAATATGGGCTTGAACCCAACTTCTAAACATCCATACTTGTGATTATATTGACTATATTGTAAATTTTTACTGTTTGGTAGCCATATATCTTCATTACAGCAAGACACCTGTTCTTGTCACTCTGTCATACTTGAACCTGTCAATACCTGATACAAAACGAGCTCTCTTAATACTACACCTCAACTTGTTTGAAGGATCTTGTCTTGTGAGTTACTTGGTGACCTCATTAGTGTCAAAAACAAAAAAATCACCCAGTACACTCTGAGAAGTGGTTGGCATTAGGAAGTGTGTCCTCTGGCTGTTGAAACTATGCCAAAGACAATATTGGTGCTCAATACTATGGCTTGCATTCTGTCTAACTGTCCAACCCATGCCAGCATGGAAGATGGGTGTTAAATGACTATTTTGCAGCATCCATATTTGTTATTTTTCCTTTGTCAGATGAAAGCAAGTTTGGTCAGAAGATGCTTGAGAAGTTTGGCTGGAAGAAAGGTAAAGGTTTGGGGCTGCGAGAAGACGGTTGCAAAGAACATGTGAAAGTCACAAAGAAGAGTGATAGCAAAGGTAAGTTAACCGCTCTTGCACTTAGGAATTCTTTCATAACCTTTAGAAATTAGTGACCATTTTGTAACATGTGCTGCATCTAGTTCTTACCATTTGTTCCTTTCATTTAGTTCTTACCATGATGATGTTGTGTTATAGTTTGCTAAATTATGATGTTGACTGATAGGTTAACATTTCATATTTTGCTCTGAGCTGCTGTAAACATCTTACATAGTAAATTCTTCAGCTCCAGCATATACCAAATCTCTTATAGTAAATTTCCTAATGATTTGAAAACAGCTATGCAAACTAGTGGGACAGGTTTTGAAGGGTTTTACATGCATTTCTTTTTATCATCATGGATTAGATGATTACTATTGAACTATTGTTTAACCTTTTTGTTACCAACCCAGCTGAGACCGGCTCTGGCTCCGTAGTACAAATGTCTTGTTTTCATAAGTTTTGAATTAAAATCTCCCACCAAACCTTAGTCACAATTAATGCTCCTAACACTAGCTGAATGATAATTAAGTTATTTTACTAAATTCTTTGTTATAATTAAAGTAATTGAAAAAAACACAGAGCATCTCAAAATAAATACAGTAACGAAAGGGTTAAAATCCTTACCTGTTATTCCACATGGCTTCAGTGGCATGAAGTGAGTGGATAATTTGTTGACAAGAGAACTGACATCATTGCTTATAGGTTGGAACTTTTGTAGAAGTACAAATGTAAACAAATATGCAGACACAACACACAGCTACACACACACACACACACACACAAATATGACAATCTTCCTTTCAGTTTCAATCTTCTAAATGCACTCAAGGCTTTGGTTAGCCTGGGTCTATAGTAGAAGACCCAAGGTGCCATGCAGTGGCACTGGACCTGAAACCATGTGGTGGGTGCCAGATCTCTTTGTCAAAAGAACTTACTGCCTTTGAAATACTGATCATGAGATCACTTGTTCAGTGTAGCAGCAAATCGAGGTGACCTAAGCAAAGGAAGGAGCCTTTTACATTGTGACTTGATCTGCTTAATGTAGTAGCCAAATATTCTTCAGCAGATTCTTTACTCCTCATTAAAAATGTAAACCACTTGTATGAAGATTGAAATTTTAGGGTAACACAACCATAACTAGGTATCATTGACAGGACATTGCTGACCAGTGAAAGAGCTTTTATAATGTCTTGTGATTAAAACTGGGTCTTTTATCTTTTGCTTGTTTTAGTCATTAGACTGTGGCCATACTGGGGCATGGCCTTGGGTAGACTGATACTGTACAGAAGCCCGACATAAATTGTACTTGTAATTCAAAAGCCTTGTCACATTCACTGTATACCAGTGATTCTGCTTGAGAAAAATGTTAAGGGAACACTACACATTCAATTCAGGGATGAGCAACTGAATCCTCATCAACAAACTATGAAGATCTTCCATTCCACTGAATCAACAGGAATTGTTCAATGACACTGCAATGTTCTACACTCTTATCTTTGTCATCATTGACTCTTCTCTCTACACCCATAACTTTGCTATTGTCACTCCTCTCTACACTTCACTTTCCCATACCAAATGTGTTAATTTATTTTCCTGTTATGACTTTACAGGGCTTGGTTTTAAAAACGTCTTTGGTGACAACTTGATAAGTCACCAGGATGATTTTAACTCCTTGTTGAGCAGCTTGAGTGAAACCCACACTAGTGTCAGTCATGCTGATACAGGTGATGTTAGCAAGTTGGTAGAAAAGTCTTGTGTGGCCAAAAGACGTGTGCAGTAAGTTATCTTAATTATTATCCTTTCATTCTTTTACTTGTTTTCAGTCATTAGACTGCGGCCATGCTGGAGTACTGTTGAACATTTCAGAGAAATGTGTCTACATGAATGATGGCTCACTTGCATTTAATGATGCTGCAAAGGGAGAGACTTGGAGATGCCACTATGAAAGGTTGCTAAATAAAGAGAATGAATGGGAGAAAGAGAGTCTGACAAATGTCAACCTAACAGAGGGACCAGCAATCTGAATTGACAGTGCCTTGGTAGATAAAGCAATTAAGAATATGAAGACAGGGAAAGCCCCCGGTTCATCAGCAATCACTGCTGAAATGCTTAGAATATCTGGCAGTGTAGGTTATAGGCTAGTCACCCGTATAGTTAACCAGGTGGTACACAAAGGAATCATACCTAATGACTGGTGTAGCAGCACCATAGTCAACTGCTACAAAGGTAAAGGTGATGCATTAGATAGAAATAATTATAGAGGTATTAAATTATTGGATCAAGTGATGAAAGTCATGGAAAGTCATAGCCCAATTAAAGAGAGAGAGTTAGGGAGATGCAGTTTGGGAGAAGTACCACTGATGCTATAGTTTTAGTAAGACAGCTGCAGGAGAAATACATAGCCAAAGATAAACCTCTGTACCTGGCTTTCATTGACATGGAGAAAGACTTTGACAGGGTCCTCCAATCCCTTATCTGGTGGTCAATGCGGAAACTAGGGATGGATGAGTGGTTAGTGAAAGCTGTACAAGCCATGTACCGGGATGTTGGCAATAAGTATAGTGAAGAATTCAGGGTAGAAGTCCTCAGCCCCTCTTGTTCCTCATAGTCCATCAGGCAATAACAGAGGAATTCAAGACAGGCTGCCTCTGGGAGCTCCTCTGTGCTGGTGACCTTGCTCTAATAGCTGAAGGGCTTTAGAGTTAACCTAGCAAAAACCAGCATACCAGTTCTCAGTTAAACCATCCAACCCATGCGAGCATGGAAAGTGGACATTAAACAATGATGACGATGATGATGATTTCAACCCCTGGACTTATTTTTAAGCCTAGTACTTATTATATTGGTCTGTTTGCCAAACTGGTAAGTTACAGGAACACAAATACACCAATACCAGTTGTCAACTGATGATGAGGGGGACAAAGACACACACACACACACATACATACATATACATATATATATATATATATATACATACATACATATACACACACACATACATACACACATACATACATACGACAGGTTTCTTTCAGTTCCCGCCTACCAAATCCACAAGGCTTTGGGTCAGCCTGAAGCTATAGTAGAAGAAACGTGGTCCTTTGCTATTTGTAAGACCCGCAGAAGTTCGATGGATGAATGAATGCGCATCCAGGCTCAGCAGTTACGTAGGAAGTTGGGTACAAGAAACAGGAAGAAAGAGTGAGAGAAAGTTGTAGCGAAAGAGTACAGCAGGGGTCGTCACTACCCCCTGCCAGAGCCTCGTGGTGCTTTAGGTGTTTTTGCTCAATAAATGCACACAATGCCCGGTCTGGGAATTGAAACCGCGATCCTCTGACTGCGAGTCTGTTGCCCTAACCATTGGGCCATTGTGCCTCCACTGCTACTGCTGCTGTAATTTAAGGATTTTCTTTCTTTGGACAAGAAATTTGTACATTGTGAAGAAAATTCATGTATGTGTTCAAGTTAACAAGAATCTTCATGGATCAGGACAATGTTCATGGTTAACAAGAATGTTGTCTAACTACAGTATTTAACCCAATAACTTGTAACACTGTTTAAAATCCTTTTCATTTTCCAATCTTTTATCAGCTACAGTATTTAACTCATTGACCCCGAAAATTGAATAAAGCCCTCCCCAGCTTCCTATCTTTGTTCCACATACTATATTTAACTCTAACCCCTAACAGTATTTCAGTGCTCCTCATCTTCCTATCTTTATTTTCTCTCAGCTACCACAAACACATGAAAAGCAAAGATCTGTCAGGTCGGACAGCAGAGGACATGGATTGTATATTTGGCCGAAGGAAAATCAAGATGAAGAAACCTGAGACTGATCTGGTGCCATCATCATCCTCACCATCAGAAGTGGTTGCTCTTGAGGCTCCTAATATTGATGCAAAATCAGTAAGGTTTCTTTGATGCTCTCATTTTTCCATTCTCTCCCTCTTTTCTCTGTTACATCTCCATATACGTAGCACATGCATTCACACAGATGTACACATACATATATACAACAGTATTTCTGTGTGTCTGCCTTGAAAAGCTTATGTGTACTCCTTCAGACACACTCACAAAGATGCATTACATCTCTCTTGCTTCCTTCCCCTCTACTATCCATCATATGTATACATATACAAATCTTCTCTGTCCAATACCACATTGTGAAGGCGCGTGGCTTAGTGGTTAGGGTATTGAACTCATGATTGTAAGATTGTGGTTTCGATTCCTGGACCAGGCGACACGTGTTCTTGAGCAAAACACTTCATTTCACATTGCTCCAGTTCACTCAGCTGGCAAAAATGAGTAATCCTGCGACAGGCCGGCGTCCTGTCCAGGTGGGGAATTTCTACGCCACAGAAACTGGGAAACCGGCCCTTATGAGCCTGGTATGGCTCGAGAAGGAACATTTATTTTTATATATCATAATACCACATTGCTCTGTCCCTCTTCACACTCCCTTTTGTCTGCTGTCTCCATCTGGAGTTTCTTCAATTGATGCTGCGGTTAAAGTATGGAATTACCTCTTGTTATCATGCTGTGAAACATTATTGGCCTTGAGAAAACTTCTCAGGTCTCAGGAGGTGTTTATGTTAGTATGTCTTATATTTCCAATTGGACGTAAGAACAAAGTACTTAATTCTATTTCATTGTATCCTCTTTCTCTATCTTTATCAGTTCAAGGGATTAGTTAGCAGCAGGAAGTCAGACATCTAAACAGCAAATGTTGATGGAAATCAGAACGAAATAAAATATATCTTTTATCTTTTACTAGTTTGTCATTTGGCTACTAGTTTGTCACCTTGAAGGGTTTTAGTTGAATAAATCAACCCCAGGACTTTCTTTTTTAAAGCTAATACCTATTCTATCAAGAATTTTTTGCTGAATCACTGAATTACAGGGATGTGAACACCAACGCCAGTTGTCAAGGACAAACATGGACATAAGGGGCCGCACACATACATATACACATATATATGATGGGCCTCTTTCAGTTTCCGTCTACCAAATCCACTCACAAGGCTTTGTTTGGCCTGAGGCTATATATAGTAGAAGACTATATGGCCCAAGGTGCCACGCAGTGGGACTGAATCCAAGACCATGTGGCTGGGAAGCAAACTTCTTACCACACAGCCACACCTGTGCTGCCTATATATCCATATTTGTAAAACCTCATGCATGCGAAACCCTATCTCAGTCCCTCCTCCCATACCCACCCCCTCCTCATTCAATTATTTATTTGGCTCATGATTTTATTTACCTCATTAAAGATAAATTATAATCAATTATTTCAATAAAGTAAAATTCTATCTATTTTCTAGGAATCTACTGGAGATTTTACCATAAATACTGGGAAGAGTATATTGGAATATTTTGCTATGAAAATGAAAGCAATGAAAGAAGCACATTTACAAGTAAGAGGCAGTGATTCTGCACACAAGGAATCTCTGGTTACAGAACCTACAGACTTAGATTGTTCTATGGAGGTTAACCACTGCCCTGAGCAAACTATCAAAGATAAGTCAGATTCTACTATGGATGTTGACCACTGCCCCGAGGAGGCTGTTAAGAAGTTAAAGAAGAAAAAGAAAAAGAAGGTTAAGGATGAGGAATTTGAAGAAGAGGCAACATGTGAATTAATAACTGATGTAGATGGTGAGCATAATTCTGAATCTGTAGATAATTATAAAAACCAATCTGCTGAGATGAGAGATGAGTGTATTGTGGTTCAACATAAGAAGAAAAAAGACAAGCATAAAAAGTGCAAGGAAAGCACATCTGATGTTGTTGACTGTGATGGTGAGAATGATGTAAGTCATGGAGAAACTGTTTGTTCAACAACTGGTGAGGCCAAAGAAAAGAAGTCAAAGAAGAAGAAGAAGAAAAAGAAGGAACAAGGTTGTGAAGTGGTTGATTCTAAAAGTGTACTTCATAATTCTATGGTGCAGAGTCCGGCACTTGTTAATCTTGAGAACCAAAGTACAGTTCCCAGTTGTGGGGAGCAAAGTACAGCAGTGCTTAATGTTGAAATAGAAAAAGATTTAGAAACTAGAGACGAAGATTTTTACACAAGAAGAAAAAAAAAGAAAAAGAAAAGATCTCGAGAAGAAATGGATAATCTTAACCAAGAAGATTCAGTGTCTGCAGGAGTGTCTGATAAAGTCTCTACAGAAGAATGTACTGCTCCAAAGAGTAGAAAACACAAAGAAAAATTAAAGAAAGAATGTAATGTTTTACATGAAACTGTTACTGAAGAACAGACATCAACTGTTCCTGATGAAACATTTCGTTCTGATAATTCCGTTAGTAATCCTGGAAAAACTGAAGACAATCAGCAAAATATTTCATTGGAACTGATGTGCAGAAAGGACATTAAGCACAACACAGAAGCTCTTCAAAGTGCCTTAGAACATTTCCAACTTCTTGGAGCCAATGTTTTAGATATAGTTGGTTATTCATTTTAAAGAAAAATTAAAAAAATTTTTCTATATGTTGTGGTTTGTGCTTAAATACTTGTTTTCTCTTTTAATTTGCAAGCCAGATGGTATTGGTGTTGGAGAAAAAAATGTAAATGTGATGCTAATGGTGGTTGAGCAAAACAGATGAGATATAAATTGGTGTATTTTCAGCTTACTGACTAATTGTGTATCTGCTACCTTGTATTACCTTAATAGGTTTTAAGAGTGTTATGATAGTTATTTAGGTGAATGAGGAGGAAGAGGCGTTGCATTACATTTGGAGATTTTCAAGGTTAATGGTGAAACATAGTAGAGATAAGAGGTGAAGAGAAAAAGGTACGTGAGCTGTCCTTAATGAAATGGCACCTGGTTTTAGAGGAGCAGAAGCCATTGTAGTAGAATAGCAATGATGAAGGTTTTGGTCAAACAAATCAACTCCAATACTTATAATACAGTTCTATATTTAAGAGACGAGAATTATGTACATTATTATTTGCATTCGACGGATATTTGTCCTCATCTTGTTTGTTGTTAACACAATGTTTTGGCTGATACACCCTCCAGCCTTCTCCAGGTGTCTTGGGGAAATTTCAAACCTGAGTTCTCATTCCTAAGGTGTTTTTCGATATTATTATTATGCAGAGTGGATAAGAGCATGGGCTACTAACCCCAAGATTCCGAATTCGATTCCAAGCAGTGACAACAACAACAACAACAATAATATTAATAATATCGAAAAATACCTTAGGAATGAGAACCCAGGCTCGAAATTTCCCCAAAACACATGAAGAAGGCTGGAGGTTATATCAGCCGAAACGTTGTGTTAACAAACAAGATGAGGACAAATATCTGTCGAATGTAAATACTTATTTTTTGAAGCCTGTCAGTCCGTTTTTGCCAAACTGGTAAGTTATATGGGGAAACAAACCAGCACCATAGATGTGGAGTTGAGCACACATACACGATGGACTTCTTTCAATTTCCGGCCCAGGGTTATAGGAAAAGGCATTTACCCAAGATAAAATGAAGGACAATTATGATGAACCTGTTGGTTTGTAGTGACTGTTAAAAGTTTTAAAACTTGGCAGCTATATTGCAAATGGTAGTGTGAAGTCTAGCACCCGACGAGCCTAATCGATGCCTGATACCTCCTAAATTCTGTACTTCTGGGAGATTTTCAGTACTCAAGATATTGATATTAAATGACGTATTTGGACTCGTGCCTTCGCGTTACATAATTTTGGGGGTTAGTATGTGACTACTTATTAAAGTTGTCTCCCTTTAGATCGATCGCCCATCACAACTCGAAATTTCGTAATGTTTCGATTTAAGTCCTGATATCGGTTTGTTACAACAAATATTTATAGAAAATGCAAATGTGTGATGTTCCTGTCTTTTCTAGGAAGCGTAAGTCGTAAATTCATATTAATAGCTTTTCTTTTACAATGCACTTACGGTAAATACTGAAAATTAGAGCGTCGCTTTAGTTTATAACTAAATTTTTACAAAAAGCTTAAATCTACGAGGTTATAAATTTTTAAGGGAACGGTAGGGTCTAGTTGATAATATCGACTCCAGTACTCGGCTGGTACTTTATATAAAAGTATGAAATACAAAGTTGACTTTGGCGCATTTGAACTCAGAGCGGAAACCACTGGAAGAAATATTGCAAAGCATTGTTGCCAACTCTTTAACAATTCTGTCATTCCACTGCACTTGTATGACTGTGAGAGGATTTTACGTTAATCCTATGGTAGATAACTTAAGTAAGAGTGGATTGACAACATCGTTAAAACTCTGGACAATGTCTGCGGTATTTAGTTATTGACCTTTTAGCCTTCCGGGTCGATAGAATTAAAGTACCTTACGGGCGATTTGATATTCTTGTATTGCAACTTAGATATTGGATAGATCTATAAGAACAAATTTATATACCATTGTAGCAGAAGCATGTTCGCTCTTTAGTTTTGGGTATCCGCATTTTGCCTCTTTACCTTTTGGTACCCATTTTGGCTCATCACCTGATGGTCCAGTCCATCTAGCTTTACGTGGACTCTCTACCCCTTAACATGATAGACTAGCCAAGCATCCCAACATCAGCTATTTAGGGGGAGTTTTTCCTGTTAATTCCTTAGATAGGTGGGTCGTAATGCGCGAGTTTGGATCTTCGGTATGAGAGCAGTTTTATTCCGCTTTGCAGCTTCAGTGAGGAGAAAACTAGCAGGAATCCTTGTCACATGGGTCTCTTTTCCCAGCGTTCATCTTCAAGGAGCACTTCAAGAAACTCTATTGTATTTGACAAATTCATGTTATACCAGTTGCTGTGTTTTCTTTTAGCGTCGGAATAAATGTTGCACTCAATTTTATCTTATCACATTTCTTGATGTTCGTTATCCTGACTCGGAACATATATTACCAGGGCTTTAGCCACATTACATCATTTACCACTTCGCTAAACCATCATCAAAAAAGCATTGTCCAGGTTAGAAATCACATTTAATCATTTCTGAGTCATCTCCCTTGAAATCAAGTTGTTTCCCTTTAATGGAATTTTACTGTTTTACCACGAATATTCAAACACTTAGTGATATACTTTTACACTTAAATAGGTTGGTGTAGAGTTGTGTTTCTTAATCTTTTTGTTGCTTAGCCACTCTACCTCACTTTTATGGAATGATGTTTGTAAACATCTTCGCATGTTGTTTGCTTCGAAAAATAACACCAATCACAGGTGCCACATGTGGTCTTCCTGGCCATTTACATTTCAGCAGTTTAAACTTAACCCTAAACGTTAATCATAAGCCAGAACAGGTTATTTCGCAGCATATACTATGGATTCTCCAGTAGACCGCACGCTTAAGTTGTACCCAAATATTTTAATCAAACAACCCAATTTTATACAGTGGTTTATTATCTATATTTTCTTCTAATATCGTGTCCAGTATGAGCCTCTTTTTAGATAGATCCTGACGGTCTTGAGTCTCTTCGGATAAGATTTTACAGAGATTACTAAACTAAGCGATGAAATTATATTGAATCAGTCATGAGGTCTGCTTGCCGGAAAAAAATAATAAAATATATTCTAATCCCGACGAAGATTTTTTCGTTATGAGAATGGGTTTGAAATAGAAATAATTGGTTTAAATATATTTAAGAAAAATCACGACCATCTCTAAACAGTCAGCATCTCCTCCTAATGGCAGCCCCTCGATAAGTATCGCTCCCTTGTGAGTTCATAATGCCACCAAGGGGAGGCTACGACCTACTTTAAGAACCATCGACGTAGAGCGAGTTATGACGGTTGATCTCGACTGCACAATACACATTCAAGAAGTTGTGTATAACTGATAGTAGGGAAACTGAAAGAAACCTAACTTGCTAGGCGTAGCAAACAACTCTCTCTCAAACTGTCTCATAAAAAAGGAAAAGACTGGCATATTTGTATACCTTGATATTACTCTACGTGATGGTCACAGTTAGAAGCACTTTGATGAGTTGTTTAACCCAAAGGTGGACTTTGGGCTAAGCAACTATAAGCTGATTAGGAAGAAAAATGGCAAAATCAAGATCCTTCAGTTGATCTCTGCTGACATCAATTTTAGTGAAATACTGTTGTTATTTAAGTTATGATTGAGTTAGTCACTGATCGAACGCATTTCGTGTATGTGTGTGTGTTAAACAATTGTGAGCTGGAGGCAGTCCACGAATTTAATACCTCTGCTCCACTGTCACGGACAGCCTTTTTCTAGAGCCTGAGATAAACAGAGGTATTGGAAGATCTGCCTCAGTATTAGCTAGATTGACAACAAGAGTCTGGGAGAACGATTAGCCAACAATGCACATCAAAATTGCAGCCTACAGAGTTCGCGTTCCCAGCACACTGCTTTCATCATCATCATCATCATCGTTTAACGTCCGCTTTCCATGCTAGCATGGGTTGGACGGTTCAACTGGGGTCTGGCAAGCCCGAAGGCTGCACCAGGCCAGTCAGATCTGGCAGTGTTTCTACAGCTGGATGCCCTTCCTAACGCCTTTGTGGCAGTGATATCTGGAGCATGTACTCCAGATAGGAGCAGTGTCTCAAAGTCTCTTACTTGCTGCAACAACGCCTCCGTTGGCCAGGCATTGCATACCGCATGTCAGATGGAAGTTATGATTGAGTTAGCCCTGCAAATATGGTGAACTGACTTCGGGTAAAAGAACACAAAAACAACTCCAATTTTGCTTCAATGATGTCTACAAGAGCGGCATAATGTCACTTAATTTGAATTTTGGAAAATGGGAGAACATTGCTGATGATCGTTCTCACTGGATACTGGAATTAGACACGGGTTTAAAGATGAGAGGAAAGGGTTAGGATTGCTGATGGAGAGAAGCGAATTCGATGGAAAAACAGCATCAGAACAAGACTAGCGGGCAACGCCTTCAACTGTGATGACTGCAGCCTAGACTGCTGCTCATATGTGGGTCTCTACAGTTACAGCAGACACTGTTCTGCCATCAAGATTGCAACAAGACTTTTCAGGCGCAGATCCATGATTTTTGGAAAGTAATATTTGCTTAGAAAAAAGGATCATCTATCAATGATCATTTTATCATTACAGAAAGCTATATTCCTGTTTTTCATGTCACAATTACCACTTTGTATAAGTTTTTAATCCCTCACTCATCCATAGATATTGAAATAGCCTCTTTTTCATTGACGTTACTTAATCGGAACAATAATGAAATCCCTAGGTTTTTTTTCCCCTAAAATGTCTGCTGGAACACAATTTTGCCAATTCTGGATTTGTTAAAATGACCAAAATACAAGATTAGTAACTTGTTTTACTGATCTTAGAGGAATAAAAGTGGCTCGACAGGATTTGAACTCATCAGGGGTAACTGAACAACACTAGGAATTCAGTCTCATGTGCTACCAATTCAGTTACTGCACAAACCGTTTGTTTTCTCATGTAAAATATTGGGCGGAGTTCTGGTTTAAGCACCTCATAACTTTTTTAGTTTTTGGAATTTTCAGAGAATGTTTGCGAATTTGTGTTCAACACAACAGGAATTCATACGATTATGAAAAAAAGCAAAATATTTTTTTTGTGTGTGTGATTTAAAGTCAGTTTAGCTGTTATTTTTAGCACAACTCATGACCGCCTGATACCTTCCTCGTTCCATTGTCGCTCTGACATGCACTGATGTTTTTCAATATTTTTTCTCCCCATAGACACATTTAATGGAATGATGATGCATCCAAAGGTGGCTCATTGCTGGGTTTTACGCAAAAAATTCGGACTGTCAGTATTTTAAACTTTAATTTTAAAAAAATCGAAAAAGAGGATTTTTTGGAGTGGGGGTGGAGGGGTTTAAAAAAAGGATAAATATGTCATGCGAAGATTTCATGAAGACTCCAGTACAGAGCTGGTACTCATATCAATTTCCGATACAGTGAAAGATTAAAATCGAAGTCGACGTCTGGAACATTACACTGATTCGATATTGATTTCCTTTGATTACACACGAATCTGTATACTCTTTAGAAAAGAAAAAGAATAAGGACTTGAAACGTGAGGTTGAGTCGTTCATGCTTTTTCGAAGGACATTAGGTGTTCCAGTGAGATGTTAATGGCTTCGAATCTAGATCGCGGTTTTTGGTTTGCTAGAAGTTTAACGATGCTCGTCTCCCCATGACTCCAACAACAATCTACATTGGCAGCCATATATGATTACACATTTTTGTATATACCAGTTACACCACCACCACCACCACCAACAACAACAACAACAGGAGGCGCAATGGCCCAATGATTAGGTCAGCGGACTCGCGGTCGGAGGATCGCGGTTTCGATTCCCAGATCGAGCGTTGTGTGTGTGTCTATTGAGCGAAAACACCTAAAGCTCCACGAGGCTCCGGCAGGGGGTGGTGGCGACCCCTGTTGTACTCTTTCGCCCCAACTTTCTCTCACTCTTTCTTCCTGTTTCTTGTCCCCAACTTCCTACGCAACCGCTGAGCCTAGATGCGCATTCATCCATCCGTCGATGCTCTCGGTGTCGGGGGTTGACCTGCTTTCTTTTCTGGGGGTCTTACGAATAGCAAAGGACCACGTTTCGGACTTCTCTTATCTTGCGAGCTCTGGGACGAAGACCGTTCGCTCAACAGCAACAGCAACAGCAGCAGTTGTAGTAACTGGGTAGATATTGTAAGGATGCAAGGAGACACGGCTTGAGACGTTGGTGAACGTAGGCTTGTAGAGGCAAGTTGGTGGCGGGA